>NC_056727.1:478893025-479045774 GCF_019279795.1 Protopterus annectens
ATCCTTAAGTCTGGCTGCACGTCGCTCTGCTGCTTCCTCGGCCCGTATTTGAGCCATTCTTTGTCTGTTTTGCTCGTTTGCTGATGCCCGTTCTTCCTCAGTTTGATTTACAATTACTTGTCGCACTGCTTCTGCTCTGCGAGTACAACCACCTAAGTGTGATCTTCTGCTAGGCATTATTTGGATGAACTAAAACAGATTGATTGCACTGAAAAAGAAGTAAGAAAGTTATAACAAAAACATATAAAATTGCATATTTGTATACAAATATATAGAATCCATAGTAGGTATATAAAAACACACGAGTATTCAAATGCAACGTGTGACATCTATATAATAGTAGATATAAAAACACGCACATATTTGAATGCAACATTGTGTGAAAATTTCAAAGCAATCAGTGAAGAACTTTCAGAGATTTAAGATTTTGAACACACGAACATTTACATTTTTATTTAGATAGATGTGTGTGTGTCTGTGTCTGTGTGTGTGTGTGTGTGTGTGTGTGTGTGTGTGTGTGTGTGTGTGTGTGTGTGTGTGTGTGTGTGTGTGTGTGTGTGTGTTGATTTATCGAAATATCACTTACCTGAATTCAATTTTGCTGAGTTGACTTCAATGAAAAGTTAAAATACTGAAACCACAAAGCACCAAAGTGCTTTTACTGGGAAACAAACCACTTGGCCACCATTGTAAAATAATAAAACAGACACATATTAAACCCACCCAAGTGGGGGACTGCACCATTCACACCCCACCAACTAAATATACCAACTGTGAGACTGTACTACAATGAGGGAAAAGGGCAAAGTTTTATATATATATTTATAAGGAATACCACCCTTCCATTAAATGCATGTCAGGTTATTCAAAATTATGGTGTGCAGTTTTGTGCTATAACATGTTAACCAAATGTATTGAGAACAGCAAGATTTCAGAATTCCTCGGGGTAGGGAAGTTTTCAATTATCCCTCTTACTGTCTGATATCAGAGTTAGTGTGTGTGTGTGTGTGTGTGTGTGTGTGTGTGTGTGTGTGTGTGTGTGTGTGTGTGTGTGTGTCTTTCGGCTTTTCCTGGTTAGGGGTCGCCACAGCGGAACTCCGGTCCGCTAATGATTGGCAGTTGATTTTTACATACCAGTTTGCCAGGCCTGATGCACAACCTTCAACGAAGGTACGCCCATTCATGCATGTCTCCACGCAGAAGACGCTGTAGCTGAGAATCAAACCGGACAGCATCTTACTGTGAGGCGACAATGCTACCACAGCACCACCACCGTATATGTATTTATTTGCAGGGTCTATACGACTATAATGAACCTCCTTACATCAATGAACATTTAATTGAATGTTTACCAAATGCACACAAGTAAAATGTATAAAACAACCTATAACCCAAGTGCCTACCTCCAGCTACCAAATTGTCACAACATATATAACCCTTCCCCAACCAGATCCTGCTAAACTACATAGCCCACTCACAACTCCAACTCTAACCTTAAAACTCACTTCCTATTCCCTAACTCTGATCTCCCTGATCACTCCCTTAATCCTAGGACTACCCTCCTGTTCTCTAAACCTAATTGTCCCAATTACTCCCTAACCCAAAAACTCCTCTCCTGTTCTCAAAACCTAAAGTTCCATATCATTCCCAAACACTCCCCTCCAGCTCCAATAGCATAGTCTTTCCAGTCGCTCTCTAACCCTAAAACTCCCTTCCCACTCATTCAGCCTGAAGTCCACAATCATTATTTAACCCTAAGTCTCCCATACTACTACCCTAATACTAAGATTCCCATCCCAATCCATACTCCTAAATTTCCCCTCCCACTCTCTGACCCTAAGCCTAAGTCCCTCAGTTTCTAATTTAGCAACATGAGTGGCACATGCTCACTCAGTTGCACTGTTAGGAATTACAACTGCAACTTGTCAAACACACAATATGACCACCAACAAAGCAGTATTCAAACTAAAACAGTTCAACGAAATGCTGACCAACTTAGCTTCAAGAATGCAAATCGACTAAAACCACGGAAACCTAGTTGCAGGTGTATAAGGAAAAACATGAGATCATGCAGTACTGAGGGTAAGGACATCATTTTCTTTAATCTCCAATATTTTGTAATCTCAGAGTCAAAAGATATATATATATATATATATATATATATATATATATATATATACACACACACACACACACACACACACACACACACACACACACACACACACACACACACACACACACACACACGCACAGGTTAAGGAGTATAGGGACTTCCCTCCCAATAAAAACAGTAACATGTACTTGAGACAGTGATGTTTTCGTTGATTACTTTAAATCAATGAAACATCACTCAGTTTATGTGGTGCTAATGAGTTAGCCTGCTCTCATATCTGGATCCCTCCATTTGCGTGGAATGTATGCTTGTAATTTTGGAAGTACAGACTGCAGTCTCATCGACTAGCTGCTAGCTGACTGGAGTGTAGATTACACACTCTCTCAGGGAAGGAAGTTTTCCCTTATCGCTGTTATTGCACAGAATTAGAGGTGGTGCATATTTAGTTGCAGTGGTGTGCGGGATGCAGCAGGATTGCAGAACCTTACGGGTACGGACGTTTTTCTTCACTCTCATTATTCTCCAGTATTGGAGTTAGTGTCTCTGCATTTACAGACACGTGTGAGTGCAGAAGGGACTTGTCACCCTGCAGGAAAACACTACCTTGCTTGTTTTGCACTTCAGTAGATGATGTTATCAATCAATTTGGAGCAATGAAATGACATTTGATTTTAGGGCTGCCATGTTCTGTACTATTATAGATATATAGCTAGTAAGATAGCTAAAAAGACAGACAGACAGGTAGAAAGATAAATATATAGATAGACAAACAGAACAACACGCTATAAACTGGATGACAGTTAAAATGCCATAACCACCAGATAACATGTATAAAATGGCCATATTCACATTTCAGACTTTGCCCTGTCCCTAGCTTTCACTTGAGAATAAACTATTTTACAGTGTTCTGTTCTGGACTTATCTGTCTGAGTTATACAGTACTTTACTGCTCAGTACTAGACACTTGCAAAGAGCTTTCTGTCTGTTGCTATCTGTTGTTACCTTAAGCACTGGAATCTGCTACATACTTAAGCAATATTCCATAGTTATTCTTCTCATTCAGATGCATAAAACTGCTACTCAGAAAAGCTATTATGGACACTATCACAGAACTGGACTTTCAGATGAATATTCTGTTTTGCAGTGTTTGAACTCATTAGAGAATAATGTGGTCAGATCTTGAGCATTTATTGCAAACCTCATTCACATCATGGCACTGTGAGCTGTGGCTGAGATATGCTGCAATTCAATACAGCAATTTATTCCAATAGCTGGTTTTTAAGAAGATGACAATTTGAAACGGCTGGGTGTTATTTAGTGCAATATGAAATCAAATGATCGTATTTGTCAAATAACAGTGTGTGTCTGTGGAAAACTGAATACTCTGAAAAGGTAATTGTGTTCTGATGATATCCCCATTATATGGGTCTAACTGCATTCCACAGCTATGCTGGAAATAAGGGAGAAATCAATAGTTTTATATGCTAGCAGGTAAATATATTCAGTGAATAGTATACATCCTCTCCACTCATCCATTTCCTCTGCTGCACTTGAAGTGACAAGACTCCAACAGCTTGAGTCCTTGTTGCTTTGCCAAGCAACCACACTCATCAGTGAGCGGACAAGAGGTTTTATGTTTAGTGCATCACACTGAATAACTTGCTGGACTAACACAACGTGAGCTTTTTAAAGGAACTACCACAGATTCAAGAAAGAAACATGTGGAATCTAACTTAAGACATATAGATGTTTATCAAAATAACAGCTAGTATGTTTAAAATTCTATTTAGACTGTAGTGTGGCCTTTATTTATGCAAGAATTGCCAATTTATGAAATCTATCATGAAGAATTATTTAACAGTTTTATGTCCGGGGTGATTATGCATACTAAACTGAAAGATGAGATGTCATGCCATTTTAAAATGTAATAAATCTAGTGTGTGTCCTCTGTCGTGTTTGCTCAGTAGTTGTACGTTTTGCTGACTGCACTTTTGCTTGTATTTCCAAGTATCACATTAAGGGTAGTTAAGTAGCTGTTCAGTGCGCCTCAGACAGAAACAGATGCTGTTTAGTACTCATCATCTGCTTCTGTTTGTTTGAGGTCAAACTAGTCAAACAGAATGCAGCAGCCAAACAATGAACCTTCTCATAAAAGGATCAACTGTTGCTGCAAGACAGGGAGTAAAATGAATATATCAGTATTATAAGCACACAGATAGCCGGCTTCCATCTTAAGTCTGCACACAATATGTAGCAGTGGAGAAATCATACCTCTGAACTGTACAGATTTTTGTGGAATGTCCAGATTTTTGTCTCATATTTTGGTCTGTTCCACTTAAAAATATGTTTTTTTTGTTTGACAAATCACTGGGATGTTAAAGTCACTAAATAATGCTATGCACTTGAATTTTAGACTTTATATCCTTCAGAAAATGTAAGGCAACACAAAACCTTTTATTCTAGCAAAGTTTTAAGTTTTTAAGAGCAATATTTAAAATGCATCCCTGTTTTGGGGCCTTTGAATCCCCCCCTCATTATGTCAGGCTTTGTCCAGATTTATTGCACTAAGAGGTTGAGAGGTATGGTGTAAATGCAAGTTTACACACACACACACACACACACACACACACACACACACACACACACACACACACAAATGTAAACACAAATACACACACACGCATACACACAAACACACACACACACACACACACACACACACACACACACACACACACACACACACACACACACACACACACAAACTACATGTTAATAAAACTGAATGGATATCTAAACCTGAAAAGGTGGTTTAATAAATCTATACTTCTGATAACACCTTTTCAAACTTAACTGCAATGAAACTGTCATGAGATAAGGCCTGCAGCTGTTATATGTATTTCACATGCAGGGTGTCCAGTACAATCGTAATAAGTCAGTGAGCAGTATTCTAGGAGGTTGCAGATTCTGAGGGTTATTAAAGACTGTCAGTGAGTCATTACATATGCTCATATTTGCTATGGTGATTATTTTGTACCTAGACAACTAGTGTACATGGACCTGATTAATGTATGAATGGGAAAGGTTGTTGCAGCAACAACACAGGTTCAAGTACCAGTCTGAGTCTCTGAACCACTGAGACTAACTTCAAATGGGAATATGGTGGAAGAAAGGAAGCTGCTTTGGAGAATCAGTAAATGGAAAGACAGGTTCTGGAGTAGAAAGGAAACAACAGCAGCAAAGACAACACTGCAACGTCTTCAAATAGGCTGTGAAATGAAAATACTGGCACATGGAAATTGTAGCTGAGGTTATTTTATCTGATATTTCAGAACTTGAAATTATTCTTTCTAAAAAGTCAAGAACAGCATGACCTTTTGGTATGCATCATGTTATGCATGTTTTTTGATGTTCTTAAGTAATTTTAAGAGACAAGTATCTCATTATATTTGATTGTCCGCAGCTTTCCATTTGCACTTTTTGTGCCTGTTTCTTTCTTTTTGTACACTGATTCCTCTTTGCTGACTATTAGTTAAGTATATCCAAAAATACTTCAGAACTAATCTGAAGATATATAATAAATGTATGCAGAGTCAGGGGCTGGTCTATGAAACATTGTGTGAAGATGAAAAAGAAACATACAATAAGAGACAAATCAGAAGCATTGTTACTATTAAGATATAAAAAAGAAATGATGAATGTTAGGAAACTGCTGGGAATGTTATTGTCCTGCAACTGCAATATCCGAATGTGTAATTAATGGATACTGGGCATGTTATGTATGTGCCTGTTGCAGTTGGTTTTATTGCTTTATAGGGGGCTGTGAGGATTTAATGGGAAAGAATGTATTTTAGATTAGATTATACAAAAGGCAAACTGGCAACAGGTGCAGAAGGCAACACTATATACTTGGAAAAAAATCACAAAACTTACCATCAAAAACACCCTTATGTAGCACTTGAAAAGAATACTTGGGTAAGTAAAAGGTAGTTATTTGTATTTCTTTTTTCCTGTAAGTTGTTACTCTTACCTGGAATGTTACCATAGCTGAGCATCAGCTACATGCTGCAAAGGTTAGTATTAGGGATGTCACAAACCACTGAGACATCTGAGGCTGCAGAGGAAGATAAGCATCACCCACCCTAGGTAGGTCACCTGTTTTCAGAATGCATCATATATCCACTACTGCTGCAGCATGAAGCACTTGCATGCTTCCCTCAGTAGCAGCCCATCGCCACTGATGTCTCTGCATTTCCAGAACACCTCTGCTAGGAATTGTGTGGCACAAACGTTTCTCTTCTTCTACCCAACAGAATGTTACTAACATAAACATAAAACTACTTCCCCTACGCACTGTTCTTCAATGACCCTGTCCTGCTCCAGTAAAAGAGATGCCACCACCTTTTGATAATACCCTGCTGCATCCATCTATCTATCTATCTATCTATCTATCTATCTATCTATCTATCTATCTATCTATCTATCTATCTATCCCTCTACCTATCTGTCTGTCAATCTGTCTATCAATTCAAGTGAATCTAGATGAGTCAGGCATACATGATAAGTGGAACCAGATATACTGCTCTTCCAAGCAACCTTTTCCTAGGTGGTGACTAAACACAAAGTACCATAAATCAGACACATTTAAGCAGAACTAAAACATCCAGCTCTATGACTGTGTGAAAGGAGATGTTCATGAATTCTGTGCAGTTAAATTACTGTCACTGAATGAGGACCTGTATGTGTTTCAAGAACAAAGATAAATTGTAAAGTGTGTTGGAAAAAAAGCAGACTACACTGATGCTTCTTTAATGTTATGGCAAAATAAAAATAGACACAATTATGTGGCCTCTCTTCTGATCGCAGATATTATAAATAATATGAAGCCGTTAATAGATACTATACATTCCAAGAGGTAGAATTGATTGCAGACTACTTATCTATGTGGATAATGAGGAGACTTCAATGATTTGGTTGATGGCCCCTTGTTTCAAGACTCATCAAATTCCAATCACAGCGGATGGTGACGTAGAATAAAAGATGTATGCTGTTCAGACAGTGAAACAAAGGCTACCACGACTGCATCAGCCCGCTGCTAAAAGGATCCTAACTCAAGTGTTTCAAAGATGGTGGCAAAAGTTAGATCAGAATTCAGAAATTATAAAAAGTCCTACAAATTTGACTTGCATATCAATTTTCTGCCAGAGGGACAGGCAAAGGCCCCAGATCTGCTAGGAAGGCTGTGAACTTTTCTTAGGGAGGAAGCAAGTTATCTTGAAAACAGTTTATGGAGCACGGATGTAACTTTCAGTGTTTACAAATTATTATTATTAATAATAATAATAATAATCATACAATGTTATTTTATCTGGCACCTTTAACAATATACATTCCAAAAGTAAAATAATAGAATCAGCAGCATTATAATAAAAACACTTTCAAATATTATTTATGTATTTTTCTATATTATATTTGATAATTTTACATAAAATATCGCTCTACCACATCCATCATACAACAGAAAAACAAAAGTTCATAATAAGAAGAGAAATGAAAGACATAATATACACCTTTTACCATAAAATTCAGTTTGATAACAGATAATCCTTTCCAAATGTTTGTATAAAATAACAATCATCCCTTTGCTTTTCAGTAAACCAGTTGTCCCTAGAACCAGAAATTCAGCCACACAACATTTTCATATTACTAACTGAACAATATCCAAAGATGCCACCGTTTACCCCATACTGCTTACCTCCTATCTCATATACATTCTCTCTTCAGCCTACAACCCTAACTACCTCCCCTTTGCTCCTCCCCTCAACCCCTGCCCCCAAACTCCACAGCATTTCATCCTTAAATCATTAACCCACTTCCCTTTTTAATTCTCTGTGCTGCTCATGTAACCCACTCTACAACCTCCTCCTTCTTTGCAAGCCTAACGTCCTTACTCTTTCAGCCCTTGGCTATCTCCTTTGTACTCATCTACCCACTGACAGCATCTCCGCTCTATCCATCAGCCAGTCAAAACCTCTCTCAATCACCCTAAATAACATATTACACATTAACCAACTACCTTCCATTTCCCTTCCATATACTCCTCTCCAGATTGCTTTCATTTCCTTCTGCCTTTCTTGAACCACCTCATACGACCATCATATATGCATATGTTTGCTCCTACTTCCCTGCACCTTCAACAGGCCACCGCTTCCCACTGACCTTCCCCCAAAGTCACCTTGGTGTCCTGTACCAACTGTGAAGCAGCCCAAAATGCAAGTCGTGCACCATCCCCACCATCTTTAGTATCCTCATTAGTTTTTACCGATCTTCTCACATCTCTTCTCTTGGTCACAACTAACTTTGTCTTATCCACTGTTTCCCATGCCTATCTGTACCTTGCTTTATGTCCTTCTTGTACTGATTTATAAATATGCCTCACACGTTTCGGATCCTTTCCTTCCTCCACACTAGTTTCTTCCTCTCATTGCCTTTCTTTCCCCCCATCAGCCATTTAACTTGTGTCATAAACACCACTGCCCTAAACATTAAGTGAGCCTCCTCTTCTAACTGTATTTTCCTAATTGCCTCAAAGCTATGTGCTTTTTAAACTCCCTTAATATTAAGTTCATCAATGTACTTCCAACTCTTTTCCTCCCATAACTAAAGAATTACACCAATAATCTCTATTAACTTTCCTTCTAAGATTTCTTAATTCTCTCTTCTCCTTAGCTCATCCTTTCTACTTCCCCACCCATATGTATTTGCACAACCCTCAGGATCACCATCCGCCCCTTAATTAGATCTACATACCCCATTCCCCCTACATTTTCCTCTCATCTCCTCTTCCTCGTTCTTCACCTCTAAGTCTCTGCAGCATATTTATCATCATTGCATAATGTTTAATACTTAACATACCCCAACATCCTGCCTCCCTACCTAATCTGTTGTCTTTTCCCAAGTCTTCCCTTTTTTCCCTTCCATACATATCATTTGTAGCTCGCATTTATCTTGTAGGTTCATTGTCACATGCCTCATCAGATAAAAGACCAGTGACAGCACCAAAATACAAACCACCTCGTTTCTCCCCTCCTGCAATGTCCCATCCTTTCCAGATCATATCCCACAGACTCCCCACTTGTTCCCTTACTTTTCCCAAATTCTTAACCTGAATATTCTTTAAAGAAGGAAACACCTTAACCCCCAAATACTTCTCTCCTGTCACTGACTTTGAATGGACAACCACCCTACCTTACCCACCCCATTTCTAATCATCATCAATTTCTTTAGATGGTACTTCAGGCCTGAGCCTCTCCTGAAACTACCAAAAACATCCAACACTTGTGGTGGGATCCATTCAAAGTCTGGAAAATATCCATTTGAAGTGTTTCCATAACAACATACAGTTATCCGCAAAAAGATCTTTTCTCCTGTCGCTTCCCTTCCCTCACCCATCTCCTCATCTCTTAGTCATTGTGCCAGGGGGTTCACCCTTACCTTGTCCACCCCTTGCCTTGCTCCCCCTTTCTAATCAAATCACGTCTACCTTCCCCTCTTTAACTCCAACCCTAAGTCGAGGATGTCAGTATAATTTCCCACAACTTGATACAGCATCAAAAACAGAAAACATAAACGCAGTGTATCAAAGACTTTTTGGATGCCCCTTGATACTACACCTGCCTTCCCCTTTCCATCCTTCAGTGATCTCTGGAAGACCTCTTCTTAGCAAACCCCATTTCAGCCACTCATATTTCTTTTAGTGATCATCCCCCTGATCATCCCCCAACCTTGTTACACCACTCCAGCAAGCAATGTAGCATCAGTACTGCAAAGAGGTACAGGGGTATAATTAGATGGACCCTTCACATCTCCTTTCCCTGTCAGTAACACCACCATTTCTACTCCTCCATTGACTTCAGGACCAGCCCTGAACTCATCACATCATTAAGCACGTTAAACACAAACCTATCTGCATCCTCATTATGTTATAAAAATTCTCTCAGGAACCTATCTGGTCCTCCAGACTTCCCCTAATTGATGTAATAACCTCACCCACTACGATGCCCTTATATACCCTCACCATCCCCTTCATTAGTCACACTCCCTCTTGAGTCCTCAGACATATTACCCTCTGCTTCCACCTCCCTATTTGACATAGTATGCAATTATAAAGTATTCACCTTCTCTCTTTGTAGTTGTCCCTACCCTTTTTCCATCATTTGAGCTTACCCCCTCAATCCTTGTCTCTCTTTTCTGATCCTTCAGTTTCCAAAATAAAAACTTCCCCTCAGTATCCTAGTCTACCCAATTGCTCCCCTTCTTTCCAATTCTGCTACTACCTGCTTCTCTTCCACTAACCTCACTTCTTCATCCTTTTATACAATCACTTCATCCCTCCTCCTCCTCACCTGCCCTCCTTGATCTACACTATAAAACTCTCAGCTACCCTTCCAGCTTTTTCACCCCAACTCTCCTGTTTTATAAATCATAGCCCCTACCCCATTATCTCCTCCCTCCAAATCACTTTTAGCTCATCCTATTCTCTCCTGCATAGTCACCTATCCTTCTCTTCAGTAAACTTCATCATGTCTCCCATCATCTCCTACAGTGATTTATGATGATCCTTTCCCCACCACTTTCTCGTATTTTCCCTCCAATACCTTCCTTTCTCTCCCTTCTTATCCAACACAACTCCATCACCACCACAGCATGGATAGAAACTCTCTTCTCTAAAATTATCATCCCCTCAACCTCCCAACCTTTCTGTTCAGCTACCAAAATCCTATCCAACCTACTGACCTGCATGTATGCTTTCCTGCTAAAAGTAAACTGCCTTCACAATATTAGTGTCCCATTGGGGGAGCAAAGGGAGTGTACAAAATTCATTCCCTAGATTTAGGAGAAGCAAGGAGAGCACAGAAATATATAAACATGCAAAAATAAAACATACAAATTCATATTAAGCTGAACTTCTGTAAGGAGGAGAAGGACATTAATTTTCATAGCCCCGCTACTGGCATATTAAAAACAGACATTACAGTATAAGCCCCCAATATACTTAAATTCTCCTCTTAGCTATACAAATGCCCCAGTTTCAGACATTTCAATTTAGTAAAATTAACTAAGAAAATAAGAGTAGAAAATCCATTAACTGATGGACAACTCTTAGTACCTTTCAGCTGCTGTTAATGATCCGGGTGCATGCAGAGCACTAACATTCCTCCTACTGACACTCACACTTCCCACACACAAAAGCAGCCTGTTACTTTCACTGACCATACTTATCTAATTTGCACATCTAACCAGGACTCATTTGGCACAAATCTTCTAAACTACCAGTCCATATCTTCCATTAAGCTGTGTGTGACCGTATCCCACCATCACTGACCTCAAAGAAGAAAACAGAAACACATGTAAAACACAACAGGGTGCCATCAATAAATCATATATTCTTCATCATACATCCTAGCAACCCATTCTTATGTAAATCTTAATTGCTAGAATGATAACTCTCTTTTCTGAGGACAACAGTAAGCTGCATTTTACCCATCTGATGACTGTTGCACTATCTTCGCTTCAACTATCATGCCCCTAAACAGGAATATTTTCTGACAGAGCAGCTGTTTTGTGAGTCATTTTCCTCTACAGAACTAGCCATTCCACTCATTCCTCTACCACCTCTTCTTCGATACCCCATAGATGATTTTGATGCTCTGCTTTTCTTTTCAATGAGGAATAGTTTCTGACCCCTACTTAGTCACCCCTCTACCTCTTACGCTTTTTCCAGGAGGGCACAAGGCCACCTTACTCATACATTATTAAACCCCCAAGTGCTAATGTGATGTGCACACACTATTCTTATGCTTGGCACCTGTGAAGCCTTTAGGGCCACAACTCTCCACAGGTGACACATTCACTAGTGCACAGTTAATGCCCAATGATGCATGTCACACGGTGGTCAGATGTGTAGCCTGGTAGTTAGAGGTACCCTTTCACCCCACATGAAGACCATTAGTGTGGACGCAGCAGCTACAGATGTTGGTTTCAGCAGGACACCTACTTGATATGAGTGTGAGATCACACTTTCCTGTATCTATTATACAGGGACTATCTTGAGCACCTGTTGGGCCAATATGATAGTCCATTATATAAAGTGGATGCCAGGCAGCAGCTTGTCAGAGTACTGAACAATGCCGCTAACATCAACAATTCTGCTCAGCAGTTCAAGCATTACTACCTTGACCTGTGGTAACACCACCAGTGGGGGGGCAGAGATTAAGGAGAGTTTGTCAACCTTTTCATGAAAGCATTGTACGTGTGGGTATTTATGTGTCTGTGTATATATCTATGTATCTATATATCAATATATATTATATATATATATATATATATATATATAGATACAGATATAGATGTATAGATAGATACAAACACCACACACACACACACACACACACACACACACACACACACACACACACACACATATATACAAACACCACACACACACACACACACACACACACACACACACACACACACATAGACACACAGACACACACACACAGACACACACACAAAGACACACACACACACACACACACACACACACACGGAATATATTCATAATCCTTAAGACAAAAACACTGACAACACAAACATTGTCCACATAATGTCAAAACACAAAATTCCAAATGACTTGAAAAAAAGTGCTATGTAAGTAAGCAAGCAAGCACATTTACACCCCCATACTCCTTGCAACATACACACACATATACACATACATGTACATATATATAGATATACAAACTCTGAGATCACACCACAGTGAGGAAAGGACAAAAACTCAATTCCCGCTGTGCCATGATCTCACACAAGCTACCGGCTTTTTAGTATATCTACAAAGCTGGTAGTAAATGCATTTGGCATTCTGTTTTGAGACCTTCTGTTGTTGATCTTTCAGCCATCTGCATTTTTGCCCTTAAGGATTAGAAATGTATCCCATATCTATATCTATATTTATATCTATAGCTATATTTATAGTTATAGCTATCTGTATAGATTGATATAGACATATATATTTGCTATTGTCTTTTTGTTTTATCTGTTTGAAGAAGAATGGTAGCACCTCAAAACAGCATGTGCAAGGACCATAGAATAGATATACGGCTGAGCTGGGTATGCAAATAAGGTACATAAGGAGAGATGATGGTTTAATGCAGAAGTCCATGAAGCCATCAAAAGTAAGGACTGCAGGAAAAAATGGTAGCTAGAAAAGACAGACCCGGCTAGGAAAAAATACTGGTTGGCTAACAATCAGGCTAGGAGAATAGTTGCAATGGCAAATAACAAAGCATCAGAAGAACTCTACCAGCTTCTGAAAAGTGACTCACCAGATGGCACAAAGAAACTCTATCAGGTTGTAAGGCAAAGACAGAAAGATAAAGAGGATAGCCATCAGACACCCTTCTTAAGGGATGCTAGCAACAAGCTGCTCACCAGCCCAGAGGACATCAAAGGCAGATGGAAGGAGTACTTCCAGCAGCTTCTGAATGAAGAAAACGTCACAGAAGCTGTACTGCCCCAGACACAGCCTACCGTGAGAGAAGAAGTGGAGCCCATTATAGAAGAAGTAAGAACAGCACTAAGGAGAATGAAGTCTGGGAAAACAGAAGCCTCAGATGAAGTCATGGCAGATATGATCAAGCTGTTGAGTGAGTTAGTGTAGAAATGGTTCCAGATGGTACTCATATGAGTATGGAGAGATAGGCATATTCCAAATGACTGAAGAATAAGCATTCTACAAGTACAAGGGGGCATTCACAACTCGGGTCAGTATAGAAGTATCTAACTCCTGTCACACTTCATCAAAGCTCTGGAGAGTGTGACTGATAAATGAATAATCAGAGCAGTCAAAAGTTAGATGAGAGATGAGCTGTTATAATACAAATCAGGATCCAATACAACTGAGCCAATGTTGGCAATGAGACAAATAATTGAGAAGAATCCAGAGTTGAGGAAAGAGTCCATCTGGGCATTCCTAGACTTGGAGAAGGTACATGACAAGGTCTCAAGAAAGCCAATGTGGGCAGTCCTGTGATGGTTTGAAATCCCAGAAATATGGTAGAATTAGTGCAGGATATGTACAAGGACCCAATGACATAGGTACAAATACTGTTCAGACTCACAGAGGGATCCCCAGTGGGAGTGGGTATGCACCAGGGTCTGGCTCTGAACCCACTGCTGTTCATACTGGTAATGGACTACATTATCAAACAGGTCTGAGGGGACAGATCAGTAAAGTTACTGTATGCAGATGATGTGGCAAGAACTTCACCAAATGATACGGAATGTAATGCAAAACTGAAGGAACATGGAGTGAAACTGAGCACAGATAAGACAGTTGTAATGGCAACAAATTGAGGAAATCAGAGGAAACTGAGACTAGAGATAGAAGAGAAAATAGTGGAACAGGTTAACAACTTCAAGTATCTGGGAGGGGTGGTTGAGGAGAAGGCAAGTCTGAATGAGGAGGACAAAGTTAGAATCAAAGGGGATGCAGCCAACTGGCAAAGAGTGTCAGGGATAGTGAGTGACAGAAGAATGCCAAAGAAGCTCAAAACTAAGGTGTACAAAACAGTGGTGTGACCAGTACTTCTGTATGGTACAGAAATCTGGGCAATGAAGGCAAAGCAGTTGAGGAAACTAGAGGTGATTGAGGTGATGTGTCTGAGACAGGTGACAGGATGCATATTGTGGGATGATGAAGGATAGATGAAGAAATGAAGACATCAGAGCAGAAGTATTCTGACTGCAGAAAAGGTCAAAGAGAACAGGTTATGGTGGGTCAGGCACAAGTGTGGGAAAGCAGAGGACAGTCTGGTGAAGAAGATTTCGGATAAGTGGGAAGAAGGCAGGAGGAAATTACAGTGTCCAATAAAGAGATGGCTGACTGAGAGAGAAAAAAGACCTATGACAGTCAGGCATATCATATCCAGTGTCAATTCTCATAAATAGGTCAATTTCAGAACACAACGTACCTACCTTATAGAAAACATCCCACATTGTTCCTCTACACAAAGGAGGCAACTGCTTAGAGCTGACCAACTATCGCCCAATAGCCATACTATCCCCCTTATCAAAAATTTTAGAAAGAGTTGTGCATGTGCAACTAATGCAGTACCTCCAACAAAACAAACTACTATCAAATTCCCAACATGGCTTTAGACCCTCCCATAGTACCACCACCGCTCTTCTATCTTTCACCAACACAGTCAACCACTACAGAAACAAAGGTCTTTTCATACCATCCATTTTCCTGGACTTATCAAAAGCCTTTAAGATGCTGAATCACAATATGCTCCTCAATACTCTATCTACTCTAAACGTATGCTCCTCCGCTATACTATGGTTCAGCAGCTACCTATCAGAATGTCAACAAGCAGTCCTCTGGCAAGAAAAGTGTCCTCCCTCTTACCAATATCCATAGGAGTCCCTCAAGGATCAATCCTTGGCCCACTGTTGTTCTCCCTCTTCACTAATGACATCTCTTTTTTATTGCCCACTGCCTCAGTAGTACTGTATGCTGATGACACCACCATAATA
Organism: Protopterus annectens; assembly: GCF_019279795.1. NCBI lineage: Eukaryota > Metazoa > Chordata > Ceratodontiformes > Protopteridae > Protopterus > Protopterus annectens. The sequence continues at coordinate 478,908,744 of NC_056727.1, forward strand.
TGTGCTGCCCCCAGCATTATGGAACTACATACCCTTACCCAAAATAACTTTACTCTAGCTGAAACTTGGTTTTCTAACATAAACTACTTCTTAATCCCAAGAAAACAAAACTAATCCTATTTACCCCTGGCAGATCACCTACCTTAAACTATAGCCTCATCATAAACTCCAAAGATAATATTCAAATCTCACCAACCAACCACACAAAACTACTAGGAGTAGAGATTGATAATCACCTGAGATTTGATATCCACATACCACAAACCATCAAAAAGGTGAACAGAAAATTAGGACTCCTCTATAGAAACAAACAGTTCATGACTAAACAGACCAAAGCCACTATTGCAAGAACCCACCTCCTCTCCATCCTTCTTTATGCCTCCCCTATCCTAACTAATTTTCACCTTACTGAACTTCGTGAACTGGAATCGTGTTACAACAAGATTGCTAAGTTTGCTACAGACTCCACAAATAGGTCCCGTCATTGTTATTCCCTAATGCAACTCAAGTGGCTGGGGCTTCCTCAGCTACTACGTCTTCAACAAGCCACAGTAGCACATAAACTCTACTACTACCCTGAGAAAACGCCTGCACTCCAGCAACTAATTCAGCCCTACACCATCACTAGAGCTCTAAGATCTAGCAGCCAAAACCTCATTCATGTAATCAGACATAAAAATGAAGCAGGGAAGTCTCTCTTTGCCTGCACAATAGCCCAAAACTGGAACTCACTCCCAAGCCATATAACTACCACTACTTCTAGTACCCAATTCAAACACCTCCTGAAATCCCATTATTCAAACAGTTGGCTCTGCTCTTGCTACTCCCCAGGGTAAACAATAACTATGCACAGTTGTAACAATTCTGCTACTCTCTCACACTTTCCTTACATAGCCTTGCTAATATGCTTACACTTACCTCCAAACTCAGCATCAGAACAATAGAGTAAAACATACCAACACTTGTATACTATTAAACCTGTACCTGATAAAGGATACAATCACTATCTGAGAAAGGTATATACCTTATTAGATCTCTTCATCTTCTCATCTTGGTCTTACCTCAATACCTATACTTTTTGATGTGTGGGTGTGAGCGTATATATATATATATATATATATATATATATATATATATATATATATATATGTCTATGCAAATTTGAATGTATAAATGTATATGTGAATGAGAATGTATGAGAAAAAAAACATTTTAGTCGTCTACTAATTGTTTGTTTTACTAGATGCATTACATGCTGCGTAACTTTTCATTTTTGTACTACTTTGATATATTGTAACACCTAAACATGCCATTATATTTTGACCATCCTATTGACCTTCCTAGCTGAAGTTGCTAGTAAGCTGTTAGTAGCTGTTCCACTTTTTGTCCATTTGTTCCACATTATGAAGGTGAGTGTTCCTCATTTTGGAGATGGAAGGTTAAGAGCTATGAGAGATATATTTAACACCGATTTCTAGTGCCTGTGCAAACACCCTTCAATGGAAGTCCTTGTGTACACCCTAAAATAAAAATGGTAACAGGAATACTAAAAGTTTCAAGCTTAGGCAGGGGCTAAAAGTTTTAGTAGGAATCATTCTTCGTAAAAGATATGCAGTAGTAAGAGACAATGTTTACTTGTGTTAAGGAAACTTAACTTGACTTGTCACTGACAGAGAGGTACATAAAAGGTATAACGCCAGGAAGAAACACTGAATTCCCTGGTTAGAAGAATTCAGGATGTATTGTTTAAGAAATAAATATTTCTAGTAGGAACAGAAGAATGTGAGATGTTGTTTAACTGATGATAAAAGCATATTGAATAAACAAACTGGCAAATTGTGTGTACCAGATTTTGCTTATCTGCCACCATTTTCTATGTTGCTATAAGTCTGAAGTCTAGTGGTCTATGACTCTTGGGATATGACTGATTGATGAGTCTGGATTCCGTTTGAACTCAAAAACATTAATTCAAATCAGAATTCAAAGTAAAAGGGTGAGGGGCAAAACCTCCAACATTCTCTCCTGCAGGAGTCCCTGCCACCCCTAATCAATATCAGTGCTACTCCACTTCAGGGAAAGGGAAATCTACCCACAGTCAAGGAATCCTAGTTTCAGTGCATTTTTGTATTCACTGCTATTCACAGTCAAGGAATCAAATAATTCACAGTGAATGTATGCTACCCATGTTTGGCGATATTTAATTTTAGGATGCAATATCTTGGAGGGCAGATTTTATTTATTTATTTATTTTATTTATTGCATTTGTTTACTGGGAATATCCACTGGCCTTAGAATAAGCCCTTTTTCAGTGGAGGCCCGGAGAGAAAAATTCCACATTAATTACATACAAAGAAATGTTAACACACAATACAAGGTATGTCGAGCAGTAGTAGTACTACATTACAATAAAATTAATAACAACATGAAATTATTTACAATCATGGTATAAATGTAGAAATAAAAATAGAATACATTCAAATACCACATAAGTATAAATGTATATACATAATTTTTAGAAGTGAGGAGAATTAACTTCAGGATAAGAACAGAAGGAGTCACATGGGCTAAAGGAGGGGAAAGTCAAGCTAAAGTGACAGTAGAAGGAGTTAGTATGGTAGAGAGAAGGAGAGGAAATACCAGTAATTAAATGGAGAACAGAGAGGTTCCATTGAGGAGATTGAGTCAGACACAGTCCAGTGAAGTTTCTGCCCACTTAAAGGAGCGGCATCAGAAATCAAAACACAGATGCAAGCCCTCACACACTCACGCACACAGGCATAATCACTAAAGCTGTAATAAATAAAACTTGAAAAATGTGTCAAAGTAAGAAAATGTAATGTTTTTAATTAAATAACCTTAGTGGTGCTCTCATCTTATTCACTATTATGTATACTACTTATGTCATGGACATTTTGTTATGTCTAGTAATACACATCTGCATATTGCAGTTCATAGATTAGTACTAGGCTAACTGCCCTTGGAGGACCATTTTAAGCCTAGCCAATTACCCCATGTGAGAATCAAACCCTGTACCTTGTGTCTGTAAGGTAAACACCTGAACCATTATGCCAATCTCCCATTAGATCGATAATGTATTCTTCTCAGTGCAGGTGAGTCAATTAGTCTTTATCAACAGTTAAAATATAGAACTATAGCATAGCAACTGTAAATAAAGTAGCAAAGCTCCTTGTTGTAAGTAAAATTTTGTCAGGTTACTAGGGTTTTAATATGGATTTCCTATGTAACTTGCCTTGTTATGCTGTCATGCCTGCTAAAGCAGGATTGATGCATATGCACACAGAAGAGGCAATAGTAAAACGAAACTCAGCAAAGCCTCAAAATGCAAGCATCTCACTTAAGAATTTACTTACTGACTATTAAATTACCTTTCGGGTCCAAAAAGTAAAAAAAGGTCTACTAGGTTAAATTTCTGAAGCTGAGATGTAAAACAGAAGCAACTTTGATTAAAATAATTGTTCTACACCTCATGTCATTTTTATTTTTTCAGACTGCCAAATTTCGACATGATTATTTACACTGCCATCACTCAAATGTACCCCCAACTGCATTATGCCATCACTCAGATGACCACGCCCACTGCCGGGGCCGGTGCATCCTAAACTGAACTATCATGAACTACCACCCCGTGTTCTAGGAATCTGAGTTTTACTACAGTAGATGAAGAACAGTTATGGTCAGAACCTTTGTAAATAAGCTAATGGAGAACAGGTAAAAATAACTTGCAAGCCGACTATGAGGTGAGTGTGTGTATGTGTGTGGGGGTGGGGGGGGGGGGTATTTTAAGAACAGACAATAAAAAGGGAATATAAGTTTATGAATGGATAGGATTTTAAACTAGACAAACCTAGGGTATAAAAGTAACTTATAATGTACAAGAGGTAAGTGTTCTCTTCATTCATTTCAGTGCAGACTTTAGGCACCACAAACTGATATCCATTTTGTGAAGGAAATCCCCTTGAATGAATTAAATCCATTCACCATTCCAATGTATTTCAGAGGTTATTCTCACACAGCACAGTTAAATAGGTGAATTAATTAGGCAATCTACTCAAGGAACTTCTCTCCCCCACTACCCTAATCTAGGTGTCTTTACACTGAAAACCAGTTGCACTAGATTAATCTGAGGTGTAGCTAAGGTGGGAACACACCTCTAAAATCAATATGTTCAGCCTTTGCTAGACTTTGTAAATACCAGCCCAGCTCTCACCCATACCTCACAATGTATCTCCACATCTATGTTTACATCTAAACATAAATCAGTTGCCTTCTCCATCAGGCTTAACTGTACCAACCCACCACCAAAGGAAATGATCTTTAGGGATTCCTACAGGGCAAGTATACTTCATCTTCTAGAAGACTTTCACAAAATTCCCAACAAGCTGTGCATATGGAAAAAAATTGAGAGGGCTGCCATGTTTACCTCCAATTTTTAACAAGATCTAAACAGCTGCATAGAAACGTTTGGCCCTGTCTATTTTAAATATAATGATAAATTCAGGAAAAAAGCCTCTTCGGTGAAACTCTCATATTAATAAACTAAATACTAAAAGAAGGAAAACAATGAAAAGGTTTAAGAAATCCCAGTCTCCTACCTAAAGACCAGGCTGAAACATGACAGCAAGGACATTAAGAGCACTGTTAGAAAACCTAAATCAGAGGTTGAATGCAAGGTTGCTTCAGATGCCAAAGAAAACCACAAATCTTCCTTCATTTATACCAGGAAATTAAGGAATACTGCTCAGCAGTGCAATGTGCCAATTCATAATCTCACACATTTCAGTGCCAAGGATACATCCAATATGTTAACAGACACATTTAGCACCAACTTTAACCCACTGAACCACATTGCTGCTCCTACTATCCCTGAACATTTAATTTCCCCACAAACACTTTGGAACAAGTGTTGGAATCCCTGTCAAAGGCTAAAAATAATTTTTTTTATAGGATCAAGCAACATGCCAGGCTGTATTCCCATCACTGCAAAGTATTCAGGATCTTAGCCTCCATTTAAGCTGTTCAGCCTCAGGCTGTCCACTCAGTTTATCCCTGATGCCTGGTGAGCAGACAGTGTCACACTGTCACTCCTACACATGAGTGGCCCTCTTTAGACCCATGTAATTATAAGCCCATGATCTGCCTCATATGCATAGCCATGGAACATATCTCAACAGAGTTCATTTATGCAGACAATGGTAGCATAATTGATCTAGACCCCACTCAGGTTAGTTTATGAAGGGCAGATCCTATCTCCTGAACCTAGTAAACTTCTTTCAAAGGTTACAGAAGCTGTGGACAGTGATTATGCTATGCATGGTGCTTATCCTCACCTGGCCAAGCCTTTTCACACTATCATTCAAGCAGGTGTTATTGAAAAGTTAGACAAATTTAATGTTAATCCCTCTATTGTCTATGGAATTGCAAACTGGCTATCCCACAGTAGTGAAAGTTGCTGATACCCTTTCTAAATGTAAAATTGTAATTAGTGGAATACTGCAGGCAGTAGCTAGGGTGGGGCTAGAAAGGGAACTACCCTGAGCACAGTGTTGGGGAGCATGACTGGCCATCTTAATCTCTCTTTAATGAAATATTAGTTCTTAAAAGCCGGTATTGCATTTGAGGTCAAGCCTGAGCACTATAGTGCCCCATGTGTGGTGTAAACTGTAGCAACTTCTTACTACAGTGTAGCAAGCTGTTTGCTACGGTTTAAAAGCAAAAAAAAAAATTTTTTTAACTAAAACCTGAGCACTGCAGCACTCTGAGAAGGCAGGGCATAAGCTATAACAACTATTTGCTACATTTCTAGCAAGCAGTTTGCTCCAGTTTAAAAATAAGAAATGTGTTTTTTTAATACTAAAACATGAGCACCATAGCTATCTATGCAGGGAGGGTATAAATTGTAATAACTGTTAGCTACATTCACAGCAAGCAGTCCGCTATAGTTTAATGAGAAGAATTTTTTTATAATTAAAATATGAGTGCTTTAGTGCTCTGTACAGACAAGGTATAAACTGTAGCAACTGCTTGCTACATTTCTAGCAAACAGTTTGCTACAGTTTAAAAGTAGAAAGTGAGAAAGAAGGGCTCATTGTTGGTCCCTCTCCAGTCTGGCATTTATTTTGCAGACATCTAAGCCTGTATTCCTGAACTGTGGTTGACCAAATAGTGCTGATAACTGAAGTTGGGCACCGCTATCCATTCATTTATTTATGCAAAACTACTCCAAAAAAGGCTAGAATATGCGCATACCTGGTGCACTGAAAACAGTCCCAAGCTAAATGCAAAAAGGTGCATCACAGTAGCATTCAATAAAAAGCTGTTCCTACCTCATATGCTATAATCAATACTTCTCTTTAAACAGATATAGTCAGAAGAAACCATTTAATCATCACGTTTCCATTATAGTCATGAAATCCTTCTATTTGGCACAGTTAATATCCAAAGAAAATATCATCAACATTCAAAGAAGTCCTCTTACTAATGTTCTCTCCCCATATCAGATCCATCATGGAATAGTATATCTCCTTAGGGATATACAAATTCAAACATATAACTTGACTGGAAAGGCCCCCCCAAATTTTTTAACCAAAAAAAACGAAGGCCTTAAATCCTTCAACTATTCTTATAATTAATAGCCAACCAGATACTTTGATGTGACTTGTGTCTTGCTTTTTCTGGCCCATGAAAAACCCATTCTTATTTGATCTCCTACATCTTTACAAAACCAGTAGCTCCACAAACACCTGTACTACAGACTTAAATCTGCATCAACAAATAAGCAAGACTTGCTGAACAGATAGGTTCTTAACTCAACATCTTCCCAGCCTATAGAACAAGTTACCACTATAGGTCATGCAAAGTACTGCTTTGTCTGCCTTTATGGCTAGTCTTATGATTGGATGGGTAGGCATACATTTACACCAGGTTTATCATGTACACCCCTGCTTGATTTGGGATATTGGCACTAAGTACTTATAAAGGGTGGCAAGAACTTTTAAGTGTGTTTGTTTACTTAAAGGTATATGTGGCTAGGCCTCTCATGGTCCCTGTGATCATTTATCTGGTATTGTTCCAATATGAAGGCATCAAGGTTTGGTTTACAGCCAAAGACTACAGCACCTTACTCTCATCTTTAAATTGTATTTCATTTTTAGAGGAAACCTATGCCTGACTTACAGAGCATTAAAGGATCCCTTGCCTTTTTGGAATCCTTTATTTAGAATCTCCCCAGTGAGCTGTACACAAGGGGACCACTTGGCTTCATAAAAAGGAATATCAACCATACTATGAGTTGTGACAACATCATATTTCAAAGACTCACACGCCTATGAAACAAGCTTCCCCTCTGAAGGAAACTCAGCCCATCTTTCGGTAACTTCAAGAAGGAACATGAGGACTACATGGGCACATGTATGTTCTAACAGGACTATGGATCTTCAAGCTCCTTGCTGCCTAATAGCCCTTGAGTTTGATCATCAGCTGTGTGAACCTATGGCATACTAGATGTAATATATGGACATAAGGAGTAAGAATCAGTTAGACAGCAAAGGTTAGTAAAGGATGCGGCCAACACTGAAGAGAAAGAAACTAAGCACTGTCAGAGTCAGAACTATGTTCAGTATTTCCAGTGGGTTTAGTGATGAAAGTTATTCACTGCAGTTGTCAGAGCTATATTCAGTGTTTCCTGTGGCTTTGCAGACAGAAGCTAGGCTCTGCAAGAGTCTGAACTACATTCAGTACTTCCTGTGGGTTTAGCAACAGAAGTTATGCACTGTGGGAGTCAGAACTACATTCAGTATTTCCTGCAGGGTTGGAAACAGAAGCCTGACACTGTGGGAATCAGAACTACTTTCAGTTCTCCCAGGGGGTTTACAAACAGACAGAAGCTAGGCACTGTGAGAGTCAGAATTACCTTCAGTATTCCCTGTGAGGACATCAGTGTTCTAGGAAAGGATATCCATTGTTTTGTTTTTTTTTTGGGGGGGGAGGGGTTGTCACAAATTATGCAGCAATGTACACAGAGACAGAAAGAGTGAATTAAGAAAGAAAGTGGAAGTCAGGAGATTAAAAAATATACAGAAACAAAGTGAGTGAATTAAGAAACAAAGTGGAAGTCATGAGATGAAAAAATATACAAAAGAGAAAATAATGCACATTTTGAAGAAGAGAAGATTTTTGAGAAAAAATGCATGGCGTAATAAAGAGATAGCACATTCAGGCTGCAGTGACCAATAAAGGGAACAAACTCTTGTCATCCTAACCATACAGTCAGTGCAGAGTAGCAAAATCATGGTCTGAGTCAGTGCAGGTCCAGGGCTCGAATAATGGGGTGGATGTTTGTTTGAAGACATCAGAACATGATATTTTTCTATACAGGTCATCCATTGTAACTCATCCCCTAGATGACTGCAATTATTTCTGGATAAACTAAACAATGACAAGTGCCTGAGCACTAGTGCATCAAGTAATAGCAGAGTAAATCTTGTGGCCAGTGGTTTGCTTGGGAGGAAAATACCATAACTTATCTACCATTCAAGAAGGGGGCAACAGGCTAGAGAAGAATACCTGAATCCACCTTCCATTCATGAAGAGAGCAACATGCCAGACGTGAATACCTGAATTTACCTATCATTTACGAAGGGGGCAACATGCTAGAGGGGAGTACCTGACTTTACCTACCATACAAGAAAATACCTGTATGTACCTACCATTCATGAAGGGGACAGCATGCTAGAGGGGAATTCCTGAATTTACCTAGTATTCAAGAAGGGGGCAGCATGCTAGAATGGAATACGTGAACTTACCAACCATTCAAGAAGGGGGCAGCATGCTAGAATGGAATACATGAACTTACCAACCATTCAAGAAGGGGTCAGTATGCTAGAGAAGAAGACATTAATTTACCTACTATTCAAGTAGGGGATAGCATGCTGGATAGGGAGCACCTGAACTTTTCTACCATTCAAAAAAGGGACAGCATGCTGGAGACATTCATGTTAAGAATCACTACAGTGTATAAATAACAAACTGTCTTATTTTTACAAGTTTTTATGACAGTTTTGCTCAGCATCACCACATTTCCATAATTGGCTGTCTGCACTAACAACTCTGAGATACTTTAATCCACATACTCATACTGAGAAGGTATGTGTGGTACATCACAAACTGCCATGACTCACTAGATTCATGAGCAACATCAGGATATTGTAGCATTTAAAATCTCCAAATGTCCATCAGAAATCCAGTGGTGACAGCTAACAATATACTACAGTACACAGGAACAGCACTTTTTATACATATACCCTGATATCACTGTACTTCTCTGCTCCATGAAGAAACCAGATTTGGCTAGATCTGCTGAAAAAAATCACAAATCTATGGCATACCTTTTAGCCTTCAGATATTTCAGGTGGAGAGCTTTTGAAAAATGACATCTTATACTTTAGGTGGCCTTCCCATTTTATGATTGTTGTGGTGACATTCCTTGAGAGTTCACTGTTTCCATTTCCATCTTGGTCAGCGTAATACTGAAGATCCTTAAAAGTTGATGGCGTCCTTCTCACATCCTGATGGTCTTCCATGCAGAAGAGCAAGACACCCCTTATGGTTCATTTAATCCTTATTTCAACACAAACAGGTCCCAACACAGTTTCTTCTAAAGAGCGAATTAATGATATAACCATCCACTTACCACCACAATGGACTACTGAACAAAGTCTCAATGAACAAATGCAATCATACCATGGTGGTATACAGAAGATATTTAGAAGAGGAAACACTAGAGGTCAGAGAAGGTATAGTTATTTCCTCCTAAGTGAAGTGTATATTTCAGAATCATGGAAAATATTAAGTCACTGGAAGATCATAGGATCAAAGGCTATACAAGGCATGTTTGACCAGAGGCCATATAGACATTTCCAGTACCCACTCTCAGACTCTGCTACCTTTTCTAAGGAGGGTCGTGCCTTTAATCCCAGAGGCAAATTTAAGGCACTCATCCAGTTGTCCAAGCTGTGTCTGAAGGATGATAAAGAATCGCATTGCTTGACATGCAGGGGAAATCTGTTCCAGTGCAAGGGGAGGTGCTAGGTGATGAACCTATCGAGGTGCAAGGTGATGAACCTATCGAGGTGCAAGGTGATGAACCTATTGAGGTGCTACGTGATGAACCTATTTCTCCATCTAGTTTTATTTATTTATTCTTTGACAAAAACTGAGCTCTCTGGATCTGTTATGGGTTAAACAATTTGATTTGCTGAGGAAAAGTACAACACTGAGTACAAGGACAAGGACTCTGATCTCTGTTGTTGACTAAGTTTTTTGAGACCACGTATCTTTTTTCTAAGGAACCCTTGCAGTTTTTCAATTTTTTAATGTATTTGGGCAAAAGCATGCCAAAGGGTTAATTATATTCTATAAATGACTAAGGCATAGAATAGGGGAACAATGAGTTCTCTCATTTTAGAAGAGATGCCATTGTTAATTGGTTGTGAAACGTAGGATTTCCCGCCTACATTTGCCAAATGATGGTCAAAGGAGAGGGAGTTATCAACCCAAGTGTATAGATCTCTGGTCATCAACCCAAGTGTACAGATCTCTGGTCACTTATTTGTACGCTAATGGAATATTTACAATGCAGAATGATGCAGTTGCCAAAAGAGATAATGTTACATTTTGTGGCATTTAGTGTCAGCCTTTTTTCCAAACACTAGGAATTTACTTTAGTGAGTTCTTTTTTGAAGAGTAAATGTATTCAAAGTAGATTTGACAACCACACCCAACTTGCAGTCATCAGAAAATTTTGTTAACCAGGGATCACTGTTATCAGTTTGGGCATCCAAAAAAATAGATGTCAAACAGGAGGAGGCCTAGGAAAAATCCTTGGGATCACCACTGGCCACTTTCTCTCTGTTTGTGGAGGTGTCACACACCCAGATAATATGCATTCTATCCTTAAGATAGTTGGCTACCCATTTTATCATGCAGAACTTTATGTTTAAGGACATCAACTTATAAATAATTCCATCATGTGGTACAGTTTCAAATGTTTTGGGTAGCTTGAGGTATGCAGCATGGATGGTGTAACCACTGTCAACTGCATGAGAGACCTCCTCAAAGAAGCTGACAAGATTCAGCAGACAGGATCTGCCCTTTACAAAGCCAGACCATAGTAGGTTGAGCTTGGACAGATTTTTGATATCATGATTTATGTGGTAGGTGCTGATGTGCTGCATGGCTTTACAGACAGGATTAAGAAGGCTGATGGGTGTATAGTTCTTACGGCCTGTAATAGGTCCACCCTTACCGAGAGACATTAACACAGCAGTGCATAAAGATTCAGGGACATAAAATGTAGTAAGACTTAATTTAAACATTTTGAGGAGGGGATCAGTGAGTGCATGTTAAACATTGGCAATGTTGTCTTGACCCATGGGGATGTGTTCTTGGTTTTTGAGAATATTTTAAGAAAGTGTTCCTTAGTGAATGGGGGAGTGGAGTGACTTGTGGATTGTTTGAGAGGGAATGGTTATTTCAGGGGAGAAATTTTCTGCAAATTTCCTAGCCAGTTTGTCACCATGCAGTGTCTTCTGGATTTGAAAGGGGACCTCCGTTATGGAAAAACTTGGAGAAATATTGAGTTATTTCTTAATTTTCTTATATAACTGAAGAAGGACTTGTAGTTATCCTTTGCTTCGGTTGCTAGTCTTAAGTCATGTGATTCTTTGCTGTTCTTTATAGCTGCCGTCAGGTTCTTAGATTGTTAATACAATTCTGTTGCTATGGGGATCCACAATACAAGCCAGTTCAAGTAGTTCCTTCTCTCATACAGCTTGTTTATATTGGCAGACTACCATGACAGTTTTATGTTTGAATTTATCATGATAGCTGCTTTTGGAAGGGACTGTTAGGTTAATACTTTTATCAAAATGGGCAAAAAATAATTTTCATGCAGGCTGCATAACCAAGGTCATCTGTGAAGCTGGAATGGGTAAATTGTGAGATTTCATCATACGCTTGCACAAGATTTGCTTTTTTGATGTCTCTAATGAGGATGGTATTGGTTATTGATGGAGTGGAAGTTCTGAAGGTAAAGATAACCAGAATATGGTCAGACTTTATTAATGAAGTACCAAATATGGGAGGGGAGCACCAAGTCGTGAATGTTTGAGGACAGCCTGAATCAGAATTTTTTTTTACACAATCCATGATTTGTTGAGCATACTCAGTACTTGAAGTATAGATGCTCCAATCAATGGAAGGATAGTTGAAGTCACCAAGGATTAAAGAGCCCTTGCTTCTAGGGATATCCTGTAAGAATACCAAAGATTTATTGTGGTCATCTGGAACCATGGATGGTGATTGCTAGCAGGCTGTCAGTTGGACATTTGATTTCTGGGTAGCCGTTGTGAAGGGGTATTATCCTTAATGAATACAGAATCTCTGCCACAATTCCTGGTGGGTCTGAAAGCATGGCTCAAAACCCAAGCACACAAGGGGTGTTTTATAAGGCTTCAAACTATGTGTCTATAATAACGCAGATCTAGGTGCATTCCAGATGCAGAAGTGCCTCAAGGTCAGGCAATTTATTGGCATGACTCCTGGCATTGAGTAGAGCCATCTTGATATTGTTAGTGTGGAAAATATAGTAAGGCTGGAATGTTCATTAGGTAAACCATGCTTAAAAAAGGTACAATGGGGGTAGCAAAGTGTTTAGCCAGTATGTGGAATTCCTTGAATGACAGACTGTCTTTTGCAAAACAAGCTGGACTGTCAGACATCTTTCCCATGATGATATATACTGTATCCCCTTGGAATGAACTCAATTATCTTTTCCTTGAATCTAGGCATCATTCTAGGTGAAGGAAGGATTCCACTTAGAACCACTGTCTTACCTCAGCTAAATTTAGCATGATAAGCTCCAACATATTCTTCTGCATGGTCTTGAGGATTTTGCATGCCGAATCATTTAACCCTACATGAACTACTATCATGTCATAGCCATACTTTCTGTAGGAAAGTATGTTTTAGAACTTAGTTATGCCCACTAAATTGAGTGTGACCCTATACTTGTCCAATCTAGTGATTGTGGTGTCTGCGAAATGAACAGTATTGTCACCAATAACTAGGACTCTCCCAGTAGCTAAATTATGCCTCCTAGACATGAGAGTGTGTTCTGGTGGGTGACATGTTGACGTTGTTGTTGATGTGGAAATATGCAGAGAAAATGTAATAAGGGATGTACAGTGATGCTGAAATGGAATGCAAGGAAAGTAGAGGCACAAATGAATCCATGTACTGTTGTGACAGAACTGAGATAGGGATGAGACCACTGGAATGCTACAGTAGTGCACGAGTGACTTAGAAGTGGGAAGAACCACTGTACTACAAAGGTAATATAAATGAAGATAACTTAATAAGGGTGACTAAATATATACTTAGAATGCAGCACCTGAAATGTCCTAGGGCCTCGCTAGTACATAGAAAAAGAAAGTACAAGTCATTTAAGCACATCTTTAAAACTTAGAGCATTCTGCATAACTTATCTTTCTCTCTGTAGCCATTTATTTATCCCATTCTCACTTCAAGAAGAGCTACTTTGATCCATTTGAATGTGAAAAATGTTCCACAACCAACTGACCTATGAGGCAGCAAAGGCTGCCTTTTATTGATTCGATTCACTGATTTTAAAGTTCAAGGTGCTTCTCTGAAGGTCAAGTCAATGCTTTCTCCTCTGTGACAACATGGTGCTGCTTCAACCATTCCTGTTCCTCATAAACATATAGGCCTTCCATGATTCTTTCTAGTCTTCAAGCTAGTAAAGACCTGGTTAACAAAGCTTGGGACTCTTTTCTTGCTGTTTAGCCAGCTGATACTTTTTCTAAATTTCCTACAGGATTTCTACATTCTCTTGATGTTCCTCTTAGCAGTTCAAAACTGGATGCAGCATTTCAAACCAGGATGGACACAGGTGCAGCAGAGGTATACTTCATTTTTTTGACCATCCTATTTGACCATTAGTTCTCACCCTGGCTACCCTATCAATCCATTTGTTCCGTTTTCACCAGGGGAAAAGGGGTCAAACTTATCACAGTGGGACCATTATACTGTCATCCATGAGGTATTTCAACATGTAGCTTTAACCCTCACTCCCCTATATATGCCACCTTTGCTGTGCGTGAGCACATATAATGGGACACTATGAGAGAAACGTCCTTCCTCTATGGTGTTGTACTTATCTGGGCCCCAACCAGTTTTGGTCACACACCATCATCAGTATTAAATATAACTTCAAAAAGTGGCCCAATGTATAAATAACAGTCTATTTTGTGCAGCATTAAAATGAATTCTGGATTTACATCTTAGCACTGGATCTTTTGCTGGTGTTGGCCAGTTGTAGATTTGAATCCTACTTTTTATACCAGCCAGTGTGAACTTAACTACACTTCGCAGCATCACCACCAACACACTGTACTCGTACAACTCATGGCAGACCCCCTTTTCCTTCATCCTGAGCGAGGTAAGCAGGCACTACCCCTTCATTCCTCTGCTTTCCCTCATCACCAGTTCCATTGCCAGGATCACTGAATGAACCCTGGTTGCCTTGGCTTTAGTGAGAGATCTATACTCCCTATGCCACAGAGCCAACTACAAAAAGCAACACAAAATGGTGGCTGGAGATGGCACTACTAACCTACTATCAGAGGATGATGATGGCAGGGTGACGACCAGACTACTGAAAGGCAGTTCAGCAGAATTACATTAGCTCATTATAAGTTGGGCTTTTCTGAGATGGGGAAATACAATTTTACTAAATATATGGCAGCACGTGTAGTTTAAATGGACTGTAATGAATATAACCTTAGATCCTTTTTATACCATGCATTACCAACAAACCCACTAGCTTAACAGAGGTTAATATGCTAGATGGATAATATTTCCATACCTTGTGGCAGCTTGTCTTGCTGTTCATGATAAATATATTTAAACATGGTGCATAATCTTTTGTGATAACACATTCTGTTTGCATACAGAACAAGAGCTGGCCAGCTTGCTACGTTTGGGTAGCAACTCTGTTTGCATTGCATAGCCAGCCATCTGTGAATATGTATCTTTAGTGTGTGATTTGATTTATGCATTTCTTATGGGAAGGTAGAATTACTAACTTAAATGAATCTAATTAATAAAGACATGACAAACTCAGTGAAAACTGGTAAATTAATTAACCTGCTTGTTATTAATGGTTACATTGCCATATGACTACATTTGTGCAGCTCTGGTCCTTTCGTCTTAAGGTTGATTTCATAAAATTATGATGCAGTATCTTCTATAATTATTGTTGCAGAATATTATTCTCTTGGTTTATTTACATTAAGAAAAGCTATCCTTTAAACATCTCAACACAGCTATGCTTGTGTGAAGTCAGCAAAATAAATACATTAATTAATAAATAATTACTTAAAATTTTATTTCAGAGAATTATCCAGTATAGGTTAGGGAATTAAAAAGCCTGACAGAACTATTTTTACAAATATTTAACTTGAAAGAGACTTTTTCTCAACATTTTAAGTGAAATGTTATTTTCATCATAATTGCCATTATAAACCTTAACAGACTTTGTTTGCGTCTTTCGGCTTTTCCCGGTTAGGGGTCGCCACAGCGGAACTCCGGTCCGCTAATGATTTGTACTTGATTTTTACATATTGAGTTACCAGCCCTGATGCACAACCTTCAACAAAGGTACGCCCATTCATGCATGTCTCCACGTAGAAGGTGCTCTAGCTGAGAATCGAACTGGACAGCGTCTTACTGTGAGGCGACAACGCTACCACAGCACCACCAACGCGGGTCATAAACCTTAACAGACTAGCTTAGAATAACTCAGAGGGTCTTTAGGACTGCTATTAACCAACAAACATTGTAAAGGGTTATTAATGATGTTATGCAGTTATCTGTTTGTTTTATTCCTTTGCTTGTTTGCGTGATAATTGAGTATATGCCTTGATTCACTGAGCAGTTTTGAGTTTCAGACAAGAAATATGCCAAAGCACTGAGGAATCACCTTATTTTTTACAGAACATGTATCTTAGTATCCTTACCATATGAACTACCACCAGAAGAGTAAACTGCAACCTCATTATTAATGCCTTACCAAATTATAATATGTCAAGGATGCAGTAAAACCAACACTCCAGTCTAAATTCACTGCATCCTCACATTGTCATTTTTGGAGCGTGACTCCATATGTCCAGCTTAGGGTGTAAGACTCTCAACCATCTAATCTTCTGGCATCAAAAGCAAGTTTACAACCTACTGGGTCCCCATCAGTGACAAACAGTTGATGAACAGCTGTTTAAATCACAACATACAGATACGCATTTGTTTTATGCTTTTCCTCATCACATTTTTTTATCTCCTTTAATATAACCTCTATAGAATTGCTTATCTGAATCTGATTCTGAGGTCTCTCTGTATACAACCTTTAACTTTCTACAGAATACCCAGGATTTTTTTTTCTGTCTTTTTTTTTTTTTTGCAATATCTGATATATCATTTAGCCAAGTGTAACAGTCTGAGCTGTCATTCACAGAGTGAACTGCACACATGTGAAATAACAAGAAGCTTGGCATAAGACAATCAGAGAATTTGTAAAAGCATTAGCAGTGTCATTTGCCAACAGACAGCACACTAGCCTTTGGTGGAGAAGGCTGTGGGTTCTATTCCCACACCAGGTAGATTGCTTGCTGACACTGCAATGAAGCACAACACAGATGCTGTGCTCATATGTGTGCCATCCTTCAGATGAGACATTAAACTGAGACCCCATCTGCTAAAACTGATGATAGTTCAGGTGGATGTGAATGATCCCATGATACCTATCAAAATGAGTGGGGGAAATTCCCCAATGCCCTGGCCAAATATCCCCTAGTTGTATAAATACCACCTTATGTCTCTCCTGAAAAGAGGCTACTAGTATAGTGGGACTAACCTGGTAAACAAAGGATAAATAAAAATACGTCCACTCTTTCTAACTGGAACAAAAAGGAATGTACATAAAATCTGTTTATGATACTGCAACTAAAAAAAAATCCAGGCAACCAATGAATAAAATCAATATGTACTGACTAGCATTCTTAAAAATTGGTTATGTAAGGCAATAAGACCCTTGTACCTCACTATACCATGCAATCTGGTATAACGTAACAGAACAATTTACAAAACAAAACAAAAAAAAATCACTCCAAATACAACAAAGCACAATAAGGTGTTGTTGCCATATAGGCCTCCTATTTTCTATGCATCATCTGTGTGACCTCTGCATTCTGAACTACTGTAACCATCAGGTTCTATGGCAAAATCTTCCTTCTGGAAGGAGCTGAACAGTGATACTATTCCAGCGGAAGAATCAGGGTCCTGAAATGACTGTTGTGTGAATATTATCTGAAATAATTAATACATACCAGTGTTACAAGCCTGCAAGATGCAGAGGACAGGAAGAAATGGAAAACATGATCCGCTGCGGCGACCCCTAATGGGAACAGCCGAAAGAAGAAGATGATGATGATGATGATGAGTGTTACAAGCTTGTTTTCACTAAAGCAGGCATTTGCTTGTATCACTGCTAATTGTTAATATGCCATGTATTGAGATTATTTCATGAATCATGAGGCAGTAATTTGTACTTCCGTCCTAAAGGGCAGATTTGTATGCCAATTATGAAATTAACCTTTTGTAACAGAGATGAAAACAACATAGTCATAGTTAATAATGCCCCTGTCAAACCTGATTTGACGACCAAAACCTCCTTCTTAATCACTTATATTGTTTCCAATATCTATCACTCTGTATCGTCTCTCATATCATATCCTTCATGTTTTCTCCCATATAACATAATATAACTGCGAAGCAATCCTTTACTGCTTACTATGTTTATAATATATAATTACTGAGGCTGATCATAATGTGGTCATTTTTACCTCTTAGAGAATACAAATTACTTGTTCAGATACTGTTAAACAACATTATCTTCACTGTATGTGCTATTATTTTTATTGTTATATACTACTGTGTTAAACTATGTCTCAACTTCTTAGCACAAAAAATCTGGACAAAGGTAAAATTAATGGGGGGGGGGGGCAAAGGCCCAAAAATAGGGACAGATTTTAAATATTGCTGTTATAAACTTGAAAACATTTCTGAAATAATAGGTTTTGCACTGGCATACATTTTCTGAAGGATATGAAGTCTGAAACTCAAATATCTCTCATTATTTAGGGATTTCATTAGGGTGGCCTAATGGTTAAGGTGTTTGCCTTACAAACACAAGATGCAGGGTTTGAATCTCACAAGGGATAATTGGCTAGGCTTAAAATGGCTCGCAAGGGCAGTTAGCTTAGTACTAATCTATGAATCACTAAAATTATGAGGCAAAAATCTGGGCATTCTTTGAAAATTTGGACAGTTGAGAGCTGTCATGTTGCGTTGTGTTGTACTATTAATGATATGAAGCTTTTCTCCTCAGAATTCCACTGAAAGGGGCTTCTTCACAGTCCGATTCTACCAGTCAAAAAAATGTAAAATAAAAAAAATGCATAAAGTGGAAGCCCTGATATGAATATCCAGAATATTCTGACAAAATATGAATAAATGCCAACGTTATAAGCCTTCATTTAATTATTTAATTTTGCAAATGTCTATTCATGCCTCTTCCAGTGTTCAGTAGCTCTGGGCCAAGTTTTCCAGAAGTTTCCTTTTAGATTCTTGGTAACAATTGCAATGCCAGTGCTGTTCTGAATCATGATTTATGACACAGAGAGCAGAATTCCCATTTTGGGGTGGAACTGCTCAATGACACTTCTACATAATGTAGCTTTCAGATCATTCTTAAACTTGGTTGGTAAATGTTAAATGCATAAGCTTGTCTTTCATCTAGTGAGTATTTTATTTTACTGTTAATTTATTTGTATTTGTTAACAGCAGTATAAAGCTCTAATCCACAGGAACCTTTTCCAGAATCGGCTGGGGAGTACTGTCCGGTTAAGTGGTTGCTAATGGTCACACAGTGGACAAAAGGAGGGTGAAGGAATCAAATTTTGGACGACAGGAAACTATTAGCTAATAGCTCATAGCCTTAATCTTTTGCATTAATGGCCAGGCATATTTTCTTGGAAAAGAGTTACCAATTTCAATGTACTGTTCCAAAATGTGTGACACAACCATTTCTCTAACTACCTTCTAAATGTAAAATGTTGCTCTTCTGATTCAGAAAACACTGATTTTGCACAGTCTTCGTAAATGATTATACATAGTGCCATGAAATCCTCTTCTGAGAATTGAAAGTGTTATAACATGGAATAAATCAGGACAAATGATCCTTTAACATGCATTCTTGAAAAATTTTCAGAACTATTAATGTTTACTAAAAGTATATATACTTAACAAATGTATGATCACACCCTTCATAAAGTTTAACAGTTTCAGTGGTCTGACACATTTTTTCCAGAGTATGCAGGTTTTTAAACCATCTCATGAATGTTATCATTTCCCACATATATGCTACAGAGATTTTTATTGTCCCACAACATTTTTTTTTGTGATCACTGAGTAAAAACATATTTTTATATTCATTAATTATTCATTATTTCCTGGTATCTGCTTTATCTTATTGAGGGTTACAGGGTAGTTGGAGCCTAGTACTGCAAGCTCTGGTCAAAAGGCAAAGTACAAGTCCAAGATGAGAGGTCAGTGTGCTGCATGATGTGCAGACACACGACGCATGCACACACACACACACACACACACACACACACACACACACACACACACACACACACACACACACACACGCACACGCACACGCACCTGTAAACAGTTTAGAGGATTTTGTGATATGGAGGAAACATGACCCCCATTGAAAACCCATGTATATACAGAAAAGACAGACAGGCAGACAGATTGTAGAGATTGTATCCCAGCCAGGAAGTGAACTCTATGAGGCAGCAATGCCAAATGATGCTCCTCACCACTAACCATCCACATTTTATGCACATAAATAATTGTGTTACTTTTGTTCATGCCTGGATCGAAAACAAGAATGTAATAATGTGTTTACCATGCATTTGTTAATTGGGGAAGACAGCTTGGCTATGGATCATGTTCAGTACTGAAGCATGTTATTTATTATAATAAATAATAAATAACTAAGGGCCATGTTCAGTACTGGCACATGTTATTTATTATAATAAATAATAAATAAATAAGGACCATGTTCAGTACTGGCACATGTTATTTATTGTAATAAATAAATAAATAAGGACCATGTTCAATACTGGCGCATGTTATTTATTGTAATTAATAAATAAATAAATAAATAAATAAGGACCATGTTCAATACTGGCGCATGCTATTTATTGTAATAAATAATAAATAAATAAGTACCATGTTCGGTATTGGCACGTGTTATTTATTATAATAAATAATAAATAAATAAACAAGGACCATGTTCGGTACTGACACATGTTATTTATTATAATAAATAATAAATAAATAAGGACCATGTTAAATATTGGCGCATGTTATTAATTATAATAAATAATAAATAAGGGCCATGTTAAGAATTGGCACATGTTATTTATTATTAACAAATAATAAATAAATAAGGACCATGTTAAGTATTGACGCATGTTATTTATTATAACAAATAATAAATAAATAAGGACCATGTTCGGTACTGACACATGTTATTTATTATAATAAATAATAAATAAATAAGGACCATCTTCAGTACTGGAGCATGTTATTTATTATAATAAATAATAAATAAATAAGGACCATGTTCAGTACTGGCACATGTTATTTATTATAACAAATAACTAAGGACCATGTTCAGTACTAGCGCATGTTATTCATTATAATAAATAATAAATAAATAAGGACCATGTTCAGTACTGGCGCATGTTATTTATTGTAATAAATAAATAAATAAGGACTATGTTCAGTACTGGTGCATGTTATTTATTATAATAAATAATAAATAAATAAGGACCATGTTCGGTAATGGCACATGTTATTTATTATAATAAATAATAAATAATAAATAAATAAATAAGGACTATGTTCAGTACTGATGCATGTCATTTATTATAATAAATAATAAATAAATAAGGACCATGTTAAGTATTGGTGAATGTTATTTATTATAATAAATAATAAATAAATAAGGACCATGTTAAGTATTGGCGCATGTTATTTATTATAATAAATAATAAATAAATAAGGACCATGTTAAGTATTGGCGCATGTTATTTATTATAATAAATAATAGATAAATAAGGACCATGTTAAGTATTGGCGCATATTATTTATTATAATAAATAATAAATAAATAAGGACCATGTTCAGTACTGATGCATGTAAACCATCAGAATATTTAGCAGACTTTCAAAAGCTATTGCAAATCATCATATTTAAGAAATCACATTTGCAGTTGCACAGATTACTTCCTAGTGATAGTAGTTCTCAGGATTTCTTAATTACAGTTATAACCTCCATTGTTTCTTCCTGTTACCTTAGCAGTTCTCAACACTTAGAACCTGAATTGTTTTTACCTCATCTTAGCCCTATGCTTATCATTTACAAACATAAAGTTATACATAATATAATTAATTTTATTGAGTCTGTCTTTTGATTTGGTCACTGGTTGCAGATTAAGTTAGTTTTTTGTGTACTGATTTATTTATTTATTTATTTGTTGATGATAGCAAGTCATGAGACCTTATGAACAGTGCCTTTTTTTGGTCATTTCACATGCCCATAATATGCCACTGAAAATCTCCCAAAATTCATTACTGTTTTGCTACTGAAATCAAGGATGCGAAACAAAAGTTACCTTACACTGGATTGTAACTTTTTTATATATTGGAAGAAATGTTTTAATGTGTCTCACCGTGTATGTAATTTTTAATATAGTTTAAATAGCCTGTGAAATTCAGAGTAACAAATCCATTTTGATTATTTTTACACATCCTTTTACCCTGCATCACCTCTAACAGATCATTCACAATTTCTAATAAAAGTGTATAACTTTTGATTAATCCATCTTAAGAATCCTAGTTTTGCAAAGCCCTACAGTGGGATATTTCTTCAAGAAGTGTTAGTCAGTAAAATTAGTTATGGCTAGACATGCCACAGTGCCATCCATCATTATGAACCCTATGTTCTCTTTAATTTTAAAATAAGTAGAGTGTGATTCAGGAAACATGTATTGACTGCATAGTGCA
Organism: Protopterus annectens; assembly: GCF_019279795.1. Classification (NCBI taxonomy): domain Eukaryota; kingdom Metazoa; phylum Chordata; order Ceratodontiformes; family Protopteridae; genus Protopterus; species Protopterus annectens. The sequence continues at coordinate 478,931,039 of NC_056727.1, forward strand.
CAGTGTGCTATGCAGCCAAGATCCACAATATACCTCATCATGGAGTGGAGTGCTACCTGCCTATGAGATAAATAATCTATTGTTTTTACTGGTAGCATAGTGGTTGCCTTTGCTATGCATTCCTAACAGCCCTGCAGATCAGACTGTTTATCAAAACTGAAAAGGCACAGTGGTATACATGCAGTATATAACCCTTGTATCATATAGTGCTGAGCAGAAGGTGCTCAACCCATGACTATATGTAGCAGTGCACATTGCATAGTCTCCATTCCCACTTCCCATAATTCTGTGTTGTCCAAGTGAACTCTATCCCCATCTTCTACATTATCACTGTTGCTAACTGTCCTGGGACTTCCCACCTCACTGCCATCACTACTGCCCAACTTGGTGCCCATGGTACGATAACCACCCACTCCAGCACACCATGACTTAATGTGCTGCTTTATACGTATCCTTGAATATGATGCAGTTTCAGCTCATTAGCATGCACATGCATGCTGCCAGGTCACCATGGCACCATAAACCTGGTATAATCCATGGACATACAAAGCATAACATGATGTCGTCCAGCACTGAAAGGGGGTTCTGGACATTGAGGAGACAACCAGAGATGCAAAAACACCCTCCCTGTAACCCTATGTACTACCAAGAAAATTAAATTAAGGAACAGAAGGAGATGGACAACTGATCCCTTAAACAGGCCATTGCACCTTGATGTCCAGCATAATATTATGGCTTGCAGAACAAGAACTAGGATTAAGTGAGTAAAGACCATAGTAAAATGCTGATTTGCATTTCATTGTTTTACACTCAGTGCCATACCACAAATCAGACTACAAACTTTTCTCCAATTTGCACTACAAAATAGTTTACAGTAAGATATTTATAAATATTAGTGTCCCCCCACCACATTTTATAGCACAAACTTACATTAGTGATTTAAATTCATTCATGCTACAAAATAATTGCTTGGGAATATCATTTCACAGTATTGCAAAATGTTAACATGTTTATGCTGTTTCCTGCAATTTTATAGTGTTGCACTTGCTTTCTTACTCTACATAGGTTAGGTCACTTACTAATAGCATGGTATGTCACTTACATTTTATTTTTCTCTTGTTTATATATCTATCAACAGATTTCAACAGCTTTTTTGTAAGAACGCTTGCAATGGAAATGTTTTCCCTGGGACTCCACTGAGAGTGGGATTTCCTAGTTTGGTGTTCCCATTTAACAAATAACAAAAACATGGATAAATGCATATGTGCATGCATATATTCTTAATTAATTCACCATTTTATGCAATACTTAGTGGACAGTTAAGACATTAATGTATTGTTTAAATCTCACAAAATATAATTGCTAAACTGTTCTGTGAAAATCAAAGTAGGATATTTGGAAGCTCTGGTCTCCCTTTCCATGTCACTTAATGTCTATAAGATGACCTGTTCATTAGCTGCTGAGTCTGGAGAAAGGCTTTGAGTAGTACTGACTATGTATCAATGAAACTTCACACAAGAACTGAGTGCTGTTAACAGATTTTATTAATCATTCTGTGTGCACCTTTCACTTTCTGGAAACCATGTGCAGTTCTGACCCTTCCCCATGGAGATGCTTCTTGCACCTGCATTTGAAGCCACTTTCCTGTCTTGTTTCCCTGTGTTGCCTGATACAGCCTGTAGGGACAAATGGCCAACTGCATATGCTACAATCTCTAAAAAAGAACATTATCCTAATAGACATCCGCAGCCATGAAATGGTTTATCTCTGTTCCTTCAGCTAGAGACCTTTTTGGAGCAAGAGTTCAGTAGACTTCTGTCTGCTAACAGTATAGCTTCAGAGCATTCCAATTCTTGGGTCACTCATACCATGTAAGTGTCTTTCTCCTGTAGCCATGCAAACTAACCACTAGATATGCACACACACATCCCAATCTCTGCATTCATGTCATGATGTCATGCAAATGTTTTTCTCCTGTAGCTAAACAAACTCTACAGTGGCACACACACACACACACACACACACACACACACACACACACACACACACACACACACACGCACACACGCACACACGCACACACGCACACACATGCACACACATGCACAAATGCACATACACGCACAAAGTGTCTGTGCATGTATGTGTGACTACGCAGTAATACTAGACTGAATAGTTTAGTGTTCATTTTACGCATCCAGAAATACATTTGCTTCCTGCTACAGAAAATTATTTGCCCAATTTTTCATGTATTCAGCAAAGATATGCAGTTAATTCCTGGCCAATTAAACACAGAAGGTTGATTGCAGTACTGAGACACATTTACTCATTCAAAATATTTGTATTACACAGTGATGTGACTTCTAACTGATCCCTGATAGCTGAAGACGTTTTGGCCAGCGTCATGTTTTTTAATATTTTGAATCTCTTGAGGTGTTAGCAAGTGCCATGTAGTCAAGCACAGGCACATTTGTAAATGAAGTATTTAAAACTAGCTATTTAATTCTATTGTGTTTTTCACAAAGATGGAACCAGTGTTAATTATATTCTTAGCATTTTCCATTAGTTGTCTATTTAAGAAGAAAAGAAACAAAACAAGTATACACAAAGTAATCCATAATATACACATTAATTAATAAGTGTACTGACTTGTCTAACTTTAGGTGAATTAGAAGTCCACTTTCCATGTGTAATATTATCATGTTGCCAGTTTGCATAAACAACATCCAACTATATTCAGCAAGGTATATTAATTTTTTTTCAAACACAAGCATAACTATTATATTAAACTAAATGCATCTCACATGCTCACAACTGTGGGAATAACACATGCACGCACACACACACACACACACACACACACACACACACACACACACACACACACACACACACACACACACACACAAATAAAAATAAAGGGTTTAACAGAGCCAGCAAAGCATTAAGTGTAACCATTACATTTAGCTAGCCAATTAAAGACTTCTAGTTTGAAAATGCTAATGTACTACATGTCATTTATCTAGCTAGCGTATGTACCTTAGAAGAAATTGCGCTTGCATTTGGGAGCTCAGATCAGGACTATTTCGCTATATCCGTGTCCGAAAGGTAGAATAGTTCAATTAATGGTGATACAATTCTTCCAGTTGTTGCCTTGTTGCTCTAGGTCTTGTCCTGGAATACATCACACAATATGCATGCTGGAGAAAGGTAGTTGGTAGGATTCGATGCATCTTTCCAGTTCTGTACCTCAGCACTCCAACTATAGCACCTGCAAGACCCTACCTTTTCTGCTAATGCAAATGACATGGATAGCATGGTCCAGGTGTAGAAGTGGAACAGTATACATCCTTTTTGTTGGTGTGGGTGTGATTTTCACATTCATTATCTTGCCATTTAAATTGTTACGTTTATTAAAGTGTGAACCATGGCAATCTGCTTTTATTTCTATCTGACTTATAGATTTGTGCTTTTTAGTTTATTTATAGTTTTTCCCAGAATTACTGATTGGTAGCTTTTTATCTCCCATAGTATATGATAAGAATGCAACTCACATATAAGCCTTAAAACAACAGCTGTCAGGCTTTATCATGCTGTGTCTCCCAAAGCCATGGTAAAGAGCATAAAGTCTTTTCATGAATACCGACATTATGCTTAGCCACACTGAAGTGTCATGTTCCTAGTGTTAGGCTGACACCTTCTGTAACATGAATTAACAAGCTCACACACTTCTCCATTGTCTCCATGACTGATCCTTTCACCCTTTGTCACAAAGCAACAGCCAGGAACTCTAACCTTTCAACTGAAATGCCATGTTCTTTAAAGCTCAACTCAAGTGTCAAAAACTGACCAGGTTTCTTTTGCGTGGCAATCTTCATTTTGGCCACATGGGGTCACTGTGTATCTGTCTGCCAGAGAAAAAGATCCTAAAGCTGTATAGCCAGATTTTGGAACACAGCGATGAATTTGTGACTGGACTATAAAAAAGAAAAAGGCCAAATTCATGCAACAAGTGTCATATACTGTACATCACAAGTGAAGAAAGTATAAAGAAGAAAGTGCACTCTTCCTGTTCTATAATGCATGAAAACACTGAGGAAATTACACATAAACAGGCTCATTTTTCATGCATGCATGTATTCATGAGATAGATGATCTTGTTCAGTGCTCAAAGCAGTGAATATCCAGGCCATATTCTACATACTGCATCCTGCTCTGGAAAAAAACAGAAGCAAACTGCAACTGGGTGACTTGCTGAGCAACTCTTTATCAAGGATGTTTTAAATTTTCTCCTTTGATTAACTTTCAAATAGCATAAATATAATTTTCTTAACTGCTATTAATAATAACTTCCTTGTAAAATGTATGAACCTTTGAATGAATCGGTCATCAGCAGGAAGGAAATGTTTTTTATGTCCATGTTGCACTTGCTGGCCTGAGTAGGTTGAATCATATTCCCTTGAATTCATAGACATCCTGCTCTAGAGCTGGGTGAGTTACATTTCTCTAATTTAATGCAATTCATAGTGATGCACATGGCCATCGATTGTATTAAAATACCATTTGCATTTTTATAAATCATTATCAAACAGTATGGGTAACTGATCAGCCGAATGTCCTATGATCCTGTGAAAGTAAGTAGTACTGATACCAAAAATAAAATACAAGCGCACACACACATGCACTCCCCAAGCCCATCCCCAGACAGACATACAGACTTCCAGACACAAACACACAAAGATGCCCAATTGCATACACACACACATACACATACACACACACACACACACACACACACACACACACACACACACACACACACACACACACACAATTACATGCACACAAACAGAAGGACAGACATACAACTAGTGCTAGCATTCTATATCCATAAGCTCCAATACCAGATACCAGCCTCCGATAATATCAGGCAGCAGACATCACACAAAGCTACACATATACATATTCTCACAACAAGCACTCTTCTGTTGTATTGCAGAGTGTCACAGCTGAACAGGGATGCCAGCTATTGGCTATGTTATCTGACAGTCAGGAATTCAGGGTCTCTGCCAAGAAGTTAAGTGTTGAGTGTTGTTTTTTTTTGGAGTGGGGGGGAGGGGTATTTTCAATCATTCTCCATTCACACACATTTCTAAAATATTTTTTGTGTTATATACTGTTTCACCAAGATTTCTAAGTTGGAGTTTTGTGCTGTCAGAATAATATTCTGTTCATTCTACCAGACAGACAAGGAAGTATGAAATCTGACCATCACATGCAAAACTATGGACAATTTAGAGTGTTCGATTCACTTAATGCCAGTTTTTGGAATGTGGGAGGAAACTGGAGCAGCTAGAGAAAATCAACATGATCCTAAGGAGGACATGCAGAGAATAGAACTGGAGAATGGAGATAACACTATCCACTGAGCCACTGTTCCTCCCTATATGTTCTCATAGGTTCATAGGTTGGTACTGGGCTATCTGCCCTAGGGCCTATACAAGCCTAGCCATAATAGTTCCCTGGATATTTCTTCCCACAATATTTACTTCCCTGGACCCCTGTCTAGCAGGGTGACTGACGTGATCCTCGAGGGGAATTTCCTATCTCCCATCCAATCATCAAGATTCCTTTTGAAGAGGGCCAAGGAGGCACTCTACTTCACATGTATGGGCAGTCTATTCCAGAGTATGGTGAATCTCTGGGTCAGGAACATATCTCTCCAGCATGTTTTGTTCATTGTGATAACAAAGCTTAGATCCCTGGAGCATGTGGCTCTGAGGGATTAGGATTTCTTTAAGTGGAGCATGTCCAACAGCTCAGGGTTTGACATGGCCTTGTATGTTAAGCAGAGATCGCCTCTGAGTAGACAATATGCCACAGAGTATAGCTGGAGTTTTTTTAGATGGTCAGCATAGGGCATCTGCTTTAGGCCTGTGATTCTTTTAATGAGGTATTTCTGCAGCCTTTCCAGCTGTTGCAGATGTCTTGTGAGGTACATACCAAATGGGGCATTGTACTCTATAATGGGTCTAATGAGGGATGAGTACAGTGGGACAATGACCTCCTTTTTTCTGGATGAAAAGCCCTTAGTGATGAGGTGTGCCACATAGAAGGATTTCCTGACTGTTGTGGCGATGTGGTTATCGAAGGTGAGATCACTGCCCACCTGTGTCCCTAAGTCTCTCATCACACTTTCGGTGTTTAGTGTACTGCCACCTATGTGGTAATTCATGGGTACATGTTTTTTCCAAAGGGGATAACTATACATTTCTTGGCATTAAGCTTGAGCCCATGGCTCTGACACCAAGCATCTGTTTCTGTAAGGCCCTTTTGTAGAATATCCACATCATTTGGGGATTCAATAATGGCTCCCAGTTTGCAGTCATCTGCAAACTTTGTTAGCCAGAGTCCCTTAGTGTTGGCCTGTACTTCAGAGACGTAGATGCCAAACAAGAGTGGTCCCAGGACTGAACCCTGAGGTACTCCACTTGTCACTTGTCTGGAGCTGGATTTGGAGTGGCTACTTTTACTGTCTGGGTTCTGTCAGTAAGCCAGTTAGCAACCCATCGAGTGATGTAGGGATTTATGCCCAGCTTAGTAAGTTTATCTATGATTCCAGAGTGGGAGATGGTGTTGAAGGCCTTGGTTAGGTCCAGATAGGATGTGTGGACCGCCTTACCCTCATCCACAGCTCTGGAGACTGATTTGAAGAAGTCAGTCAGGTTCAGGAGACAAGATCGGCCCTTCACAAACCCAAACTGGGTGGGGTCCAGTGTTTGAAGGTTGCCAATGTCTTTGTTTATAAGTTCCATGATAATGCGTTCCATGCCCTTGCAGATCAGGCTCTTCAGACTGATGGGACAGTAGTTCCTGGGTTCCTCTTGTGGAGTGGGATAACTGTAGCAGTGTGCCACTCAGTGGGAACGAAGCCTGAGGTGAGGCTATGATTAAACATGATACTTAGGTGAGGTGCCAGTTCATTTTGTAGTTCATGTAGTACACAGCCTGGGATGTCATATGGTCCCATGAATGCTGTATTCTTAGCTTTGTAGAGTGTGATTTCTACCTGTGTGGCCGTGATTACCTGAATTTGGCAATCTTTTGGTATTGAGATGGGCCCTTTAGGGGGTGAGAGGGGGGTGAAGTTGGCACTAAATCGATCTGCCAGGATACTGGCAATATCCTTGGGAGCAGTATATTTAATGCCATTCTGTTGTAGCTCAGAGCATATCTGAGCATTGCCATTTAGATTCTTGACATAACTATAGAATGCCTTGTGGTTGTCTTTGGAATCTTTGGCAATTTTATTTTCGTAACTAGCTTTGGAGGATTTTATGAGGGATCTCAGCTTCTTACTGAGGCTGGTAAGGGAGTCTTTTGCATCCTGGGATTTTTCTCTTTTCTGCAACAGTTTCTTTCTTCTGTTGTATAGTTTGTTTATGGCAGGGGACCACCAGACTGGCTTCCTTTTTTTGGAGGAGAGTGTCTTGGTTCCATTTGGGATGGCACAATTCATGCATGAGTGGATGTGCTCGTACAGTGCCTTAGTGTAGGATTCAGCAGTCGAACTTTCAGCTCCCATCTGCATGGGTGTCATAAAGTTTGTCACTTCTGACTTGAGTAGCATGAAGTTGGCTTTGGAGAAGTTTTTTATGGATGTTTCCTTACTGGGGGGTGGGGGTGGGATGTGGATGTCAAGGGTGATTTGCTTATGGTCAGACCTGACCAATGAGGGGGTGACCACTGGTGTGGAGCATCTATCTCCATGTTGGTAATGACCAGGTCTAGGATATTGGTGCCCCTGGTGGGACAATGGATTAGTTGATCCAGGGCATTGGAATTTATGAATTCCAAGAACCGTTGGGAAAAGGTGTTGGTACCCAAGTAGTTTTCCCAGTTAATGGCAGGGTAGTTGAAATCACCCAGTATTAGGGTGTTTGGTTGTATCTTAATATTTTCCAGTATGTTTATAAAGGTGTAGTGAGAATCTTAGGGGATGGTGGGGGATCTGTAGCAAGCTACAATTTGGATTGCAGTCTTACCTAGTGTTAGTTGCACCTGGAGAATTTCAGATGCATTGTGTTGGGTAACTAGCCTGGAGGTGTGAATATCCTTGGTGAATATGGACACTCCTCCACCTTTAGTGCTTCGGTCTTGGTTTGGTGACCAAAAAGTGTGGTAAGAGTTGTAGCCTGGTATTGCAGGGGTGCTCTCTGGAGGCTTGAACTAGGTCTCAGTTACTGCACAGATATCAATGTTCTCCATTTTTAGGAGTGCCTCGAGAGAGTGCATTTTGAGGTTTAGACTTCAGATTTTGCATGCTTGTATCTGTTACGGTGGTGGTTTTGTCCTTTGAACCTTGCCTAAAAAAGGCACTATAGGAGTGGCAACAGCTTTAGCCAGTAACTTGAATCCCAGAGGTGACAGGTGCAGACCATCTCTGGCAAAGCATCGTGGTTTGTCGATCATGTCGTCCCAGGCAGACAGATACTGGATCCCCTTAGAATGACACCAGAAGCTTAGCCAATTGTTGAAGTCAATCATTTTGTCCTTATAATGTGGTATCATTCTGGGAGAAGGCAGGATGCTACTCAGGGCTAGGGTCATACCTGCCTGGGCCGCATGATCCGAGAGCTCTTCCATGTCTCTTTTTATGTAGTCCAGGGAGGTACGTCTCAAGTCATTCACACCAATATGGACAATGACAGAGTCATATTTGTACTTGTTGTGGAGTGACCTGAGTGCATGCGTTATGTGACAGATCCTGGAACCCGAAAGGCAGCTGACAGTAACTTTCTCCTTGTTTAGCCTTGTGAGTGGAACATCAGTGTGCCTGACTATAGAGTCACCTATGACTAGAGTGTTGGGTGCATTGTTATGCCTTATGGGCTGTGGTTGAGTGGCACACTGAGTTTGTGGGCTATGTGTCATTTGGGTTGTGTTGGGGGTAGAGGTTGCTTGCGTTTCTGCTTTGGAGGTCCGTGTTGCTTGGGTAGATTTTTATTGAGAGCCTCCACGAATGTAGGTGTGTGTTTTGTGTTTCTATGTGTGTATTTTAGTGGTGTAAGTTTTGATGGACTATGTGATGAGTGTGGTGTGGTGCACGTGTTTACCTTCTCCTCTTGACTGTCTAGTCCAGTCTTGGGTGAAGAGAGCTTTGCTTCCAATTTGGCTATATAAGTGCATCTCTCACAGGTTGTAGTGTTGGGTGGTAGGAGGAGAGGGTTGTCTGTGTACATGAGGCAACTGCTGCATTGCTCCAAGATGCCCAGATTCATCAGGTAGACAGGAGAAAACACCGGTAGCTGACCCTTAGACATGCCTGGATAGGTGCTTATTTATTAAGTACTAAAAACTGTCTTCCTCTAGACAAGTGAGGAAGGTTGAGTGCTGTAGTCATTTTTATTTTATTTAGTGCTTACAATGAGTTCTGAACAAGTGCTGAGCTCAAAAAAAAAAACAGATTTGAGTGCTGAAACTAAAAAAATGGGTAGTTCTAAGAAACGAAATTCAGCTAGAAGGCATCCCTTCAACAGAGAAAGGCTTGGGGTCTCAGAAGCTTACAAACAGTCCTGGATACAGCAAATCTGTATCTGGACTAAACAACTTACAGGGAAGGCAGGAAACAAGCTTAGAATTTTTTTTGTTTGTAAAGTGGAAAGTGGAAAGGAGCAGCAGAAACTAAATGGGTTGGCCTTCTCAAATATTCTCCCTGGATTAGGTAGAATGAGGTAATAACACTAGACTGGGAGGAGTGTCCCAGATCAAATTTATTGTAGGGGTGGGCAACTGCAAAGCCACAAAGTATGCAGCAGGCAATAAAAGTGCTATAAACAACTTGTAAAACTAAGCAAAAAACATGATACTTAATGTTATATATTACAAATCCGAGTTTGCTCAGTGCCCTTCCTCCGATAAGCTCAGTGTGAAATGGCAGAAACACTCACAAGTTAACTTCTTAGGTAACAGAAAGTTGAAACCTGAAAGAACTTTAAAAAAAAGCTCAAAAGAACCAATGAGGTGCTCACTCCAAGCCGTAGTCCAGGTAATCCCAATCACCCAATGACCATAAACAATCCCCTCTCACTGAAATGCAGTGTAGCTTTGGCTAAACTAAGATGGCCTTGAACATGTGCTGAGACACACAGTCTCCACAACAACTAGGCCCAAAACACAAGCCTGAATATGGACAATGCTACAAATACCCATGCTACCTAGGAAGAAAAAAACTGCATAAATGTCTATCACAGCAGAAAAGCAGCAGTGAGCCTTTAAAAGAAAATTTTAAACAGATAAAGGAGCAAGGAGACTCTAGAGAAAGCTTTTAACTACAAACAAGTTATATGATACACTCCTTGGCAGGAAATCAGAACAAAAAACCCAAATAGATGCTTAATAAATGTAGACAATATCCAGTTAATAACTCACATACAGTGAAACTAGCTAGACAATAAAAGTGCTATAAATAACTCGTAAAAATAAGCAAAAAACAGGATACTTAATGTTATATACCACAGATCTGAGTTTGCTCAGTGCCCTTCCTCCGATTAGCTCTGTGTACTACAGTAAGGAGTATGATCTGTCAGGCTCAACTATAATTCTTTGTAGTGCATGGTTCTTTGTGTGCTGATTCACTCTGCATGGTGTTTTTACTTTTCTCAAGTGATTGTGTGGCCATGGAGTTATTGGGGCTGTTAGAGAGTTGCATTTTGTTATGTTTAATATTTTCAATGATTTGTGATTAGGTGAAATGGGCTTCAGTGTCAAATGGGATTTCAATCAATTGCTTTTCATTCAGATGGTGTTTTAGTCAGTGAGTCTTCAGTCAAATTCTTTCAAGCATTTCATTTTCAGTCAAGTACTGTTCAATCAAATGATAGTAAACCTATATACACACACACATACACACACACATATATGTATATATATATATATATATATATATATATATATATATATATATATATATATATATATATATATATACATGGTTTACTATCAAAAGGTGGAAACGGCACTTACGCAAAACTGAGATGGTCGAATGCGTGTTTTCCAGTTTCCATAATGCCATTCTAAAAATGTTCGAACTCACATTAGCAAATGTGTACATTCATTCATAAGAGATTGACGTTCTGATTGGTGATCACACTACAGTGAGTATCGGAAAATTTACCCTTTTCCTCACTGTAGTGTGATCTCAGAGATAGAATATATAATTTGTAGAAGGTGTGGGGGGTGCAGAGGGGCTTACTCCCCCTGGAAAAACTGTGAAAACATGTGCTGTAGATGTACAATTCCTAAGGCAGCTTCAGCACAACTGCCTGGGGGTCTGACATCACCTCCTGCCATTTCAAATACACTTGATTATGGATGTCGAGGTGATGATTTTCGACATTCTGTAAAAGTCACATTGCCAAATTCAGAATGTCAGTCGAGCAATTTAGCAGACTTTGTTGTGACATTCAACATTCAACAATACACCACATATAGATAGATAGATAGATAGATAGATAGATAGATAGATAGATAGATAGATAGATAGATAGACAGGTATAGATACATACCAGGGTGTGATGAATGTTTATTTATATATATATAATATCATCAGTAGTTACCTGCACTCTTGGCACTCTCTCTGAACATTGTCAAAGCTGATTAAATTCCCATTCAAGTTCCATGTTTACACTACATGGTCAAAACTAAAGAAAGGTTTGCATATTGCATGCACAAAATACAGACAATGACACTCCACCAAAACACACTAGTTCACCCACAACAACTCTCCTAAACCCAAATTTATACTTACTTTAACAAAGCAAAGCAAAATATAATAAAATAAAATAAATAAACTGAAACATGAACCACATTTCTGATTCACTACAATGTAAAACACACACACACACACACACACACACACACACACACACACACACACACACACACACACACACACACACTGCATGGTACATACGAAATCTGCATAAATAATCCCAAAATAATTCAGTTCTCACCTTACACAGTCCCCTAGAAATGAAATTTGTTCTTATTAGAGCAAAAAGAAAGTTAAAATAAAGAATAAAAAAAGAAACAAACAAAAACACTGACCACAACTAACCAATTAGAAAGTAGCATTATCAAGCAAACAGGACCCATTCTACTATCTAAACTTTGAGTTAGTACCTGTGGGGAGTCAGATGGAACTAATCTGAACTGTTCAGTTATTGCTTATACCATGGCATTTTTTTAAATTGAACTTAAATGTTTAGTATTTCAACCAGGATGAACCTGAAATGTGTCAATATTGGTAAGTGCACTACCCCAGTAAACAAATATAAATAAATCTCTTTTTTGTCCACTGCATCCTGCCTCCTAAATTAACTGCAATCAGGACGTTAGGTGTTCTTTTATTTCATGTAAAATAAAGAGTTGTGGGACAGGACTGTAAATTACTTATAGGAGTCAGAACATTTCTTGTGGTCTTCTTCTGCAAAGCCACTATAAAATTGTAGAAAATGTTATCAAACATATGGGACTATTTTACAAAATTTATTTATTTATTTATTTGACATTTGTTAACCGGGTTGATCCAACTGAGCTAGAAGCCCATTTTCAGTGGAAATCCGACGAGAAAAGCTCCAGGAAATTATATACATGGAACAACGAAAAAAATATATTTTAAGTCATAGCAAAATAGTAAAAAATAAAAAGTAAAACATGGTATATGTACAAAAAGTTAGGTAAAAATATACAGTTACAATATACAAATAGAGTGAAATCAAAATAACAGAATCTAGCTATTTCACACGTGCACAATATGGATTTACAGATTAGGCCTGGAATGTCAATACAGAGGCAGATTGAAGTAATGACATGCAAACATAGATAGACCACATACATAATTACATTGTTATTAGTTGTAGTGGATACATAGTAGTCACACTACTACTACCTGAGTAAAGTTATTTAAAATTGTGAGACAGGAAGATTAAAAGAAAAATTGCCAAAAGATTATTAGAGAGGCAGAGAAGTGAGTTAAAGGAAGAGAGAAACGGTCAAAGAGTTGGAAGAGATATTGTAGGTTACTGGCAAGGGCAGATCCATGAGTTAAAGAGAAAAAGTTTTAATTGCTTTTTGAATTGACTTGTATTTGGGATGTTTCTAATACAGTTAGGAAGTTTGTTGCAGGCTACAGATACATTAATTGTAGAGTAGTTTACTGATATTTTTGTAGGGTTTATGTATGTCAAAGAGTTGTTGGTCAGAGCTTCTGAGGGATCTAGTGGGGGTATATAAGGGAACAAGGGAGGACAGCAAGGGTGTAGCTAGGCATACTCAGTGTAGTGAAATGAGTACATTTTCTCTGAGCATCTCTTGCAAATGTCAACACTCAAAAAGCACACAATATTTAGAACTGTGTAAATGAATATTCATAGTATAGCAGTCTGATGAATGAAGAGAATGAGAGGGAGAGAAGGTTGGATAATGTGCGGATAGTGAATCATGAAGTGCAGTGGATTAGCAAGGAGGAAGTAAGGATAGCTATGAATAGGATGAAGAATGGAAAGGCTGTTGGTCCAGATGACATACCTGTGGAAGCTTGGAAGGGTTTAGGTGAAATGGCAGTGGAGTTTTTAACTAGATTGTTTAATGAAATCTTGGAAAGTGAGAGGATGCCTGAGGAATGGAGAAAAAGTATTTTGGTACTGATTTTTAAGAATAAGGGTGATGTGCAGAGCTGTAGTAACTACAGAGGGATTAAATTGATCAGTCACAGCATGAAGTTATGGGAAAGAGTAGTGGAAGCTAGGTTAAGAAGGGAGGTGATGATTAGTGATCAGCAGTATGGTTTCATGCCAGGAAAGAGCACTACAGATGCGATATTTGCTCTGAGAGTGTTGATTGAGAAGTACAGGGAAGGTCAGAAGGAGTTGCATTGTGTCTTTGTGGACTTAGAGAAAGCATATGACAGGGTGCCTGGAGAGGAGCTGTGGTATTGTATGAGGAAGTTGGGAGTATCAGAGAAGTATGTAAGAGTGGTACAGGATATGTACGAGGGTAGTGTGACAGTGGTGAGGTCTGCAGTGTGAGTGACGGATGCATTTAAGGTGGAGGTGGGATTACATCAAGGATCAGCTCTGAGCCCTTTCTTATTTGCAATGGTGATGGACAGGTTGACAGACGAGATCACACAGGAGCCCCCATGGACTATGATGTTTGCAGATGACATTGAGATCTATACTGAGAGTAGGGAATAGGTGGAGGAGACCCTGGAGAGGTGAAGATATGCTCTAGAGAGGAAAGGAATGAAGGTCAACAGGACTAAGACAGAATATATGTGTGTGAATGAGAAGGAGGACAGAGGAATGGTGAGGATGCAGGGAGTAGAGGTGGTGAAGGTGGATGAGTTTAAATACTTGGGATCAACAGTTCAGAGTAATGGTGAGTGTGGAAGAGAGGTGAAGAAGAGAGTACAGACAGGGTGGAGTGGGTGGAGAAGAGTGTTAGGAGTGATTTGTGACAGACGAGTACCAATAAGAGTGAAAGGGAAGGTCTACAAGAGGGTAGTGAGACCAGCTATGTTATATGGGTTGGAGACAGTGGCACTGACAAAAAGGCAGGAGTTTGAGCTGGATGTGGCAGAGTTAAAGATGTTAAGATTTGCACTGGGTGTGACGAGGGTGGACAGGATTAGGAATAAGTATATTAGTGGGTCAGCCCAGGTTGGAAGGTTTGGAGACAAAGCCAGAGAGGCAAGATTATGTAGGTTTGGACATGTGCTGAGGAGGGATGCAGAGTATATTGGGAAAAAGATGCTAAGGATGAAGCTGCCAGGTAACAGGAAAATAGGAAGGCCTAAGATAAGGTTTATGGATGTGGTGAGAGAGGACATGCAGGTGATTGGTGTGACAGAGCAAGATGCAGAGGACAGGAAGAAATGGAAACAGATGATCCACTGTAGTGACCCCTAATGGGAGCAGCTGAAAGAAGAAGAAGAAAAAGCGGTACACAAAGAATTCTTGTGCAAAAGGAATATACCTCTAAAACTAGCTTTTTATGGAAATAAATTGTAACAGTTGAAAATAACGTGCTTCTTCCCATGTATCTGGGAGTAGCAAGTTGAGGGCTGAGTACATTTTTAAAATGACAAGTGGGTAGTGGGGGCAGCAACATTAGGTTTGAGTACAAAATGTAAATCTCTGGCTACACCCCTGGAGGAGAGGGAGGTTCAGGCACTAGGTGTGTGTAGGATGGAGTGTGCAATTTGTAGCTGTGAGATAAGAAGTTGATGGGGGAATTTTGGCCATTGCAGTTTTTTAATGGAATGCAGTGGTGTGATTTATAAGGCTGGTTTGTTTAAATTTGGCAATTTTATTATGTTTATTTGAGTTGGGAGATTAATGTGGATTGTAAGTTTGTGAAGATGGGAGTAGCATAAAGAAGGCATGGCAGGAGGGAAGCCGTAGCTAGGGATAGTTTGGCTTCTGGTGTAAGGAATTTTTAATTTCAATACAGTAATCCCAGTTTTTGATGTGTCTTTTTGATATACTGATGAATATGCTGATCAAATTTTAGTTGGTCATCTATTATGGTGCCCAGGAGGTTTGTATGTGGGTCAACTCTGATAATTGTGCCATTTATTGAACAGATGGAAAAGGTAGATTTGTGGTTTGAGAGTGATCTTGGTAGGAAGAGTAAGAGTGTTTTTAGGGTTTAGGATAAACTGGTTTTCATTAAGCCATTTTTCTACAGTAATTGATCTGTTTTGTGTAAGTGAATGGAGATGTGACATGTTGTTAGAGGTGGTGATGAGGGTTGAGTCGTCTGTGTATTGAATAAGAGTCAAATGGCCACAGGCAGAGTGGAGGTGGTTGGTAAAGATATTGAATAGAAGGGGGCATAGGACAGAACCCTGGGGGACCCCTGTTTTTACTGGCAAGAAGGGGGAGTAGGAAGTGAGCCATCAGACAGATTGTAGTCTATTAGTAAGGTAGCTGGAGAACCACTGCAAAGTGGAAGGAGAGAGGTTAAGATCAGTTAGTTTTGTTAGTAGTTTAGAGTGAGACACCATATCAAATGCTTTGGATAGGTCAAGGAAGAGACAGGACACTAGTTGATTATTATCTCTGGCCTCAACAACTGTATGAGTAAAAGATAAGAGAGCTGTAGCAGTACTGTGGTTTGGCTGAAAGCCATGTTGGGTAGGAGTTAAAAGGTTTTCATGGATTAGGTATTTAAGCTGTTGAGAGTGGATACACTTTTCAAGAATTTTAGGAAGTGCTGATAGGATGGCTATTGGTCTAAAGTTACAGAGGTCTGTGGACTTACCTCCTTTGTGCAGTGGTATGGTGTAGAAAGATTTGCAGATGTTTGGCACTGTGTCTTTTTGACTAGATCTATTTGTTAGTATAGAAATAGGGAAGGCTATGGAGTCTGTAGATAGCTTGTGAAACGGGGGTAGTTTATCTGCAGATGGGGAGCAGGGTTTAAGTTTATGAAGAAGATATCTGATATAGGAGGTGGGGGCAGGTTTAAGAGAGAAAGGGTTTTTGTTATTATGAGTAGGAGAAGTGGAAGAGTTTGGGGGGGTTGGACTCATGGTCTGAGTGGGTTAGTTTGTGGATAGTATTTATGAAGTAGTTATTAAACAGGGTAGCAGTCCTCACTGGTGAGTTATTAGGGAAGGGATTTGGGGTTGTGGGGTTACCAGGGTGAAGAATATTAGTAATAGTGGACCAGAATGTTTTAGGGTTGGAGAGGTGATTAGTTTGTGTTATATTATAATAGTTTTTTTTTTTGTCTTAGTAAATGCATTTTTTGTAAGGTTTCTGATTTCCTTCTAGTTTTGAAGTAGGGTAGGAGATTTGGTTTTCTGCCAGGTTTTCGAGATACTGTCTCTTTTGTGCATGAGGGAGCAGGTTTCTTTTGATAGCCAAAGTGCGTAGGTAGCTTTTATCCTGTTTTTTCTTTGGGCAGCAAGGGAGCCTACGATGTCGAGAAAAATGTGGTTAAATTTATCAACAACTTCATTAAGGGGAGGGTGGTGGAGGAAGGACCAGTTAATGGATGCTAGTTTGGAGTTAAATAATTCTGTATCAAAGGAGGATAATTTACAGCAGTCTTTATATACGTGGGATCTAGGTATTTGGATAGATTGTCTTTGGATGTGAATAGGGAGATGGTCACTAAAGGAGTTGAGTAGGGTGTGGAGGTTGTGGTAAAGACTGGGTCTGTAGTAATTATCCAATCAAGGATAGAACTGGAATTAGAATTTTTATTAATGTGAGTTGGGGATGTGATGAGTTGTTTGAAGCCATACAGGTTAATACTAATATTTGGAGAGTCTGTCTTAAATTTTGACCAGTCTGTGTTTACATCTCCCAGAATGGTAGTTTCATAGCATATGTTGTCAGACAGCTGTGACAGTATATTTTCTAGGACTGGAATGTTGTTTTCTGGTGGGATATAAACTGAGGCTACAGCAAACTTTTTGTGGGAATTCAAGTGACAGTTTAGCACAATTAGTTCAGCAGGGTGAAAACTTGGTAATGGTGTTTGTGGGGGGAGAGATTGAGACAATCAGAATAGAGAACTGCAACATTGCCACCTTTTTTGTCTCTCTATCTAATTGAAATATGTTATAACTGGGGGGTAGAATTTTCTTATTAGTTATGTGAGGTGTTAACCAAGTTTCAGTTATGAGGAGAGTGGTGAGCTATCCAATAGTGTAGGTTTGTTTTTTTATTGAGAAGGCTTTGTAAGTTAATTAAGAACAGGTCTAGATTTTGGAGGTAGAGCAATAGGGAGGAGGAGGGGATGGGTTAGGGTGAGGTAAGGGTGGGGATGGGTACACCCTGGTGTTGAGTGAAAGGCATGAGGGACCAGGGTTGGGGTGAATGTCACCAGCTAAGAGAAGAGCCATTATAAATAATGTAGGATGTGAATGAAGTGGGTTCAGGATATAGAAAAGTAATTTAAGTTTGTCAGCGGGGGGGGGGTGAGAGTTTTCACCCTGTACAGATGAAAATGGGAGGTGGCTAAGAGTTATGGAGAGATGTAGAAGGTGTAGGTTATATTACAGTTGTTAAGGGAATAGGAAAGAGTAGGGGATGGGTTGGAATAGTGTACTGTGTTGTGGTATGTGGTGTGTTGAGTAAGTAAGATGAAAAGTGAGATACTTAGGTCAAACTGAGACATGATGTTGGGAGTGTGAGGGAGAGGAATTCTGGTTGTAAGCTAGTTTTAGACTAATTAAAAGATAGTGGAACAATGGGATGGGTGTGGTATGTAATTAGGTGTAGTAATCTAATTAGACGGTTGTAGTGAAAGGGGGATTAGTTAATGAGGACAGAGTATAAAACAATTGAGGGCAGGAGTGGCTGGGAATGGGGGTAGGGTAAGGAAGCGTAGTGAGCATGAACGAAGCAGGATGAACCTGGTTACTGAGAGATTTCACCAGCAAAAACAATCAATAAATTCATGTCAGTACTTCTCTGGAGCTTACAATAGCAGGCTATTCAGCTAGACAAGGTAGAATTAGCAGTAATCTTACGCCAAGCTTTACAGACTAGCCAGTTGTAGTATTGTCTTCAGTTCTTTTGCGCCAAACTTTCATTAACACTGATGAAGGCTACTTAATTTGTTTAGCCGAAACTGGTTTGTTACTGCTCTATTTATATTTGCTTTAATAAAGCATTTACATACTACAGTCTGCTGGCCTTTTGTTTTTTTGAGTTGGCCTCATCCTTTTTGAGGCTGTGCAGTTGCCGTACTTGCAAGGGTTGTTTCATTCTGTAAACTTTCAGACAGCCCACAATATTAGAATTAGCTATTATGTTATATTGTATATTATATGTATGTATACAGCAAAAATTGTGTGAAAAATGCAGGCTTTGTTACACAAGCCATTTACCTTCTCATAGTTTATTTGCTGTAATTTGTATTAATCACATAGGTTACTAGACAGATGTGTGGCCTTTTGTGTTTCCATGTTAAGTTTGTCCTTAAACACACTGCAGACTAAGCCATGCAATGTACACCTCTAAGCATCACAAGCAGTGCAACATATACATTTAGGCATTCATTTGAGTACTCCTCCTTAAACAAATTATAGTGGAACCCTAATTACCCATGCATGTTTTGATTAATGACATAAGAAACCTTCAAACACTGGATCCAACCCAATTTGTTTTTTGTCAAGGGTAGATCATGCCTACACAACCTGATGGGCATCTTTGAAAAAGTCATCAAGGCAATGAATGATAGCAAATGGTGCGTATTACCTACCTTAACCTGGATAAGGCATTTGATACAATACTCAACTTGTGCATTGTAAACAAATTAACAGAAGTAGGCATAAATTTATATATTATGCACTGGATAGCCAGTTGGCACTCAGATAGGATCCAGGAAGTTAGGTTAGTGGAGACTATCCCAACAATGAAGTCAATAACTAACAGAGTTCCTCAGAACTCTGTGCTGGGCCTCTCCTTTTTGGAATTTACTTCTTGGAAGTCAAAGATGATGTTATGGGTCTCTGGATCACTAAGTTTACAGATGACTGCAAACTAGGATCCGTAAATCAAAATCCCCCCAAGATGCTAACATCCTACAGGAAGGGCTAACACAGAAAAATGACTGGTGTCAAAGCCACAACTTAAAACTTAGTGCCAAGAAATGCATAATAGATCCCTTTGGAAAGTTGTCCACTCTACAAAGCTACTTCATTGATAATATGCCCCTAGGAATGGGCCCAGTAGTCAGGGATTTGGTGATGTGTGTGGATAATAATCTGGCTTTCAGCCAACATGTGTCTAAGGTAGTAAGGAAATTATTCTGCATTGCTCAACTTATAAGCAAGAGCATGGCATCTAGATCCAAGGAGGTCATCCTCCCCCTGTATTCAGCCCTCATTAGCCCTATCACTGAGTACAATGCTCCCTTTGGTATGTACCTCACCATGCACATGTAGCAGATAGAACGTCCACAAGGGTTCCTCACAAAAAGAGTAAATTATGCAACAAGCGCTTACTTTTATTAAATTTGGTTGCTGTGGTACTGCCAGTGTATTTTTTGCTCATTGTTCCTCACAGAAACAATACAGGGTGTAAACAACATGTCCTATGTCAATCACCTCAGAGCCATATCCCTATACTTGGCTTCCTACGTACTGTTGATACGCGATCTGTGCCTGGCATGCAAGGCATCCTTGGATCCTTCTGTAATAGACCTTTCATGCATCTGCAAAACCAGTAGCATCAGAACTACTCGATCTAGGGACATGAACCTTGCTTGCTAGATAAATAGGACATGTTAGAGAGACAAGTATGTGTCTCAGAGAATTTCCCTTCTCTGGAATGGGTTTCCAGTCCTGTGAAGCAGAGTTCTGCCCAAACCTTATTCAAGCGTAACCTGGACCAGTGGATGTGAAACTGGAAATTCCTGACAAGTCCAGAAACTATGCCTCTAATGGACAAAGGCAGCATGTAAATCATCAACATAAAATAACCTCTAAGGCACAAAAACTTGTGAGATACATTTGGGATGCATGGCTAGGCCCCAGTGGTCAGTAGCCTAGTATACACCTATGAACCTATGAAAAATTAATGTATAAATCAATCAGTGAACTGATGTCTCATCACTGCACACACAACACACATAGCATTAAATTTAATTCAAAGACACCTTAAATGGAAAGAAAATATAGTGCCAAAAAGTATAATAGGGAAATGAAAATGGTCACCAGTAAAAGTGTTGATGTATGTTTCTTTACACCTCATATGCATTGAATTCAACTTATTTGAATATTTTTAAAAATGTAAACACCCAAGTAAATTAAACATCTTATATATTTAAATTGACATTTAAGAGAAACCATTATTAGCAGAGAAGCCCAGCCATGCAGAACAAGATGTTGTAGTCACTGCCTCATCCATATAAATGGGGACATTTCATCTTTTTCACTCTTGTTTCATTTTCTTTGCAAATGAAAAGTTCTTTAGCTACCTTTTTCAGCTTGGGATTCATATGTTCAAGTTGTAACATGGAGTCTAACTGATGAAACAAGGCACAAAATAAGTAACTTGAAAAATTAATTAATATGACTTTCCTTAAGATGTACTGCAACATTTTGGTAAACTGCTACTGTCCTTTGTTAGTGTACTTGAAAATGCAAATAGTTTCAGCATTTTAGCCAAAAATATGAAGTAACATAAACAGGATGTAGTATAATAACACAAGGTTTGCAGTGAGGCAGAAAGTGGAAAAAAGTCCAACTGGGTATTCTCAGATATGAAGAAAGCATGTGGCATGATCCCAAGAAAGCTGCTTTGGACAGTCCTGTACTTTCTTGAAGTCCTGGAACACTGGTAGAATTAATGTTGGCCATGTAGAAGGATCCAATGATACAAGTGTGAGCAGTGTTCAGACTCACAAAGAAGTTCACAATAGGAGTGGGCATGTATCAAGGCTCACCTTTAAGCCAACTGCTCTCTATCTGGGTGATGAACTACAATAGCAAACAGGTCAGAAGGGACAGAGCAACAAAGCTGCTGTGTGTAGATAATATAGCACTACAAGCAGACTTTGAGCTGGAACTCCAACAAATGACAGGAAATGCAAAACTGAAAATGCATGAGGAGAAACTCAGTGGAAGAAATTAACAGTTCAAGTATCTGAGGCAGAATCCTAGCAAGCTTATCTGGTGCCCCCTGCAGATCCCCAGACTTCTACCCCTCAACTCAAGGAGGAGCAAAAAAAAAAAAAAGGATTGAAAAAAAATGCCCTCTTCTGTTCCTGCAACTATAGCAAACTTCAGAAACTTACTACAGTTACTACCACACACACATTCCTCATGTCTCATGCTAAATAATAGCATATAAATTCAGTAACGGTATTTTATTTTATTTTTTTTTTTTGTGTGTGAATTTCTTCAACCGGGCTGTGCCTGCAAATGGTATATTATAACCAGTTTACTTCCCTGGTAAAGAAAATTAAATAAACAAATAACGTGAAGAACACCTGGATCTTTTGTAAGTGCAGGTCAACAATTGCTAGAGACATCCTTACGCAAGCAGGCACAGCTAGTTGTCTGCTGCTTGGTAACCATCTGCTTTTTTATCACTCACATTCTATCCAGAACAGTTATTTATATGTATATATATATATATATATATATATATATATATATATATATATATATATATATATATATATGTGTGTGTGTGTGTGTGTGTGTGTGTGTGTGTGTGTATGGGTCTACTTTGAAACATCTAAAACCCGTAACATCTAATTTCATAACACTGAGACCAGAACATCTAAAACCCAAAACATCGAATTTCATAACATCTAACACTACAAATCACAAGAAAATAACATCCCCTCCACATATAACGACACCAAACTACCAAACACACTTTTTACTACGTTTCTGCAGGGGGGGCAAGCCCCCCCTCACCCCCCACAACCCCCGTAAATTAAATATACCAACTCCAAGATCACATTACAGTGGGAAAAAGTTAATTTACTAACCCCACTGTATCAAGCCCCCCCTGCAGAAACATAGTAAAAAGTGTGTTTGGTAGTTTGGTGTCATATATCGTTATATGTGGTGGGGATGTTATTTTCATGTGATTTGTAGTGTTAGATGTTATGAAATTCACTGTTATGGGTTTTAGATGTTTTGGGTTTTAGTTTTTCTGGTCTCAGTGTTATGAAATTAGATGTTATGGATTTTAGATATTTTGAAGGGGACCCATATATATATATATATATATATATATATATATATATATATATATATATATATATGTGTGTGTATATCTATAAAAAAAAATATATATATATATATATATATATATATATATATATGTATATATATATATATATATATACATAGATAGCTACACACACACACACACACACACATAGATATAGATGTAGATATATAGACATTTAAGAGTTTGCCTTATTGTCGATCCCAATGCAGGTGTAATATCCTCAAACCATTGATCTAAAGCCCCCTTAAATATCTCTAAATCAGCACTACATCTTATTTGTATGGGTAGAAAGTTCCATAGCCTCCCTGCCTTATGGTGCAAGAAAGAGCATTTCACTGTAGTGCTGACAGTGGGTAGACTAACCATAAAGTTGTTATTCCTTGTCTTGGCACTGTGAGTTACAGACTCAGTACCCATTGTTGGTGACTGAGCTTCATCATATAGGCATCTGCAAACTAAAATTAAATTACCTCTGAGTAATCTATAACCTATCAAAAAAGAGGGGAAAATTGTATGAGTATCTGACAGTAGGATAAATGACAAAAGACAGCCTACCTGTCTTGTGATGGTCTTCTGAACACAATTGAGTTTATTCAAATGATGGACTCTCAAACCCCAAAAAGAGCCACAGTACTCTATTACTGGGCGACTGCTAGCTATATAAATTCTAATCAAGATGTGTTTGTCTCTACTGGAAAACAATTGCAAGATGTTTTAATAAGCACATATCATCTCCTAATTATCCTTTAATATGCTCATCAAATTTCAAGGTGAAGTCCACCAGTATAGTCATTATTCATGCTGATGGATCAGAGGATGGGGTGGATTTGGCATAATGGTTAAGGTCTTTAACTTATAAGCAAAAAGTACAGGGTTTGATTCTGACCTTGGGTTCTTGGCTAGGCTTAAAATGCCCCTTCAAGGCAATTGGCCTATTATTCACCTATGAACCTATGAACCTATGTAGTTATCCAGTGAGTATGGGTACATGAGGTTATCGGATCAGTAGTGAATCACCATACACTTACCATTGTTAAACCTCATGCCCTTGTTTCTTACCCATGAAGATAAGATGTCCAAACTACTACTAAGAGAATGATGATCCTCAGTGCAGGTGACTATGGCACCTATTTTAATGTTGTCAACAAATCTGCAGAAACAAGAATTTTCTGATACTTGGCGGTCCGGCATCAACAAGCCAAAAAATAAGGGACCCAGAACAGATCCCTGAGGAATACATTTACCAACAGATTTGTAGTTTGAATAACAAATTTTAATTCTATTTCTGCACATCCAATTTAGCAACCATTTGGTAGCCCATCTAATCACATTCGGGTTTATATTGGTCTTACATATGATGTCAATAAAAATTGCATGTGAGACTAATTTGAACACTTTCATAAAATCCAAGTACACATTGTTGACAGACAGCCAAGTCAATAGAATTTATGATATTCTCGTAGAAACTAATTAGATTAGTTACAGAAACATTCATACATACACACAAACACACATAGTTTTTAATTAATTTAGGTATATTTGCTATTCATTTATGTATTTATTTACTAACATTTGAGTACCAGGACAAAGATCAATATATTAAATAAATAGACAGTTTAGTGGTTGGGGTTGGCATAATGGTTAAGTTATTTACCTCACACACACAGAGTACAGGGTTTTATTCTCACCTTTGGTAACTGTCTGATTGCTGATTAGACATGGAATAGCCTGCAGGCAGATTACCTAGTACTTACCAATAAACCTATGAGATAGATAAATAACTGATCTAATTTGTAAGGTAGTAGAGTTATAACCAATTAGCTGCTGTCAGGAGGTGGGCAGGACAGTAACCATCTGAAATGTTGAGAGTTACACTGCTGAATCCCAAACTGTGAGACTAAGTAAAAAAATCATGTTTTTTATATACTAAGTCTGAGATTGCTATTTATTGGAAAACTCTTTTTCTCTGAGGTATAGTGATATTCAAGTTAGTATAAATAAGTTTGGGGCAGCGGGGGAGGGGGGGTCTAGCATCCTGAAAAAAATGGTTAATGGAAGAGAGCAATGTTTGATAGTTGTTGTTCTACTGAATGTTTGGTCTTTTTTCCACAGTGTTTCAAGTTTCAGCATTTTGAGACCTAACATCGCAACAGGCAGCTGTGCAAGACAATCCAAGTGGGACATTAACTGTCCTGCTGTCAGAAGTAAGGCAGACTGTTCATGGTCCCAACCCTCTTGGGGGTCAAAACTATTGAAAAATAATACAAATTATATAGAAACACTTGGTGTTTATGACATAACTGCAAGCTCAGGCATACAAAAAAGATGACATAATTTTCCAGCTGCCTAACCTTGTCATTACCTCAGAAAAAAAACAATTCTGGTGTTTCAAAAGTCTGACTAGCAACATCTCACAAGTTTATCAGTTTTACTAGCATTGCAGCCACTGAGTACTGGTTCAGCCTTGACTAGCAGTCAAGCAAGGGATAATGCAGGTAATTGTAGAATGGATAAAAACATGAAAATTGCATAGTGCTCATCCTAGCAGGGAGAGTCAGAGATAATACAGTTGTACAAAATGGGGAGCAGGATATGTGTGCAAGCAAAACATTTCCATGATCATTGTGAAATGATATGGCCTAGAGGAGCAGTATGACTATTAGAGTAATGTGGCCTTTATATTTATGTGACTTCTTCGCACTGAAAGATAGTGTACTCTCCGAGAAGGATCACATTATGTGTGCAAAAGGAACTGATATATTTGTATTTTTACAGACACAGTGAAACTGCTACTGCTGATACTTACTTGCATCGGGTGGTCGATCATTCTAAGTGATTTGCGTTACTGTTACAGACTCCTCAGACTCTGGAATAGATTTCCCATACATGTCAAGCAGAGTGCCTCTTTGGCCCTCTTCAAAAGGAACCTTGACGATTGGATGGTAGAAAGGAAATTCACCCTGGGGATCACGTCAGTCACCCTGCTAGACAGGGGTCCAGGGAAATAAATAGTGTGGGAAGAAATAGCCAGGGAATTGTTATGGCTAGGCTTGTATAGGCCCTAGGACTGATAGCCGAGTACCAACCTACGAACCTATGAACCTATGTAATTTACAAAATGTTTTTGAATAGCAGGTGCATGTCTAGCAAGGCCATACATCTACCCTCCTTAATCCCCCATTTCACCTCTCCAAACCCAGACAGGAGGAGGGAGAGGGAAATTTGTGGGGGAGCTGCTCACTTTAATAATGAAATTAAAAGCAAAACTAACAAGGGCTACATATCAAAAAACTATGAGATCATCTTGAAAAGGAATTAACAATAAATCCAACAACAGCTATAAAACAAATGAAATATGAGTTTATTTTGGAATATATGGTAGAGTTGCATATGCTAGATGTACAGTGTCTTTTTGTGGAAGGAGTGGTATATGTGCTACAGGAGTGATCTCTGTGTGGCATATGTTGCAAAGACACAAAACTGTTCCGTAAAGGACATACAATACATGACCAAGTGCTAAACTTACTGATATCTATAGTGGGAACCAAAGACAATAACAAATTTAAGCTTGATGAGAAGCCATTGCAATTATTGACAGATACTAAGCAAGTACACCAAAGACGGAGGTGTGTCCAGATTCATTAAGGATATCCACACCTCCAGGCTAGTTGCGCAGCATAATGCATCCGAGGTTATCCAAGTGCAACTAACTCTGGGCAAAACTGCAATCCAAATTGTAGCTTGCTACAGATCCCCCACCATGCCCCAGAATTCTCACTCTTTTCTTGATATACTGGAAAATATTAGGGTTCAACCAAACTCCCTAATAATTGGGCGATTTCAACTACCCCACCATTAACTGGGAAAACTTCTCATGTACCAACTCCTTCGCTCAACGCTTTCTGGAATTCATAAATTCCAGTACCCTGGATCAACTTATCCACAGCTGCACCAGGGGAAAAATATCCTAAACCTAGTCATTACCAACATGAGTGACTGGTGTTCCACACCTGAAGTCAACTCCTCGTTGTTCAGATCCGACCATAAGCTAATCACTCTAGATATCAGCATCCCATCCCCACCCACCATTAAGGAAACCACGGTAAAAAATTTCTCCAAAGCCAACTTCATGCTTCTTAAGACAGAAGTGGCAAACTTCATGACACCCATGCATTTGGACAATATATTACGATTGCTGAATCCTACACAAATGCACTCTATAAGCACTTACACGAGTGCATGTATTGTGTTATCCCAAAC
This sequence comes from Protopterus annectens, assembly GCF_019279795.1. Classification (NCBI taxonomy): domain Eukaryota; kingdom Metazoa; phylum Chordata; order Ceratodontiformes; family Protopteridae; genus Protopterus; species Protopterus annectens. Next base: position 478,958,077 of record NC_056727.1, read on the forward strand.
AGAACCAAGATGCTATCCTCCAAAAAGAGGAAGCCAATCTGGTGGTCCCTTGCCATAAACAAACTCTACAACAGAAGGAAGAAGCTGTTGCAAAAGAGAGTAAAATCTCATGAGTGGAGGAGCTCCCTGGTCAGCCTCAGTAAGAAGCTGAGATCCCTTATAAGATCCTCCAAAGCTAGCTACAAAAACAAATTCACCACTGATTCTAAGGGCAACCACAAAGCATTCTATAGCTATGTCAAGAATCTCAGTGGTAACACCCAGATCTGCTCTGAGTTACACCACAACGGCATGAAAATTACAGAAACAACTGATATTGCCAACATCCTGGCAGATAGGTTCAGTGCTAACCTTACCCCCATCTCACCCCCTAAAGGGCCCATATCTATACAGGAAGAATGTAGAGTCCCTGTAATCACATCTATCCAGGTAAAAGCTGCACTCTCTAAAACCAAAAACACAGCATTCATGGGACCGGACAACATCCCAAGCTGCATTTTACATGAACTTCAGAATGAACTGGCTCCCCACCTAAGCACCATGTTCAGTCATAGTGTCATGTCAGGCTTTGTGCCCACTGAATGGCACACAGCAACAGTTATCCCACTCCACAAAGGGGGAACCACCACTGATCCTATGAACTATCGCCCTATTAGCCTGACAAGCCTGGTCTCCAAGGCCATGGAACGTATCATCATGGAACTCATAAACAAAGACATTGGTAGCCTACAAACTCTGGACCCCACCCAGTTCGGGTTTGTGAAAGGCAGATCATGCCTTCTGAACCTGATCGACTTCTTTGAGGCAGTCACCAAAGCCGTAAAAGAGGGTAAGGTGGTTCACACAGCCTATCTTGACCTCGCCAAGGCTTTCGACACCATCCCCCATTCTGGAATTATAACTAAACTCACTAAACTAAGTATAAATCCCTACGTCACAAGATGGGTTCCCAACTGGCTCACTGACAGAACCCACACTGTAAAAGTTGCAGACTCCAAATCTAACTTCAAACAAATGACAAGTGGAGTACCACAGGGTTCAGTCCTGGGACCTCTCCTGTTTGGTATCTACTTCTCTGAAGTACAGACTAACACAGAAGGCCTCTGGCTAACAAAGTTCGCAGATGACTGCAAACTAAGAGCCATAATCAAGTCCCCAAATGATGTGGACATCCTATAGAAGGGCCTCACTGAGACAGATGCCTGGTGTCAGGGCCATGGCTTCAAGCTCAATGCCAAAAAGTGCATTGTCATCCCCTTTGGTAAAAACTCTGTACCCATGAACTACCACATAAATGGCAGTCTACTTAATGCCGAATGTGTGATAAGAGACCTTGGGACCCAGGTGGACAGTAGTCTCTCCTTTGATAATCACATTGCCACAGTAGTCTGGAAATGTGGCACATCTCATCACAAAAGGGGTCTCATCCAGGAAAAAAGAGGTCATTGTTCCCCCTCTACTTGGCACTCATTAGACCCATTATAGAGTACAACGCCTCTTTTGTAATGTACCTCACAAGACATCTGCAGCAGCTGGAAAGGCCACAGAAGTACCTCACAAAGAGGATTACTGGCCTCAAACAGATGCCCTACACTGACGGTCTCAAAAAACTCCAGCTTTACTTTGTAGCATATCACCTACTTCGAGGAGATCTCTGCCTAACATATAAAGCTATGTTAAACCCAGAGCTGTTGGACATGCTACACCAACAAAATCCCAATCCCTCCAAGCTACATGCTCTAGGGACCTAAACTTTGTCACCACAATAAACAGGACATGCTGGAGGAATAGATTTCTGTCCCAGAGTCTTCCTATAGTCTGGAACAAGCTGCCCATCTATGTCAAGAAAAGTTCCTCATTAGCACTCCTCAAGAAAAATCTTAATGAGTGGATGGGAAATAGGAAATACACCCTGGGGATCACTGTGGCTCTGCTCAACAGGGGCACAGGGAATTAACTTTCTTGGGTAGCATAAGCCAGGGAACCTTGTTGGCTAGGCTTACTTAGGCCCTTGGGCCAATAGCCTAGTATCTACCTATGAACCTATGAACCTAAGTACTTGTCAAAGAGTAGGTACATGAAAGCAAATAAAAGCAAAGACTGAACTAAAATGAAATATTAACATTTTTTTTCAGAAGACCAAGACATTAGACATTTAGAGTAAAGGTAGATATGGGACTCAGAAAAACAGGGTTTATGTCATGGAGGGAGACTTGACTTATAAAGCTTGGCTAATATATGGAAAATTGTCAACATTTTTTAAATGAAGTCAAGCCCCTACACTCTCCATGTGGAGGTAATCTCCTGCACTGTTTTTAACTAGCTAACTCCAAGGTTATAAAACTTTGGGGCAAGTTAGAAACAATATGATGAATGACTGTTGAATCGATCAGGTTCAGTCATTCAAGTTGCATTTAAAAGTTAGTAAAAGACATATATACCATACAGAAGATGACACATGTCAATATTTCAAAGTCATCATTAAGGCAGGGTTAAGGGCAGTACAGTATTCATTGTCAAGAACTGAACATACGTTTGCATCCTTGACAGGAAAAAGGTATTCTCTAAAGCTGGCTTGGCACCAGTATGCTTATTAACAGAAATGGCCCTTTTAGACCAATAATATCCGGTAGTAGGTCCAAAATGTTTCCATTGGGAGTGGCTATTGATAGATGAGTAAAACCGGTGTATAATAACATCCCACATTTAATTAAGGACTCATGGATGTTCTTGGGACACCTCACTCCTGATCTGTGGAGCAGTGAATTACTATTTATTACTATTGATGTTAAGGATATTGGTTTGGAATATTTTAGTAACAGCTTAAGGAAACACTCCAATATGGAGTGGGATAGAATTAATCTCATCACTGATATGATGGGACTTGTTTTAGATCACAATTATATACATTTTGAAAGTGAATATTTCAGGCAAACCAGGGGTGTCGCGATGGGAGCATCTTGTGCTCCCATTTTCGCCAATCTTGTTATGTTAGAATGGGAAACGGAATTTTTGTTTAAAAGTGAATATTATCAGTATGTTTCCTATTATTCCAGATTTTTAGATGATCTGTTTGTATTATGGCCCTATTGACAAGATAAGTTTATTTGTTGATTACATCAATAGCACTACAGATTTTTTAGAATTCACTTACAGTTACAATGATAGTGGTATCGCCTAATTAGATACATATATTAGACATGGTGAGCATGGATTCACATCGCAAATTTTTAGGAAAGAGACTTTTTCGAACGATTATTTAGAATTTAGTAGTAATCATCCATCATATATGTTTAAGAATGTGTTTAAAGGGCAATGTATCAGGGCTGCCCGAATGTCATCTACAGAAGGAATTATGCTTAAGGAGTTGGAATTAATTAAGTCTATGTTTATTATCAGGGAGTATCCTGTTCCACTTTTATGTGATGTTGTCCGGTATGTTGTGAATGAGTGGGGTAAAAAGTACATTCCCTTGCTGGGAAATACATCAAGTAGCTCCTTTAATAATGATAGGAAAATGAATTTTGAATCAGGTAATCGGGCATGTGTGCTTATGTACACCCCGGTGGTACATTATATTAAAAATATAATTATGGATAATTGGAAGTTAATAACTGTAGATGATGAATTAACTAAATTGTTGGGCATTCAGCCGAACTTTGTATTTAAAACAGGATTCAATATTAAAAGACTTTTGGAACATGGGGTTGACAAAAATAGGAATAAAAAGGTGAAAAAGACAACAGCAGGAACCAAAAAAATGCGGAGCATGTAAACAATGTTATTTTATAAATGGGGTGAAAGGTATTAAACTTGATAATTATAGTAAGACATACATCAAATGTAGAATTGGCAACTGTAAAACCAAATTAGTGGTTTATTTAGCTGGTTGTATGGCATGCTCCACATTTTATATTGGTAAAACAGAGAGACAGCTTAAGAGACGTATATATGACCATTTATATAGCATTAGGGTCAAAGATAATAAGAATGCCCTTTATCGCCATATAGCCAAGAATGGAGACAATCATTTTAGATTTGTTATTATCAATCAAGTTAATATATCCCCAGGAGGAGGAAATTACAAGGCTCTTTTAGCTATGAAGGAGAGTAGATAGCAGATGCTTACTGATGCCACTAGATATCCAGGCATTAACGACCATATTAGTATTAAGCCTTTTTTGACTATGGCCAAGTAGTTTAGTAGGTCTTAGATTGTATTATTCAGTTTTTTAGGGTAATTGTTATTGCTGTTTTTTTATACAACTTTTTACACAATGTTTTATACAAATTGCATTTATTGTATTCACTTTATTACATCTGTTTTACATATAATCAAACTGTTTGTTTATTAAATAGAAACACACTGAAAGGGATTTATCCTGACCTGCAGTGTGTTTCTTGAAAGGTAAAACACAACAGTTTTATTATATATATACTCTGCTTCACACTTCTGTGCTCACGCTCATTACGTATTTATCTTGCTTTATGCGAAGCCTGAGCGTTTACCCAGATTTTGGCAGGATTTGTTGCTCATTACTTTATTACATCTGTTTTACATTTCATGTTATACAGTATTATGGTTAAGCTATACCATCAGTACTTTGTTTGGTATATTCAGTTTTACAGGGAATTATGTTTAGTTTATATTATGATATACCAGCACCTATATTTATACACTAAGTGAGTGTTAAAATATGATTTTATGTTTAGTAGTATCTTTTCTATGCATTCATCTTCTATTTTATATTTTATTATATTATATTTGTAATTTAGTGTGTGGTTGTTAGTTGTGGATTGTTATTTATAATTAATTATTTAGTGTACTGTTTGTTTAAATGTTGACTGAGATTTTGGCGCCTAAAAGGTTATTTTAAACAATTTTGAACCACCTTTTAGTTGTTCTGAGGAAGTCTGGCTATATCAGATGAAAGCGCTTAACCAGTGATTTTTTGGTGGTTTTTACATGAAATAAACATTTTTTGTTCGAGCCGAGAAATCTGTTAAATTGTTTCAGCTTTCTACCACCAGGCTGTTGGTGTTGTTGTTTATTAACAGAAATGGAAAGAGTCATCCAAGAAATTCCTAATGAGTAACATATATGTACATGATTTCAAAACAACCAGCTGGTATGTAAACTTTATATTCATTTACCACTTGACAACAAGCAATGAGCCAACTACACCAATGAATTCCTAATAGATGGTAGCCTGATGACAGAGAAGAATGATAAATGTCCTGAAAAAGCCGCAAAGACTCGTAAATATACTACATGGGCATGGGTATTGGGTAAATAACGATACATGGGAATTTTTCAAAGATGTCAGTTTATGCTGTGAGCAAGTAATTGATGAGAATTAAATATGTGAAGCCCAAGATCTGAAGCAACCATGCTAAAGACACTTAGGTATGAGAATGCAGAACAATGATGCTTGTACTTATCACTGATAAACCACTACTATATACAGCAGAGCTTTCAGTGGTGCTACACTGATTAAATGTAGAGCTACAGAATAAGTCTGCATAGACATGGACACTGAAATTACAACTCTTATCTTTCTGATCTCCAACTTTGGGACTCACTCTCCACTCCTTTAGAAACATCATAAAACTAAATAATTCTACTCTAAACTCTCTCAGTGCCTCTCTAAAGGGATCAGATATCACTGTTTTCGACTTAACTCAGTTACTTAAATTACATATTTCTCTTCTCTCGTCTTTCTCTGTCCCAAATCTCTTACCTAAAGCTTTTGTTTTACTTACTTATCCTTGTCTTTAACCTATAATCAGTCAACTGAAGCATCATCTGCTAGCATGTATCAATTTGCCAATCACTTCAACTGATTTAATACTCCCGTCTATATTGTAAATTCAGTGTATTGACTGTAATATATGCCATGGGACCTCATATTCAATGAAATAATAGTTCTATTATGTTACAACTTACAAAATTCTTGTATTTATGTCTTTATTGCTTATATTGTATCAGTTGTAATGGATAAACTCTTTGTTACTCAGTATACATTTCTGCCTCTCATCAGGACAAAGTCTATTATTACATTACCCCAGTTAACAAATTACAAAGAAATAGACAGCCAGACTGGATCATATGCAAATAAACCGCTAGATAGATAGACAGCTAGAAAAATCATACATATAAGAAAATTAGTTATGCAAAGTCATTGTGGAAAACCCAGAAGACATTGTAAAAAAAATAATAATAATAATAATAAAACTACCATGTACACCTGTATGGAGGGCAAAGGCTTAAAAATAAAACATAAACTATCACCATACTGGGTACCATACGCATGTTTATCACTTAAGATTAACTGCTTTCATTTTATTATCAAAAGCAGTTAGCAGTTTTATATAATATATATATATATATATATATATATATATATATATATATATATATATATATATATATATATATATATGTATGTATAACTTCATAACATGAAAACTAGAAATAACAAACTACCTCCAGTGGTACAGGACTTAATTCTCTGACTTCATTTGCCTACTGTGTGACCTTCAGAAAATCACTTCACCAGATGTACCTTGGTGCAACTGAAGATTTGGTCACCTGCACTGCATCCCTGTTAACTATCAATGGATTACCAATGAACACCATAAATACAGTTATAATGAGTTAATTATGTTTCACTATTGTCTACACTGAGATTTGAATTTCACCACACCTGTTAATGGAAACAGAATAATTCCGTCTATATCATAACATTAAGATGCAAAATGTCAAATGCTCACAAGAGCGAAAATGCCGAAACTCGAATTCGGTATTATGGGGGGCTGCGCCCGCCACCCCCCCTGCTAAATATATATTCCAACTCTGAGATCGCACTACAGTGAGGAAAGGGCAAATATCCCCATCTTCACTGTACTGTGAGCTCAAAAACGGACCCTCGACATTTCGCTGTTGTGCCGTTCGACATTTTCATTTTTCGATAACATGATATAGATCCAAATCATTCAAATGTGTTGCCATAGTGGTATAAAGTGTCAATTGCCACACTAATTTTTACTTTTCCAGTCTTGATTTTACACCTACTCCTTTAATATCTAAATACACATGGTGAATAAAAAAAACATCTAAATGTTGCAAATAAATTATGTTTATACAAAGCATTGTTAGCCTTTTTTATTTTGAATTGCATAAAATTGTTCATACATATATAAACAATAACAAAAGAACTTTGACACTGAGGCAGAGTTGAAGTGAAATATACTTAAAAAACTTTGATAAACCACAGTGTGTGCTTTCATTGTATATACAACATAACTACATCAGACTGTGGTTTAAAACACAGTAACCACATTTAAGAACTTGTACTAATCAGATAAGAAAGTTACAAGGCCATAATCAAAGATTCAAAATTAGTTATAATTTATGTTTTAAAGCTTTTTATCTAAATCATTATTTATAATTAATAAAATCATTCAGTCCAGGAAAAATCCTTGCATTACATAAAATCTGCCATTTCAGCTCACTAACATTCAAATCATTTTCATGGTTACCAGTTCTCAAATCAACTGGTCGGTAATCCAACACATAAAATTAAAACTTTTTATAAGAAGAACAATTCTGAGTATGCCTGTGCAAGGCATTGTTGACCTTGTTGACTTTAACAGAATAGTCATGTTCATTCATAAATATGATTCTGGGCCTTGCTAGTTGTTTTTCCTACATAGAATGCTCCACAGCCATAACATTCAGCCATATAACAAAGGTGGACATACAGGTAAAAAAAAATGGGGTCCATTAAATCTACTAATAACACTGATGAAATACATTGATGTCTGGGAAACAAACCTACACCAGCTACACTTTTCACATCTATAAGTTACATTTTTACTTCCATGATCAATTTTTTTAGTTTCTTCAGTCATGTTTTTATATTAATTGCCTTCTTATTAATACAGCTTAGTTAATTTCCCAGCTTAGCCAAGATGTTGTTATCCACAGAAAATATTATCCATTTGTTAATAATCACCTTTTTATGGTAGTGCTACTTGTTACATATGTTAATGGCATAGCTATCTGCCTGTTAATGTCATCCACTCCTTTAGTTTTCTTTCCATCAACCCCACTTTTAAAATCTTCCAAAACTTTATTAACAAGTTATGTAGTGTAACCCCTTACAATAAAACAATCCTCCTCTTTATCAGTTTCTTTAGATGGATTACAGGGGTTATATGTCAACCTTTTAACTTTCACATTGTCCATTCACAGTATTAGTTTTCAAATAAAAAGGTAGCATACTTTGAAAATGTAACATTTTTATGACCAATACATGTTTATAAGGCACTGCACAGATTTTTACCCTTAAATCAAGAAAAGAGATGTTATCGTGACTAATATTAGCCATGAACACTAAAAAGGAAGTATACTTATTCCAGGCATCTAAGAATATGAACAACTCTTATTTGGTTTAATACATACTGGAAAAAACATTGTCAATAAAATACCAATAATAACTAACTTTACAAAAAGTTTCTATTTTATATGAAAAAAAAATCCTCAAAAATGTCATAACAATATTGACATAACTGGGGGTCACTGCTGCCACTATAGCTACAATTCACAACCATTGAACATATTTATCCTGAGAACAAAAAAATGTTCTAATATTTTCTCTGATAACTCACTCAAAAATCTTATTTCATGTGGCCTATAGGTGGAATATTTTAGAATCATACTGATGATTGGTTCTACCCTAAATTGATTTGGAATGACAGCAAATCATAATTTAATATCAATGGTTCATAGGTTCATAGGTTCATACTAGGCTATCTGCCCAAGGGCATTTATAAGCCTAGCCCATAGTTATGTGGCTTTCGCCACCCCTTTAGTTTGAATAAAACTATGCCTATTATTTTGCTGTGCCTCTGTCAAGCAGTGACACTGAAGTAATCCCTGGGGTATATCTGCGATCTCCCATCCATTGGTCAAGATTCGTCTTGAACAAGGCCAGCGAGGTGCTCTGCCTCACATGTACCGGGATTTTGTTCCACAGCATAGGGAGTCTCTGGGTGATAAATCTGTCCCTCCAGCACGTTCTATTAATAACCGTGTCAAGGTTTAAGTCTCCCACCCTTGTGGTTCTGAGGGATCTAGATTTTATGAGGTGAAGCATATTCATCAAATCTGGGTTTGACATGGCCTTATATGTCAGGCACAGGTCACCTCTGAGCAAGCGGTATGAGACTGAATAGAGCTGGAGTTCTTTCAGTCGGGCAGCATAAGACATATTTTGAGACCCTTTATCCTTTTGGTGAGGAACTTTTGGGGCCTTTCCAGCTGCTGCAGGTGTCGGGTCAGATACATTCCGAATGGGGCATTGTACTCAATCATAGGTCTAATGAGTGATGAGTACAGGGGACGATGACCTCCTTGATCTAGATGTGAATCCTTCATGATCAGGTGGGCAATGTAGAAGGTTTTCCTAACTACTTTAGCAACATGAGTGTCAAGCGAAGGCTACTGTCAACCTGGGTCCCCAGATCCCTGATGACTTCTTCTGTGCTCAGTGGATTGCCACCTATATGGTAGCTAGGGGTAACCTTGTTTTTCCCGAAGAGTATGACTATGCATTTCTTGGCGTTTAACTTTAGGCCATGGCTCTGGCACCAGTTATCCGTTTCTGTGAGGCCCTTCTGAAGGATATCTGTGTCAGATGTGTTTTCGACTATGGCCCAGTTTGGAGGCATCTGCAAACTTTGGCAGCGATAACGGACGTGTGTTTGCTTGTACTTCAGAAAAGTAGATGCCAAACAAGAGTGGAGCCAGGGCTGAGCCCTGTGGGACACCACTTGTGACAGGCTTTGAGTCTGACATGGCTCCAGCAACTCTGACCCTGTGGGTTCTGTCACTTAGCCAGTTTGCAACCCATCTTGTGATGTATGGGTTTACATTCAAGCTGATGAGTTTTTCGATGATACCTGAGTGGGGTATTGTGTTGAAGGCCTTTGCCAGGTCGAGGTAGGCTGTATGGACTGCCTTTCCTCATCAATGGCCTTGGTGACTGTCTCGAAAAAGTCAACCAAGTTTAAAAGGCATGATCTGCCTTTGACAAAGCCAAACTGGGTTGGATCCAAAGTCTGCAAGTTCCCTATGTCTTTATTTATGAGTTCCATTATGATCCTCTCTATGGCTTTGCAGATAAGGCTTGTCAAGCTAATGGGATGGTAATTTCCAGGGTCGGTGTAGGCACCGCCCTTGTGAAGTGGGACCACAGTGGCGTCGCCACTCCTTGGTAATGTATCCTGAGGTGAGGCTAAGATTAAACAGCTGTCCTAACTGCGGGTTTAATTCCTCATTGAGTTCGTGGAGCACACAGGGGACACCATCCGGTCCCATGGATGCTGTGTTTTGCCTTGGAGAGCAGTTCTCACCTGGGCGTTGGAGATGTTTGGGGGCTACAATCCTCTGGTATAGATATCTCTCCTTTTGGGGAGGGGAGAAGTTTGCACTGAACCTGTCAGCCAGTATGTTGGCAATGTATGTAGGTTCAGTAATCTTCACATCATTTTGAACTAATTCTGAGCATATCTGGGAGTTTCCTCCTAGGTTTCTAACATAGCTAAAGAAGGCCTTATGATTGTCTTTTGAGTCCTTGGCGATTTTTCTCTCAAAATTTGCCTTGGATGATTTTATGAGAGCTCTTAGTTTTTTACTTATAATGATCAAAGGTGTCTTACCTTTCAAGGATTTTGCTCTATCTTGTAGTAGCTTCCTCCTTTTGTTGTAGAGCTTGTTTATGGCTGGGGTCCACCAGACTGGACGCTTACCTTTGGTACAAAGAGTCTTAGTTTTGTTTGGGATTGCCTGATCCATGCAGTCCTGTAGGTGCTAGTAGAAGGCATTTGTAAGTGATTCAGTGGTTTGAGTAATGTTTACCACTGGCTCAGGGGCCTTAAAGGAGACCACACTAGTTTTTAGAAGTGTGAAGTCGGCTTTTGAGAAGTTTTTCACTGTGGTCTTTTTTATTTCAGGTGGGGGCAGGATGAGGACCTCCAGCGAGATTAGTTTATGATCTGATCTCACCAGTGAGGGGTATACTTCCGGTGTTGAACATTGTGATCCCATGTTAGTGATGATGAGATCAAGTATGTTTTCTCCTCTTGTGTGTATGGTGACTAGTTGTTCCATGGCATTTGAGTTTATGAACTCCAGGAACCTTTGGGCTAGAGTGTTTGGGCTTGAGTAGTGTTCCCAGTCTATATTAGGGTAGTTGAAGTCACCTAGTATGATGGTGTTTGGAGATACATTTATCCCCTCCAATGTTTTCAGGAAGGCCATGTGAGGTTCCTGAGTTTGAGAGGGTGGCCTGTAACATGCTACAATTTGCAGAGCAGTCTTGCCTATGGTTAATTGCACCTGGATGGTCTCCGATGCATCGTGCGTTGCCACCAACCTTGAGGTGTGGGTGTCCTTTATGAATATGGACACCCTCCTTTCTTGGTGTTGTCTGGATTTTGGGGCGGGCATGATATGAGGTGAAACCTGATAGTGCTGGGGTGCTCTCAGGAGCCTTGAACCAGGTTTCTGTCACAGCACAGACATCGATGTTCTCCATACTGAGAAGGGCCTCGAGTGCGTGCATCTTGAGATTGAGACTTCTGGCATTGAGCAGCATTACCCTTAGTTTTTTTTTGTGTTCTAGGGTGGTAGGTTTAGAATTTGAGCCTTGCCTAAAAGGCACTATGGGGGTGGCAAGAGCCTTTGCCAATATCCGGAAGCCTAGGGTGACAGGTGCAAGCCGTCCCTGCGAAGCAGCGTGGCTTGTCCAGCATGTCATCCCAGGCAGACAGACATTGGATCCCCTTTGAATGACACCAGAATTTAAGCCAATTATTAAAGCTGATCATCTTATCACTGTATTGTGGCATCATTCTAGGTGAAGGTAGGATACTGCTCAAGGTCAGGGTCATACCTGCCTGGGCTACATAATCAGAGAGCTCCTCAATGTCTCTTTTCATGTAGTCCAAGGAGGTACGTCTCAGGTCGTTGACACCAGCGTGGACAATGACTGAGTCGTACTTGTACCTGCTGTTGAGAGACCTGAGTGCTTGTGTTATGTGGCGGATTCTAGCGCCCGACAGGCAGCTTACTGTGACCTTCTCCTTACTCAGTCTGGTGAGCGGGACGTCAGTGTGTCTGACTATGGAGTCACCTATGACAAGTATGTTTGGTGTTGTATTAAATAGCAACTAAATAGTCATCTTCAGTAACCCCCAGCTTATTACAAAAATCAAATGAGTCACTTATATATGACTTAGCTCTAGTCAGTATGTGTTTTACATTTTTTCAAGCTGTATTGCTACATGTTCATACTTAGAGGCTGATGCTGATAGAATAAAATATTGAAAAGGATCATCACTCTCTGTGTGCACCTCAAGGATGCAGAAGATTGTACCAGTTTTGGTATACTCAACACTGAGATAATTTATAATGTCTTTCAGAAATGCTATTCTCAACTAACAATTTATTCAGCCATAAATTGTATTCTCTATAATCTTTGTTAATTTCTTGTAAATGGACACTTTTGTAAAATGAAATGTCTTCAAGTGAAAACATTTTACACACATAATGTTCAGAATCCATTAGCACAAGTAAACCACCCTTGCCTGCATTCATAATTCTTAAATTAACATTTGCAGGGAATATATCTTCTTCTCTTCCTTGTTTAAATTATAAAACCTTTTATTTCTTTTTATTTTAATAACTGTTTGATATTGTTTTCACATAGCATTTCAAATGTGAGCACAGCAGGAACTAATGGAGGACTGAAGAGCTGTTTTTATACAGTTTTTCTATTACTGACAATACTAACTTCATTCATAATTAACTTTAAAAAAGTTTTAATATTATAGTTTGCTGCCACAAGATCATCTTCTTTTCTATAATAAAGTATTCTTCACTATAAACAAAATGAAGTGAAAAACAAGAATATGAGATTTCTTATAAAGATGTGCAAACACTGCAACAAGTTGTATATGCAGTCATAAAAAATAAAGTAAATATTCCTGTTGTGAGTAATTGGCCATAACTTCCTAAAATCAAGTATCACAGAAGAGCATTTGTCAAAGAATCATGACCGTGAAGTTGTATACTGATTACCAACGATCAACATTAAAAAAAATGCATTTGCATGACTTCTTTTTTATTTATTTATCCTTGGTTGATTGCGTTAGGCCCACTGGGCTAGTACTCTCTTTTCAGGGAGACATGAGATAGTATTTATTAGGGTAAATTTGGCCAGGGTATTGGGGAACTTCTCCTACTCTTCAGAGGTGCTAGATAGTGCCAGAGGGCCCTAATATCCGCAAGGAAGAAGCCTAAGAGAAACAGCAGCATGGATGAGGAGAGAAAAGCTATGGAGAGTTTGGAGTTGGGAAATGAGGATCTGGAGAAAGAAATGTTTGACATGGAGTATCAGAATGCAGATAAAGATTCTTGCATGGAGTATGATACAGATAAGCAACATTTATCAATCTCAATGGAGACTGACGTAAACAAGTCCACTACAATGGTGCAGATAACAAAATTATCATCAGGAGGGCTTCTAGATGATGTTCTGCTGAAAATAATCAAGCAGGATGGACCAGGTTATAGATGTGCTGTTTCATGGGGTGTGATTGCAGATAATGTTTTTGGAAGTGCTGAGGATGGTAATGCAGAGAAGGAACCACAGTATGTGACAGCAGAGAATATAGCAATTAAAACTTATGCAATAGTAAAAAAAAGTATAAGAGGAAAGCAGCAACAAATTGAGGAGTTTGGTTTTTGTGGCAGAAGAGAATGCAGTAGTTAAAAACTTATGCAGCAGTGGCAGCAGGGTAAAAAAGTAGAGCAGCAACAGACTGTAAGTAAAACTATTTAAAAAGAAAAGAAGGTCAGCTGTGAGAAAATAAGAATAATAAATGTGACTATAAAAGACAGCTATTAAGTTTGGGACAATCTGATTACTGCTCTGGAATTTAACGCTTAAGAAATGTGGTCTTTTATACATGCAGGGACAGAGACTTTTTGTGACTTAACATTTGACACTGAAGGACTGAAGACATTTCTGGAACTGTGTAACAAAAAGGATATTTATCCATGGAACAATTATTTGTTTTTTGGTGGTAACTTAAATGTTAAAAAAGTTATTTTGGAGTTTAGAACTGATAAATGTTAAAGAATGCATACAGGGTTTGCGTGAAATTATTGATAGCACTGTGAAAGTTAGAGACAAGATAAACTTATGGAATGGAGGGTGGAGGTTGGAAGCTGTTCTAAAATGTGAAAAAAAAACCATGATGAAATACTTGACAAGTGTTATTTTTGTAGCTAGTCATAGATGGACATTAATATATGCTGGCCAGCCTAAATCATGTTTCTTTTGTGGGGACTTTTCTCATTTAATTAATGACTGTAACAAGATACAATGTAACTATTTTGGAGGAAAAAGGACATATAGCAAGAAGGTATGTGGCTGAATGCAGGTGGAGTAAAACAGGACACTTTTGGATGGACTGTCAAGAGCAAACAGCAAATAATGAAAAAGAAGGGAAAAGGAAAAAAACATACAAGAGAAAGGACAGCAACAGGCAGAGGGAGTGGGCAAACTAGGTGAAGAAGTAACAACTGTAGGAGAAAACAATATGAAGGGAAAAGAGGAGAAAGTTTGCTTGCTGGAAGAGAGGTCAGTAGACAGGATTGGCAATAAGAATTTTGTTGAAGTTCTAGCCAGTGAAAATTCTGATTCTCGGGATCAAGGATTATTTGTACATGAACCCAAGAATAATATTCAGAAGGAAGTGAAAATTTAAAAAAATATTTTCCCTAAATTTAAAAATAAGGAAAAGCAACACTTTTAGAGTTCTTTCAGTAAATGGGAACAGTATTATATGCACTGTAAGAAGGATTGGGATACTGGAAAGGTGTGCTAAATGAGATGCAGATGTAAGATTCCTGACAAATGAAGAAAGACTGCAAACAAAAAATTGTAGGATGGAAATATAATATGGAAGTTAGGAAGTGAATGTTGTTCTGGAGTGGATGTGTTATATTAAAAACAGGGAAGCTACTGGATGTAATGTTGATCAAATGGGAAGGTTAACCATTGTGGATGTGAAGTGGAGAGAACATGTTTATAGAATTATGATATTATATGCATATATAACTAGCAAGAAAACAGAGAATCTGTTTCATGGGATATTAGAGTATATGGTCGTTAACATGGAAATTATAATTGCAGGGAACTTTAATTGTGATTTAAGGGGAAGATGTAAAAAGAAAAGGAAATATATAAAAAATACAGGAAGTGATAAAATGTGGTAAATTAGCTGTGTGGAACAAAAGTCAATGGACTTATAGACGGGGTACTTTGATTTGAAATTTACTATTTTGTATTATTGAAAGGTTTGGGGATACAGCTGTAACAGGCTTTTCAGATCATTTAGCAATATGGATGGAAGAAAGGGAGTGTATTATAACAGTAAAAGGAATAAAAAGAATAGATGAGAAATTATGGGGTGAAATTGGAGAGTGGGAAGTAATGCAGTTATGGAAGGATCATATAACCATGAAGGACTTCTATAAAAACTTGTTGGAGTGGTAGAATGAATTTAAAAAGAAGTATAAAAAGTGTTTTTTAGTGGCAGGATAATATAAGAAACAAAAGGAAATTGAAGTAAGGAAATTTTATAGAAATGTATTAGAGAATTTGGAGAATAAAACAAGAGAGTATTATAATATGAAAAAAGAAATAAAAGAAATTAAGAAAAATGTTTAGAGATATTATTTACAAGGGAGAAAGGGAAGGTATCTGTTTATTTGGGTAACGTAGTAGAGGAGGATATTAGTATAATGAGAGAAATTAAAAATGTAAAAGGAAAAGTAAAAAGAACATAAGGAAAAATTACTAATATTGTAGTACAGCATGTAAAAAATATGTATAAGAATATAAAGATTGAAAGTAAGAGAGATTGGAAAGTAAAGAATGTTCCAGAATGAGTTAAAGAAGAATTTGAAAAAGAAATTACTACTAGTAAATTTGATGGAGTATTTAAGAAAGCTAACGATTCACTATCAGGCCTAGATGGTATAGGGTACAGAATGTAAATGTACTGACTGAATGATTGAAGGAAGGTTTTCTTTATGAACTGTTATGTAGTGGGATATTAAAATGCACATGGAAGAAAGTTAAAAAAATGAAATATAACAATTGGAGAGTCATCATGATAAATAACATGGATTATATTTTTTATAACAATAATACAGGGGAGAATGGAAGGAAGGATGAGGGATATTATGGAATAATGTATATATGGTGTAAAAGGGAAGTAAAGGGATTTTTATTGGTTATGTGAGATACTGTTGATAATGTAAGGAAAAGGGAGGATGTGAAACTTATCGTAGGTGATTTTCAACTTTTTTCTGTAGTAAAATATGTTTTACTGCTAAAACACGAACTCCAGAAAGCTTGAATATACAAATCTCTATATCAACATGTATACTTTGCACCAAATGATATTTGCAATTATTGAACAAATAAAACCAAGTTGTCAAAGATATAAACTCCAGAAAGAGACTTTTCACATAAGAGACCCAGATCCAATAAGGAAGATAAAAGAAATGTTTCCTTAAAAGCAAAACCTGAGCAAAAATGCTATGGAAGAACTAAAAAACATACTTGCATCTCTTCATCAAGCTATACAACACCTATCAGACCAAATATCCGATGTTAATGCTACATTAAAAGACATATCTAAAAAGGATGGAAAATTCAGAACAAAGGCTATCAACATGCAAAGACAAACTTAATATAACAAATAAAATGGCTCAAGATAATGACAGATAACTAAGAAACATTAACAATAAGTTACTAGACTTGGAACTGAGAAGCAAGAGAGACAATCTAATCATTAAAGGCCTTCCAGAAACATATGAGTACCATTCATTGTTACCTACTCTTCAAAAATTATTTGCCAATACTTTGGAGGAAGATCCTTCTTCATTACAAATAGTTATTGAAAGATTGGACAAAGCTCTAAGACTAACTATCAAGACTTAATAAACATTCTTGCAGTTGTTAAGAAAAAAGTGAGAAATTACCTGGCAAGGTAATGTATTAAGGATTTCACCAGACTTACTTCTAGAAATGAAACAAAACAGAAAAAAATGAGCCACATTTTATGCACATCTCATAAGCAAAGGTCAAAAATTTCAAGTGCTATACCCAGCAATTTGAACCTTTATGCGGCAGGAAAAAAGGTATAATACATCATTGCTTGAAGTAGCTTAATTAACTTTTAAGCAGCTTTTTAACTTTAAAACAGATTAAAATATTTGGATCATCAAGATTATTGATGGTTGTTATTCTTACATACTACTGATGATACAGGTAGAGATCATTTGTGCAGCCCCGAGATGGGCCATTGTTTACCCTCAATTTGCACATCAGTGAGTATGTGACTCACCATGTTAACTGCATAATTTTGTTTTTGATCCATGATGATTTGTAGATGTACCATGCCAGCTTCAGTGGGTCACTTATTCAGACTCATAGTGTTCAACATTTTCTGGCTACACCTTTTACTTTTAATTACTTCCCCTACAACCTCATATCCTACTATAGATCAAAGGCAGCTAGACAATGACTAATTGCCTTAGAACATGAATCTGTAACAATACTTATGTTATAAATTTGAAACTGTTCAAGTTTTTTTCTATTGCTTGCCCATTTAACTGATTCTTCAGGTCAGTTAGCTGAATTTTTATAAATGCTGTAAAGTAATCATATATTAAACTTAGAGTTTGATAAGTTTAGATACAACTCTTATGAAACTGATAAAATGCTTATTCATTTTAGAGCATTTATTTCATTGTTTACATTAAAAATACAAACTATATACTCAATTTAATCTTAATTTTAAGTTCTATAATATAATTATACATGACCAGATAATTAAGCTAAAAGAATCTCAGAAAAAGTGTTTCTGTGAAATGATTATTTTTTGACCAATTATATAACCTATATAATCTCAACACTGTAATTTATATACTGTGTGTTAATTGTATTTCTAGTATTATACTAATTAAACTTTCATTTGACATAGAATACTAATTAGAGATTAAATGTATATATTAGATAAATATAGGCCAAATATCATTCTTCAGAGGAAGGTAGCAACAGTGCTGCTGTATAATATAATGAATACTTTGGTGGAATTTTTTAGCTACAGAAATACAGTTATTAGTTATATGACTACTCTATGATACCTTACTACTAAGGAGTAGTTTTATTTCTCCAACCCATTCCAAACACTTCCCATTTTAAGAACTCTTCCTATAGAGGTAGTTTTAGGGTTAGACTTAAGAGTTTGTTAAGAAGAGTAGGATAGCATGTGCCTAGATCTACAAAAATAAATTCTTAATTGACATTTCTATTTCAAGTCAGCTGAGTATTCCTACCATGTACCATCTCCCAATCAAAACAAACCTGATTCTTTATGAAATTATCTGGCTAAACGAGGTCTATTGAATCATGGAATGTAAATGGCATCCAACAATCAAAAAATGAAGCTATTTTTTCACCTTTTTTAGAAGTCCAAAGCTTCAATAAGATTTATACAAGAATCACATATGGATGTTAAACAGTGGAGTCAAAATAGTAAATAAAATGTATTAAACAAATTATAACTTCTGGGGCGGCCACGGTGGTGCAGTGGTTAGCATTGTCACCTCACAACAAGAGGTTCTCCAGTTCAATCCTCGGCTGGGGTGCCTTCTGTGCGGAGTCTGCATGTCCTCCCTGTGGGCACGTGGGTTTCCTCCGGGTGCTCCGGTTTCCTCCCACATCCCAAAGACATGCTGCAGGTTGGATTGGACACTCTAAATTGGCCATAGGTGTGAGTGCATGTGTGTGTGTGTGTGTGTGTGTGTGTGTGTGTGTGTGTGTGTGTGTGTGTGTGTGTGTGTGTGTGTGTGTGTGTGCCTTCTGTGGAAGGTTGGGTGCTGAGCTGGCAACTCGACACTGTAAAACTCCATTGCCAATCATGAGCGGACAGGTGATCTGCTGTGGTGACCCCTAACCGGGAAAAGCTAAAAGAAGAAGAAGAAGAAACAAATTATAACTTCTAGAGACAGCCATAAAAGTAAAGGAATGGTTATATTGATAAAAAACACATTCAAAGACCATATTCTTACCAGTGAATATAATAGTAAAGGAAGATGGTATTATTGTACTTGTAAAAATCCAATTCTCTTCTTAAATATGTATGCTCCTTGTAACAACCAATATGAATTTATAATGGAAATACACAATGTACTAAAACATTTAAAGACAGTTCATTTATTATTGGAGGTGACTGGAAATCTGTTATTAACTTTCAAAATGATAGAACTTTCTATTGTAGACCTTACAAATTAAATGCATCTTTAGCTATATTATACTTAATCTATGACTTTGTTTTATTTGATCCTTACACTTTATACCAAGATGAAATCCCTAACTTTAAATATGCTTGTTTTACTAAATGTCATAAGTGACATTCTAGAATTGATTTTTTTCTAATCTAAAATCAACTCTATAACAATACAACAAGATGAAACACTGAACCAAAACACTTTTCAGATATTTTTATGATATTACTGGATATAAATATTTCTATATCAAAAATATACAATCAAAATAGCTATTACTACATTAAACCCAAATCTGCTGAATAGACAAGAAGTAAAAGATGAAATTATCGCCCTCCTACAAGAATTTAAAGATTCAAAATTAAACTCAAGACATTCCTATAGATATACAATGGGCTGCATTACAAACTCAATTAAGAGGCATTCTTATAAACAAAGCCTCCTTCCATAAAAATATATAAAGAAAAAGAAACTACTCTAATCAAAATACCAACTGAATTAGAGACAAAACAATTAACCAAATCAACTCCAGATTTAGAAAATGACATCTCAAATATTAAGAAAGAACTTAACACTCTGCATATATCACAAATTTCTTGGTGTGAAACAAGATAACTTGCTAAATATTCTGAATGGACCCAACATCTATCTAAAACTCTGGCGAGATTAATAAAAATAAATAACAACCCTACTTACATAGGTTCATAGGATCATAGGTGTTTACTAAGCTAACAACTACAAGGGCCTTTTTAAGCCTAGTCATGCATCTCAAATCTCTGAGAAGTTTTGGTACTCTTGATAAGTGTAAGCAGGGGCTTGGAGAAAGAAATATTTACAAGCAGGGGCATAGGAGATGAGCCATTAACTGGCTGCCTGTGTCCATTAGAGACATAGGTGCCAAGCTAGGTATGAATTTCTTGTTCCTGATCCAATATTCCAAATTACACTTGAATTGGTTTAGGGAGGAACTCTGATTCACATAGATGGGAAGCCTGTTCCTGAGATAGGGAAGTCTGTGGGTTACATGCCTGCCTCTCCATCAGGTCCTATTGTTACATTTCATCAATTAAAGATAAATACCAACCATCAAACAATATAGAAGACATAATTTAAGTATTTGCTGATAACTACTCTCAACTGAATTTAAGCCATAATTTGAATATTTTGAAAGCAGACCTGGATAACTATTAAAATAAAATTAAATTTAATAAACTTAAACCTAGCCAGACTGATCAACTAAAACCAACATTTACTCTAAAATAAATAGAAGACAGTATTAAAAATCACAAGCAGTGCAAAGCAACAGGATCTGGTGGATTTTGCATTGAGTTTTATAAATGTTTTGCATCTCAGATTTCATCCATTCTATTAGACATGTTTAACAATATAAAAACTAGGTATCTCAGATCTTTATTTAACTGTCTCTAAAAACAATTCTCATTTTAAAACCAAATCAAAATCCAACTGACCAACTAATTTTGACAAATTTCACTGATCAATGTAGACCTGAAAATATATGATTCTATTCTTGTTAACAGATTAAAGTTTGTTCTTTCTTTAGTTTAATCTTCCTATCAATCTGGTCTCTTAAAAAGCAAACAAACTTTGAATCATACTCATACATTAGAAACTGCACAATTTTTACAAATAAATTCAATCAATCTTTTGCTATAGACATTTTTAAAAAAAGTTTTATTTAGAGTTATGCAATATTCTGATTTTTCCACTTCATTTAGTAAAGCCATCAACAATCTTTATGATAAAGCTTTTACTCTACTGTATGCAAATAAAAATATTTCAAATTGTATTCCCATTATAAATGGAGCAAGGCAGGGCTGTCCATTATCCCAATATTCATTTAATCTCTATATTGAACTACTATTAATGATGGTAACACAAAACTCCTATTATCACAAATCATTTCTTAACATTAATTTACTATTTACTGCCTTTGCTGATGATATCTCTATTTATCTTTCACTTCACAATTCTGGTATTTCTAAAATTATACAAACTATTAATCCTTTTTTCTAAATGTTCTAACTGCAATCTAAATCTTTGCAAATCCACTATACTTCCCCTTCATTTAAATTATTTAAATTTCAGAAGCACTTCATGTCATGAGTTCAAAATTTCTTCATCCTGGGAACACCTATGTATAAATGTGGATCAAGATCAGTCTAAGCTGTTTCTAAATAAGTACTCTTGATGGTAGGGCACCTTTAGATTGCAGTCCTTGTGGCCATTGTACATTTTGCAAGTATATTAATAAAACCAAGGAATTCACTAGTAGGAATACATCTAAGATTTTTTATATCAAAATTTGGGCCAACTGTTGCTCCGACTGGATTTTATATCTTGCAACCTGTATGTTGGCCAAACATCTAATCCACTTAAACTGCATATTTCTGAACACATGAGTTCCATTAGGAATAAAAATATTTCAAATGCTCTGTATAAACATTCAGTACAACATCCAACAGCGAGTTTCAAGTTTACTATCATTGATAAAATTATGGGGAATAGAAATACAAAAACAGGTTGGCACAATATTCTTAATAAAAAGGAACATGCATGGATTATTAAACTTGGTGGCCTCTTTTCACCTGGTTTAAATGAACATCTTTAGTAAGCTTTTTGTAGAGACATTTACATATATGTATAACATAGTTATATATTTGTTTGTGTCGATAAACATGTTTTATAAATTTAATATATTTTTCTGCCAAATTTAATATGTGTTTACATAATGTATATTTTTTTCAAATATTATTTAAATATTATAAGGTGAGTGGTGACAAAAACACTTTTACTAATATTATTAAACATTATTAAACATTTAAATTTTTTGTTAGGCATACAATTCATATATGTACCATGATGGTATTACAACTATTAGTTTGGATAAACCTATATGTTAATGTTGGGTAAATAAGCACTCTATGTCAGGATTCTAGCATGAAAATATCACGTTAAATATTATGGTCTTAATTATTTATGATCTGAGTGATATGATTGGTGGCACAAATATTTAAAATGGTGTTTTATTATTGTGAATAAAATTACACTGAAGAAGGCATTTAGCCGAAACTGGTATATTTTTTCATTAAATTATTTAGTCTCTCATCTATTGTGCTGGCCATTTTTTGCATTGTTTCTAAATAATGTCATATGTGTAAGGTCAAAAATTCAACAAGATATTACTAGATGGAATAAATTACATCTTTCTCTTATGTCAAAAGTTACCATGGTCAAAATGAACATTCTTCCAAAATTCCTTTTCGTATTAAAATTTTCCTTTCAAACTTTATCACTTAATTTTTTCAGAAACTTTACCTCAAAGCTAAATAAATGTATATGGTCATCTAAAAATGCACATATGACATATAACAAACTAACCATACCTAAAATAATGACGCTTAGTCTGCTAGGTCTTCTAAATGTATTATCTGATTATAAATGCTATTACAGTAATTAAAGTCATTACCCTGTCAGCAAATTCTTAAGCTTGGCAACCTTTATGGGTCAGAATTTGGTATAACCATTTAAGTAGTTATCAATGTAATATTTTGGTTTTATATCATTTAAGTAACCAACAGCTTAAAAAATTAAAAAATAACACATTTTATAATTGAAAAATGTCTCTTACTCCAAAACCCTGATATTTTTACATTTATATAATAGTTTTAATCTTATGCAACCCATTAATAGAAATCCAAACTTCAAGTCGAATAACTATATGTTAGATTTATCACACTTTTCCCAAATTAAGAATCACATAGTCATTGCATGTTTAAAATATAAACCATTTTCAGAAGAAAATATAAGATACAAATTGAACCTCCCTAAAAAATTTATAACTGTACTAAACCAAATGTGTTATATATTAAAAACTAAATGCAATAATCAACAATCCGAGTCTAAAAAATTACAACTTACTTAATCAATTGTTCTCCTTACCATAATTACTAAAAACATATGTAAATTAGTCTTCAACATTTAATTTAATAATATTTATTTATTTTCTTCTTACTGGCTAAACAATAATGTTGGCCTTTCAGGTGAGCCTTTACATAAATATATTACAATATTAAGTTCATCCCTCTCAAAAAGTTATTTTACACTCAATTTATGATATTAAATAAGGCATGCATACCTGCCTCAACAATTGCATTAATTTTTCCAGATATTACATCTTATAATCTATGTGAAAATCCTATAGCAGATCTAATCCAAATATACTGGAGTTGTAAATAATCACAAAAACAATACAAATTACAACTTCCTAGAATATCTAGATGATATTTAAATTTAATGGTTTTGCATATTCCCCCATCATTTTTTTAAAGCTTGGTACTCCTCGGTAGCAGTTTTTATGCTAATCAAATTATTTATAACTAAGAATTGGACTGACCAGAAGAATATACCATGGACAAATTTCTAAGAGATGGTTATTAACTATATTAAGATTTTTAAAATTAGTTTAAGTCACAATTTTTTCAAGACTCGGCTAAATATTCAAGTTAAATGGGAATTATTTTTATAAATAGTAAACTTACATATTCTTCTTTATCTTTTTAAGAACCTTTTCTCTTTAATGTGTGATTATACCTAAAATTACTTAACTCATAATCTAAATACTGTCTATATATTATTAGGCAAATGATACTTTGTATATATTTGTATATAGTTTTTTTAAAGTAAGTCACTCAGTTGTTTATTGTTAATGTTCAACATTTTGTTTTATTGTTTTTATTTTGTATATTTATCATTATAAAATCAAATAAAAGTAATTTGGATATTTGCAATCATGCAAACAAACTGAAGTACTCATCTTGCGTATTAGATGGCTGTTACTTCTCATTATCAGGTGTCAGTGAAGATTCATTGTCAAAGCATCGAGATTGCAATGCTGTATACTCCCTCCCTATAATAAACATTTTTACAGAGGTGAATTTGTTAGGTAGAATTAATACAACCTCCAGAACCTGAACATCACTTGTGAAA
The DNA here is from genome assembly GCF_019279795.1 of Protopterus annectens. Classification (NCBI taxonomy): domain Eukaryota; kingdom Metazoa; phylum Chordata; order Ceratodontiformes; family Protopteridae; genus Protopterus; species Protopterus annectens. The sequence continues at coordinate 478,982,522 of NC_056727.1, forward strand.
GTATGAAGACCATAATGTTGCGTGTTGATACTCTATGATTATTTTCTTCTGCAGCAAATATGAAAGTTATCTACTTACCATAACATTAGATATTCATAATAAATGTCCATCTATTTCAACCTCCGGACTTGTTGCCCACAGGCAGCAGTTAATTGGCAGATTCAAGTCCTACCCAGGCTGTAAAACTCCTCCTGTAACTCCCACAGTAATAATGTTTACCCTTATCTTCAAATAAAGTTTCCCCAAGGGCGCATAGATTTCACAAATTAAAGTATGGCCTCAAGGACATTCCTCCAGGTCTCCCCACAGGGAGGGCTAGATAATAGAAGAGGAAAGTGGGTGAGTTTGTTGAAGTGGACAGAAATCGAACATAAAGATCTAATGTTCTGGTGAGTATATAACTTTAATGTCTTACACGATTTGGTCCAGCCATTTCAATCTCAGGACGTAGCCGCCAGCTCTGACCTCCTAGGATGGTATCAAGACAGAATGCCATGAACTACTTTGGCCCTTAAGGTAGACCTAGACAATGACTTCATGCCCAGCTTCTAGTGTCATACAAAGGTAAGTAATGAAACCCACATGTAAGCCACACAGATGTCATCAGACACAGTACACTTGAAAAATTCAACAAAGTAGCTCTAGCTCTAGCACAATGTGATTTAGATTTGTTTGATAAAGTCTTATTTTACTTTTCATTGCAAAAACAATGTAGTCTGATAGCTGCTAAGGCAAACATTTTCTCACTTTGTTTGGAGCAATATAAGCAACTCATTATTAGATCCGTAGCTATGTCCACATAAAAGTGAAGCTACTGAAGGACAACCAGATAAAGGAACAAATATGCCTCCCATCAGATGATTGTGGAGAAAAAACAAAAAGTTTGACTTATTGGCTAGGTTTAATATTACCACTTTTGACATAAAGTTTAGATTTGTTCTGAAGGAAAGAATATCCTTATGAAATCCAGTATAGGGAGATTTTGAATATTCAGAAATTACTGCGGTTGTGGTGCTGCGGTAGCGTTGTCGCCTCACAGTTAGACGTTGCCCGTTCAATTCTCAGATAGAGCGTCTTCTGTGTAGCGACATGCATGAATGGGCATTCCTTCATTGAAGGTTGTGCATTAGGCCCGGCAAGCCAGTACGTAAAAATCTACTACCAATCATTAGCGGACACAAAAGACACAAACAATGAATTTCAGAAATTCTCCTAGCTGAAGTAACTGTCACCAGAATGAGTGTCTTCCATGACAAATGCCTAAGATCCCTTATACCTGCTGATTCAGAGTTGAATGAAGTTTAAATCACATGATTGGTCGGATTCCCTGAAGGGAGGTCTAAGCAGGGGGTCCCCTCATTTAATGAAGCTGAGAAATAGGATTTAATGCTCTGATGAAATTTGGAAATGGTTGGAAAAGCTGGAGTCTTTTTTCAAAATATCAGCTAAAAGCTGTAGAATTTCTGAAAATGGAGCTAGAACTGGATCTAGACCTTGCTTTTCCACCCACAATGAAAATTTGATCCACTTACTTCTGTATATTTTATTTCTGTTTGATTTCTGGAATGATATATAGATCTCAGCACATTGGAAGGGAACAATGGATCCCTGGTCATCAGAAGAACAGGATTAATCATTTGGTTAGTATGAGAGATTGAAGGCCTGGGTAAGGCTTGACAGATGGATGGGACAGGAGACTTTTGTGAGGTTCAGAAAACTTTTGTGAGATTTGAGGAAAAGAAGTTTAACAGATGAAGTAATATTAAAGGAAAACAAACTTGTATTGGGCTATAAGGATAACTTTGGCATTGGGTATCTTTGCATTCTATAAGAACTGCATTATAAGTAGAAAGGGGGAAAGGCATTAAATAGACACATCAGCTACTGCTGCATCAGAACATTCTGGACTGTTTGCCTCCATGGTGACATTAGAGAAAAGTAGATGCTGCATTTGGCATTGATCAGAGATGCAATCAGACTGCAGCTAGGACTGATGAAGCCACCGTTAAAGATGCTGACATTACATTTTTGACAATCAAATTGCAAGGAGCATCACATCTAAGTTCTGCTTCCATCTCACCCAGACTATCCATTGGCATATCATCATTGTATATCTTTCAAAGGAAACCAAGAAAATTGCTACCATTAGTTGAATAACCTTGAGGTATAGAATGACTGTCAGTTTCAAAGCTGACAGGAGAGAGTGGATGGCAGACTATTTGTTGACAATTCTGTATGGGAGAAGATATCCTGATGGCATCCAATAAAGGTCTGAACTTGTGACAGGTCTAGCTGTGTCCTTAGGGTGTCCACTGAGATACCCAATAGCACATCAGTTACAGTAAGTCACACCTTGCTTAATCAATAACCACTTTGTTGTGACTGCTTGGAACCAATCATCTAGGTAAGGGAAGATTCAAATACCCTTCAGCCTAAGGTGAGTTGCTATGGCCACCATGAATTTGGGAAACACCCCGAGGACTGTAGTGAGATCAAACAGAAAGGTTCAGACCTGATAGTGACTTTCTCTGGCCCTGAGACACAGAAGTCCTCTGGACCCCTTGATTATCTTGACATGCAAATAGGCATTTTGAGATCTGAACAACACATTCATTTTCCCTCCGAGAAGCATGAAAGGACCAACTGCATTGTGACCACCCAGAATTTTGTTTTCCTTACATACTGATTTTGAACACTCAGAGCTCATACAAATCTGAGGTAATCTGATTTCTTGGGAACCAAAAAGAATCTTGAATAAACCTTGAACCCACTCTGATCTGGTGGGATATCTGAGATGACTATTTTTGCTAAGAGGCTTGCTACCTGTAGTTTGGTTGTGTGCTTTTGAAGCGGTGAGGTATCTAGAATTAAGGATGATGGCATTGATGAGGTAAAGTAGGGAATACTGTAGTCTCTGGAAACCCTCTCTCTTATCGGTATGTCTTGTATGATATGTAGCCACTCTGGATGGAGTAGAAAGATTCAACCCGATTGTGTACAGTGAGGGACAGTTAGGTATGTCTTCAGGGATCCTGAGGTTGTCCTCCAGAGGAAGGATGGCATAATACATGCTTTTGCAGACATGTAACTAATGTAATTAAAGAAGGACTTATAATTATCATTAGCTTCAGAAGCTAATTTAAGTTCATGATTTGCCTTACTAACCCTGAAAGTAGCTTTTAGTTCATTATTGATATTCTTGGTATAGTCGTTAATATAAAAAAAAGTATTCTTTTTTTTTAAACACATTCATTACATTATCCCTTAAGCCATAGGCAAATATAAATTAACAGAAAAGAAAAGAAAACAAACCATTTTAACATTTTCCATTTAAATACAATATACAATCTACATCACATATATCTTCGTTGCTACTATTATCAGCCCAACCATGCAAAAATCGCTGAATTCCTGCCTTCCCTTAAACCTCACCCCCCGGATATTATTCTGCATGTATTGTTCCCATAATTTCCATTTACTTCTATATAATCTGCTCCATCCCTTTCCTAAAGATCCCTCGTCCAGATTGTTATTTCTTTTATAATATTCAATACCTCATATACAGTTGATGTAGACTTTGATTTCCCTTTTTTAGTTATTGCTTTTTGGGCAGCCAACAGAATGTCTAGGCAATTCAGACCCTGTGTCCCAACTCAAAAGAATCATTTCTCTATTTAAAGCCATTTGGTCATCCAGTATTTCTGATAAAGTACCCAGTAGGAAAATATTTAAAATCTGCCAACACATTACACTCCCAGACCATATGCTCCCAGTTACCTCTCTCTTCTCCATCACAAACCCAACATTTGCTGTCAACTTGAGGAAACATTTTTGGAGTCTGTTTGGGGTATAAAAATACCTATGCAAACACTTCCAAGCAAAGATCCCACCTTCTAGACATGGTTGCAGTCTTTGAGCCATACATATGTCTTCTCATTGTTTCCTTGTAAATTGCTTTTACAGTCTTTCCTCCCAATCTTTTCTAACCTCCTGTTATTGATTCTTATAGTTATCATGCAATATCTGATATGCCCTAATTATCCCTTTTTATCAGCTGCTTCTGTTCTACTAGAACAAGTATTTCACTTAAAATTCCCATATCCCTTTCTCTTTGCCTCTACTCTGAGATCAAGACATGGAAGGGAAGGCAGTCTCTAGCCTGTAATCCAAATATCTTCTCGGCTTCATCCCACTCTATTACCTTTTCTGCTTGAGTTATTTGCTCTCAATATCTGGGTTCTTTTCCCAGGTTTCTCCATTAAATTCCAGTCCCCTCTTGCCTATTTTATTTACCCCTACTTGCAGTCATCCCTATTGGCAAAATCTCATTTCTTCATTCTCGTATTGGCTCTCTTCTTAGAATCTTTTCTTCTGCTTTATGAATATTATATTCTGTATGGTTATTATTCTCCTTAAGGATCTGTATCCAAAATCCCACCCTTTCTCTCTCTGTTTCTTGAACTTTTCCATTGCTTCATCATAATCCTTTTTCACTCTGAATTATAACCTTCTGCAAGTGTTATGTATATGAGCCTTCACTGTGTAAATCTAAAATATCCCTTCAAATCAGGTAAATCAAACCCATTTTTTTTCCACTGGAAGGGTCACCTTATCCCACTTACCTCTTGCCCTCTTTCCCTACCAGATAAATTCTTTCAATTATTTATAAATTAATGTCCACAACGTCTCCTCTGGTTGATAAAAGTATGTCTGGCCCATATACAAGAGTAAAGGGACTACAAACATTTTCACTGCTTATATCTTACTATTCATATCAGTAAATAAGAATTTCTAGTTTCTCAATTTTTGTATTATCTTTTGTTTAGTCTCTTCCCATATATCCTTAGCAGCCGAAACAGAAGCCTTTTAATTCATACTCCTAAATACTTCATCTAATCATGTCCCCATAAATATGAGTATTGCTGAATCAATTCTTGTATGGATACATAATTTACAGCTATAACATTTGTTTTATCTTCACTAATTTTATATCCCAAAAAGACTTGAAACTGTCTCAAAACATTCCAAAACACTGAGATGTCCTTTTTTGGATTTATCAGGTATAAAATAATATCATCTGCAAGTAAAGCACATTTTCTTGATTATCATACCAATTATATCCTTGTATTTCTTCGTTTTTTTGTCAATGGCTCTAAATATAAAGTAAACAACAAAGGGGAAAGAGGACACCCATGTCTGGTTCTTCTGTTCAAACACAGCTTATCTGAGACAAACCCTCCCATTTTAATTCTTGCCTCTGATCCTTCATATATCCTTCTAATTAACCTTATTATTATATCAGGGAATGCATATGCTTCCAATGCCCTACTCATAAATCCCAGCTTACTCTGTTGAATGCTTTCCCTGCATGAAGACCTACCAACAGCAAAGGTATTTTCTTACATTTTTCTTCCCTCTGGATCATCATTGCTCCATTAGTGTTGTCAAATGTTTGCCTAATCTCCACAAGACCACACTGGAGAAAACATGATCTTGATATAATCTCTAATCTAAGGAAGGAAACAAGCATGCCTTCATTAGACCATACCATGCACCACTCTGCTACAAATAAATTTGAAAATGTGGTGCATAACAAATTATGAAAGATTAATTGCTATACATAAAATGATGAGTTGTAAGTACCTTTTTAAAGATGGTTAGTAAGATCAAATCCCACACCAAGCAAGAGAGATTTTTTCATAGGTGAAGCACCTGGTGAGAGAAGGAACAGCAGCCAGAGAAATTAATTGAAAACTCCATCTGGCAATTCAGTACAGATGCCTTAAGGCTATCCCCTGCTAATGAGCTTCATTCTATAGCAGTGTTATCAGTTCATTCAGTTTCACTTTGCACACTGTGGGATACTGAACAGATCATGCACTCTGCCATAGATCTGGCAACCAACACTGAGGATTAAGGCTATGAACTGTCAATGAGCTGCCCCCTGTTGCACAGAGTTTGATTACCCCAAGCCTCCATTTGGCTATTGTGTGACTCTTAGCAAGGTAATTAAGTAGACCGTGCCCTCAGGTTGACCCTCAAAAGAGGCTCTTTAGCCTAGTTGGTTTATGTCATTAACAAATGAAAAAATAATATTAAATAAAAAAAAAATACCATATGAACATTCAACAGTCCAAAAAGGACAAGTCCAAAGGCCTGTAGGGGACTATGAGTGCTTTCAAGCAAGGTGGACCCTGATAATACTGATGATAAATATAGTACAACAAGAACTTTGTAGATGATCTATAATCAAACCAAAAAATCACTGCTAAGTGTCAGCATTTCTCTGTATATAGGTAAATACTCATATTAGTAGTCAGGCTGCCAAATGTGTACTGGCTAAGGTTAGCCAGGTGCTGCTTTAGGAAATCCTCGGCAAAGTGAACTGAAATAATCCCAGGCAAAGGCACAACAAGGAAACTGCATAGCATGGCACATAGAAGTATAAAGAAAAAAACAGGGCAAACTTTCAAAGAGGAGCTCGAAAAACAGCATCAATTCAGCAGGATAAAAGGCAAATACAATTATACTGGTTAATATGAACAAAAATCAGGTATATGGAGTTTGATATAATATTATTGGTTCATAACTAATTAAAAGGCTAGTTGTCTGTGCAGGCAATTTTAAATCTAGCCAGTTTCCCTTTTTATGCATGAATTAACTTATCCCACTTGTCTAGAGATTGGCCTTACCCATCCCATAGTCAATAATTATATATTACCCAAAATGAGAATAACTGGGATCACACCACAGATAATTTGAGAGGACCTATGCATTTAGGAGCTGCCTGTGTCCATTAGTAGTACAGTGGGCAGTCCTGGTGCAAATTTTCTGTTTCCCATGCATAGATCCAAGTTGAAATTTAATACAGACAAGGATGAACTTTGTTTTCTGTGGCTAGGGTGTCTGTTTCAGAGCAGTAGTATCCTCTGCGAGATACACCTAGCCCTGCAAACCATTTTGTTGATGTTGCAGAAGAGTTTAGATGCCTAAAATGAGCTTATCTAGTGCCACTTGACTTGCTGAAGTGCAGCAAATCCATCAGTATTGGGGCTAAAGATACCTTGCATGCCAGACACAGGTCACCTCTTAGCAGTCTGTAGGATACCAACTACAGTGACAAGGCTTTGAGTCAGTCCATGAAAGACATTTTGCTTAGGCCTTATATCCTTTAAGTAAGGTATCTCTGTAGGCATTCCAGTTGTTGCATGTGTCTGGGCAGATACATGTCAAAGGGGCATTATACTCTGTGATTGGCCTAATGAGGGCTGAGTAGATGGTAGGCAATTGTATCCTTAGATCTAGACACAATCCCTATGTTGATAAGCTGTGTAATACAGAAGGACACTCTTACAGCAAAGGACACATGTTGGTCAATGGTTAAGTCACTGCCCACATAAGTTCCCAAATTCTGAACAAATGGATCAACTCTTCGAACATATTGTCAATGTGGTAGTTCCCTGGGATAAATGACTTCCCAAAGAATACAATAATACATTTTTAGCATTTAGTTTCAACACATAATTTTGGCACCAGTTATTTATTTTTGGCAAACATTCCTGCAGGATGGCTAAGTAATTTGGGATTCAGTGACTGCTCCTCACTTTGAACTGTATAAAATGTGATGCCTCTGCCTCAATCAATTTTGTCCCTTGACACAAGAGAACTGAATATGATGTTGTGAAAAGCTGTGAAGCAAATGGTAGTACACAAACCTTTCATTACCAAGACAGACCAAACAGTATCATGCTCACATCATTATACAGGTGGACAGATGAGACCTGAACTTCCTGTTAGGCTTCACTGTTGTGCATCATAGACCACTGTTAGCAGAGCCTAGAAAAGAGTCATCTACAGTAATGTGACTGGTACCATCCATTACATATGCAGTCAGCTTACCCATAGGCCATGTTACAAAATGGGCAAGGTGGTCGAACTGTAAACCATATCATATTAGTGCAACTATAGCCAGATTCAATTCTCCCAGTGCAAGTATGGCTTCTGATTTACTGTAGGTGAAACCCTTTATCAGGGTGCAAGTATTAAAATATCAACTAGCAATAAATAAATAAAATAACAAATAAATAAATGTTCACTGTCCAGTTGGCATGCTCTCCATAAACATATGAACACAACAGAAAATATACTTCACGTTTGTTTGGACTATAGTGGTTTCTCTGTTGCATTTGGAGAAACATTAGTACAGCTTTTCCTTCTCTTTAAGTAAAGCTCTTTTGAGTTCCCTGATTGTACTATATAAAACTGCATTCCAGTCTGCCATAAAGGAATTGTTACAGTATTTACACACACCGTTGAAAGAACAGCATTTTTGCTTGCAGAATGTTACGGAGTTGTGAAACTATGCTTTCAATGGGAAGCACTCGGTGATGAAAATTCCACGCTTTCAGTGTCCTGAAAAGCATAGCAAAGATAATAACAATAGTACTAAATAAGGTAGTCATTCACAATAATCAAAGTTAAAATATAAAAAATACAGTTGCAATGAAATCAGAACATACTGTATAGCTATATAACTTTATAATTCTCTATATAAATGTGAGTGTGTATGTCTGTGTGTGTAGATATATATATATATATATATATATATATATATATATATATATAAAATAAATACATATATATATATATATATATATATATATATATACACACACACACACACACACACACACACACACACACACACACACACACACATATATATATATCTGTGTGTGTGAGTGTGTGTGTGTGTGTGTGTGTGTGTGTGTGTGTGTGTGTGTGTGTGTGTGTGTGTGTGTATATGTATACTTATATATCTATCCATCCATCCACAATGCCCTTTTTCCCATTTAAGCACATGGGTCTCAATGTTATGTCAATATGTGATCGTATGTGCGTGTTTGTGTGTATATAAATATATATATATATATATATATATATATATATATATATATATATATATATGAATCTACTTGACTTTATCAAAAATAATTTATGTTGATGTGCATAATATTGAAATAAATTGTTCAACATTATACACATCAGCACACTACTAAGCATGTGCCAAGAATTCATCTTGCTACATGCAAAATTAAAAAAAAAAAAAAAAAAACACAAAGTAAACTAAATATATATTCTAACTCTGAGACTGCACAATCCTCGGGGAAAGGGTATATCCCCTACCCAGGGACTGTCGATCTCGCATGCCTATCGACCATCTGTTTAGTTGACCAAATTGTGCTGATTAAACAGATGTTGACCAAAGTACCATTCGACAAAGTTACTGGGACCCATACATGTGTGCGTGTGTGTGTGCGTGTGTGTGTGTGTGTGTGTGTGTGTGTGTGTGTGTGTGTGTGTGTGTGTGTGTGTGTGTGTGTGTGTGTGTGTGTGTGTGTGCGTATGTATATAAATTGCAACCAGAAAAACCTGAGGGGTAGTTATGAACTGAAAAGAGCATAAGCTATAGCTTTCTGGAATACAATGATTTCCAAGATCTATCTCATCTTTTTTTTTTTGGATGTAATCACTGAGTACAGTGCCCCTTTTGGTATGTACCTAACCAGGCATATCCAACAATTGGAACGTTGACAGAGGTTCCTCACTAAAAGAATACAGGGCTTAAGTAAAATGTGATATGCGGACCACCTCAAATCTCTATCCCTGTATTCTGTCTCCTACAGGCTTTTGAGGGGAGATCAATGCCTGACATACAGGGCATTGTCAGATTCCACTCTGATGGACCTCCTGCATACCCACAAAACAAACAGCACCAGAATTACCCATTCTAAAGACTTAAACCTTGCCTGTGATATAAATAGGACCTGCTGGAGAGACAGGTATGTGTCCCAGAGATTACCCCATCTCTGGGACAGGCTCCCATCCATGTGAAGCAGAGTTCCTCCCTAACCCAAGTCAAGTGCAACCTTGACAATTGGATAGGAACAGGAAATTCATCCCTGGTTTTGAACCTATGTCTCTAATGGACATAGGCAACCTGTAAATGGTTCATCTCCCAGGCCCTAGCTTGTAAATGTTTCATGTCTCAAGCCCCTGCTTACACTTATCAAGGGTATCAGAAATTGTCAGAGATTTAGGAAGCATGTCCAGGCTTAAAAACGCCCTTGTGGTCATTAGTCTAGTAAACACCTATGATCCTATGAACATTTGCTGTTTTGCCATGTATTTTATTGTATTGAATTGTATGACATCTTCTGAGATTTGTTAAATGCAAAGCTTTTGTCGCTGGGCTTTTGCTGAAAAGGGGCTTGTGCCCCAGTCAGACTTTCACAGTAAACAAATGTCAATAAATAAATAAATAAATTATATATGTGTCTGTGTATATGTACATATTGATAGATAGTAAATGCAAGTGTGTGTGTGTGTGTGTGTGTGTGTGTGTGTGTGTGTGTGTGTGTGTGTGTGTGTGTGTGTGTGTGTATGCACGCATGCATATGTATGTGCAAATTTTCCAGAGATCTGTAAAAGGATGCATGCTTTAATTTTTTGTTGATGTTGATAGCTATATTTCCCCTCTATGACCAAAAACATTCTACTTGAGAAATTTAAAGTTTTGTAAACACCTCCTTTCAGAGGAACAGAGAGAAATAGCCAGCATTAATATGAAATGTGGTGTACCACATTTTAAAACTCAAAGAGCAAAAAAGTAACATTTTAAACACCAGCATTTTTTCACATTTGTGCATGTTAGAAGGCAGAACATTTAGAAACACATGCATGCAGGTTATAGATGGGTTTTTTTTCAGTGCTGTATCAGTTTATCCATTTAAATTCCAAACAGGCACATGATTTTCATTATTAATGTAGATGTGTATCTGGTCCTTATATTGGATGAATCATCTGCAAAAGACATCTTTGAAGTTTTATAATATATTTTGCAACTCAGACTATATTTGTCATGTGTATCTTTAATAATACCCATGTTAAAAGAACAACCATACCTGAGGAGGGATTATGTACGGAAAAGAGCATACAAAGTTACAACAGGAAGTACTTCATCCCTCAAAATTCACACAACAGTTATTAGTCATAATCCACGTTAATTTCAATTAAATATTTACTATATCTTCATGACTTCCAAAAACAAACCAAAAACAAAGAAACAAAAAAGATGACTAAACCATACATGAAATAACTGTTAACATTATGTAATAATATTAATTAATAAATCAGTATGACAGGGAGCTAAATAATTCAGCTAATACTCAAGTGCTGTAATTCATTCTCAACTTAAAGGCCTTAAGACAGGCAGCCATCATTTTACTCTCAATTTAAAGGCTTTAAGACAGTCAGCTATTGATGGTCTTGTAGTTTTGTAATTATTTCCCACATTACTAACAACAAGGAAATAACAAAAAATCAAGAACATGCAGTCAGTCATTTATTCTTTCTCCCATTACTCGATTAATCTTGTCCAGAGCTGAAGAGAACAGGAAGCTTATCCTGGCACTCAGTAGTCCTAATGCAAGTAAACTAATCCTAGTTTGTTCTTCAGTGTATCACAGGTTTCACTGCATCACCAAAACACACATGCACAGACAAACACACACACACACACACACACACACACACACACACACACACACACACAATTTGGATGATCACCACTGTATGTTTTTGGTAGGTGGGAGAAAACTGGGTCCCTCAATGAAAATCCATGCAGGCAGAATGAGAATATGTAGACCCCGCACAGAAGGAACCCAAACCAAGAACTGAACTAAAGAACATAGCAGTGTAAGGCATTATTACTGACCACTGTTCCATTCTACAGACAGGAACAGCTTACTGTGAACAGATCGGAGGACAGGATACAGAGGAGCAGGCCTCAGCTTGTGTTATTCCTGTGCTTTCACACCTCTGGCAATGCAACGTCATTATATTTCCTGTGAACTCCACCTACAGCAATGTAGTTTGTACAATAATACATTTAAGTAACATTTTGAGTAAAAAATTCTTATAAAGGCTTATGACTATGTCTGCCTTATTTTAAATAGAGCATATATGTGCACATTGACTCAAGTAAGCCCTGTTTAATACGTACTGGTTCTACTGAAAAGAACTCATTGGGCCTATGAATTCTCAAATCATGCTACTATATCTGAATTTTCTTTAACAAGGGGTTTATTCCAGAGTCATAGATGGCAACAGTACAGCTTCCTATGCTTAAGGAAAATGGCTGATAGCAACAAAACTACCTCATCCTATTTTTAAGGGATAGCAAGGAAATAGAGATGTGAAACACTACTAGTACAACCAAAGGCCTCTGGTTATTATTCAAGTTGGATATTTTGAACTCTGCAGGTCACTGGTGACCATGCAGACATTTGGACGTGGAGGGAACAGAGCTAACCTGGGGCATTGTGATCCTCAGAACAGTGGATCTGTATGTGTGAATCCAACTAATAGATACTAAAACTGAGGTTGCAGAACTCTGATGTAGTGCTGTTTATCTGAGGTCAGTGATCTTGACATTAGTATATACAAGTAGGAGTCTGGGATAACTGCTAAAACATGGGGTAACATTTAACAGTATAATTTAGAATATGCCATTTTTACTTAGAACTGCAGTTTTATTTTCTTAAGTGCTGGGGCCTGCAGTATCAGGTCTCAGATATCTGATAGAGAGTTGAATTATCATATGCAAGTAGTAGTAGCATAGTAACAACTACACGTGCGCCAGAAAAATACACCAAAAAAGACATCTAGAAAAGAATTTATGTTACCAGGCAGTATTTGAATGCAGTGCACTAAGACAGCCACATATGTGCAGAGCTTTGGTGGGGTGCAGTATTTGTTTTCAAATGTAAGGTGCAGATGTAGAATGCAAAGTGTTTGAAAACTGGTAGCTTCATCATATTACACCAAATGGTGCAGTGTGCATGCTACAGCTGTCGTAATTGCGGGGTGAACAGTGAACTAAATGTCATAAACTGGAATGAGGGAAAACTCCATGTATCTTGCAGAAGGCTGGCTTGTGGTTCCCTGACTGAAAAGGTACTTGGGACCCAAATAGTTTGGGGTGTGCTGCTAATCTTGCAAGGGCCCTACTGGTCATTAGCCTAGTAACAACCTATGAACTTATTAACAACCAAGAGTTCCAGTATGCAATGGATGTATCCACTGGTTTAACCAACTTAATGACAATGGAGCACCACATTATTCAACATTCTTTAAGATACTTTTGAAATAAAAAAAAAAAAAGAATCCAATTGCAAGTAGCCTTGATATAGGCACACTCTTCTTCACTTTTCCTAAATTACCAGATGACAATTCAGCACGACATTCATCTTCATGTTCCTGCATGATCAGGTGTTACCTGGACATGAGGATTACCTACTGAGTATGATGTAGCAACAGAGAAATTTAACAACTAAAAATGATGAGAAAAAAGTCCACAGATGAAGATATAATTTATGAATTATTATTTCATTGAGACTGGTTTAAGGAGTGAACCAGTTCCATTTCTGGAAAAACATTTCTATGTATTGGTGGGCAGTGCTGCTAGTTCTGAGTTTGACTCGGTACACAGAATTTTGTCATCTCAAATAAAGGTAGGAGAAGTAAGACATTTAATATGCGATTACCAAATAACTTGTCTTCTAGGGCATGAATACTATTGGTACTAATTCTAGCATATCATGAAGCAATATGACCAAATGGGAAGACAATGATGGTAGAATTATTACAGCAAAGGAAATAGATGCCATTAGCAATCAGCTACAGTAGTTACTTCTGAATTATATGACTGTTTCCTTTTCCTTGTTACTCTAATGTCAGTTAGTAAGTCCTGCCTTGAAGAATACCTGTAAGGTTTGTCTGCTATGAAAAATGGGGAGATTCCCAAACATTTTCTGCCAGTGCATATGTGCCATTTGTTTTCCACCCTTGACAAATAGATATCACATTAGTTCAATTCATGAAAATGAGCAAAACTAATGAGAAGCTGCATACAGACAATCCTACATGGACCTATCAGTTGACAAGCATAATACACCAAGGGTTTTAGTAGATGCAGGCAGCAGTATGTCCTAACCATAGTGCACCCCTATTTTCTATACAGTACACACACAGGCTCCCTCTACCCCATGCTATGCACCCAGCCTTACAGACCCATACAGGCTGAGTCCTGGGCAGAGTCAGTGTTTTTTTATTTAAGGGGAAGCAGTCTGTGTCTGCACTTATACACACACACACACACACACACACACACACACACACACACACACACACACACACACACACACACACACCCGTTCACACACCAGCTCAGGCATACGCAGTGGCACACAATACATACCTATTTCTAACGATATGAAGCACTGAAAATCAATTTCTGCTTGGCTTACTGCTTGGCTAAGACCCAAAAGTGTGAGTGCTGGCAGTGTGCATATACCACAATTAAAACTAGATAGTAAAATGCTGGTTGCAGAATATGACTTCCTGCTTGGTCTTCTGCTAAACCTTGGAGTGCACGCATCTTGTTTTCAAATCCAGGATCGCCAGAACCTGAGAGACATTTGTTTCTCTTTATGCTGCATTGACCTTTAAAATGATATACAGAAAAAGATTTGAGGTGCAGTGTACTTGTCCCCACATACAATACTTAGGAAAATGCATGCAGCATTTCATAAGCATAAATATATATATATATATATATATATATATAGTATCATTTTTATGTTAGATATTTGGCATCACACTTCTTAGTTTATAAGACTTGCATTTAGACCTATGTAGCATATCTCAAAACTGGCACTAAAATGTTTGTACCATATGTTATACACAGTGCTTGTGATTACACCATTCACACTGGCACATCACCTAATCTTACAAACTGTGGTTATGATCACACCATTCATATCTGCACATGACCCTTTCACATATTCCTCATTTTTGTGTTAAAACTCTGTGTACAAAATCATGTCATCCTTTTACTCAGTTACACATTGCTTTTACTCCTTCAGTAACACATGCATATCAGGCTTTCTCTATCCTGACATTCAATTTTCTCACCCACCATTATGTGTGAACCACACTGTCAGTGCTTACCATCTATTTTTATGACCTCCCCATTTTTGATAGTGTTTTTTGTACAGGTGGAATTTGTCACTGTCCTTAGCAGAGTCAAACATGTGTGTAATACCACAATCACAGTATCTGTGTTTTCTAGTACCCCCTGCAAGCTGGAATATTTCCTGCCCCTGGCTCTTATATTTTAAAGATGAGTTAGCATTTGTCAACACAGGCATGAGATCTTCTGAAACCCTTTGATTTCACACTTTAAGAAAGGCATCTGACACAGAGAATGCTTCTCTAAATAATACCACAGATAGTGATGTTAAGTTATATCTAGAAACATTATATTCAAATCTCTTTCTTCTGGCACCATTGTACAAATCAGTAGTCAGAATATTTAATGCATCCTTGATTTGGCACCCTTATCTGTGTTTAATTTTAGTTTGGGTTGACATCTGTGTTGTTATGGCTACAGTGTACACTGTCATGACTAAGGTCACTTCATAAATATTTCAGCCCCAGTAGCCATACCTGCAGAGTAACTTTATTTGGGGAATAATTCCAATGAATAGATCTGGTGGTCGGTTACTCCCACTGGTGTGAGGTTGGAATCATCACTTTGCTGAAGGACAGTGGTATGTGGTTGTACTATTGTGTTTGTGTGCATGGTAGATGGCTACAAGATGTGAGTTCATATGCCTTAACTTAAATTTATGTGTTGGGCCTTTTTCACTGTTCTTCAGGTGATGATGTTGTTCAGCTGTGTTATGGTAAACAGCATCATCACCTTTATGAGGACAGCAGCTGCTCCAATAATGTATTAAATGGGGGTGGACTCCATCTGTAGCAATGTCTGCCTACCCTGTATATGCTACCCTGCAATTTACAGTTTTTTGAATCAAGGAAAATGTGAGGACATTTCTTTGCAATTGTACTCCATATCTGAAGTTATCCAGGTATGGAATAGTATAAGCAAATATTCCCTAGAGAAAGACACTACAGCTAATTGTGCAGGGTTATTTATTTTTTCTATTCTTATTATTCTCCAGCACTTTATAGTAAGGTTAAGATTTCTTGTTACTGATGTCCTGTTAGTTTTGGTGCCCAAAATCAAGAAAGCAATGACTGTCTAAGGAGCGATGGCCTAGCTGCACTTATTTTGTGTGATGTTAAAGTATATGCCAGAATACGGGTTACTTGATTAGAAAATTACTTCTCAGACTTGGTTTGAGGAGCCCAAGAAGGGTTTATGAAGGGAAGAGGCACTGAGAGACATATTTTGTTTGTATGTACTGCTATGCAGTAGTGGGTGAAGGATATCCAGGAGCCAGATGCTACAACTTTACTAGATAAAAAAAAAAAAAAAAAAAAAAACTGGCAAAGGTTTTGTGATGTTTTGGGCTTCCAGCTGAAGGCACAGAAAAAATCCAACTCTTACATCATAAGCCTGCTGCATTTTTTGAGCTACAGCATGTCACTTATCAAGGAATATCTATTATCCCCATTGTCACCTCCCCCGTATTTTTTAGAAATAGAACAAGTGGTAATTGCCATTCAAATGCATAGCAAAATAATAGGAGCTTTAAGACTGTTAGAGGCTCAACAGATAAGATGCCAAAAGAGCAGAAGGTTGTGGGTTCCATCCTCACACCTGGTGCTTCAATGTATTTTTGCAGTATAGGGGGTAGGTTGCTGCTTTCATGTGTGTGTGTGTGTGTGTGTGTGTGTGTGTGTGTGTGTGTGTGTGTGTGTGTGTGTGTGTGTGTGTGTGTGTGTGTGTGTGTGTGTGTGTAAAGAGAACGAGCCTTTATCATGCACATATTTAAGCTCTTACTTGCATTTTTTAATGATTTACAATGAACACCTTGCATCTTTTTACATTTTAAGTTTTTAACACCTTCACTTATTTTTGTTTTCATTCTCCAATTCAAAACCAATGGACCACAGAGACAAAGAAAAACCAATAAATATGAAAATCTCCGAGCACAGGATCCCAATAAAGGCAGACTCACTTGTAGTTCGTAGTCGAACTTCTGAAGAAGTTTCTGGTCAGGAAATGAAAGCGCTAAACCTTTTGTAACTTTTGTTTTACTGTGTGGATTAAATTTGATTCAGCTACGAACTACAAGTGAGTCTGCCTTTATTGGGATCCTGTGCTCGGAGATTTTCATATTTATTCATTCTCCAATTCACCTTCCCCCTTCTTCCATAACCAAAATACTATTTCTCTATTTAGCCCAGCAATGTTCATTTCTTATTACATTGTTTTCCAAGTAAACCAAACACCTGAAAAGCTTTGTTTTATCCCTATAATCTACATGTTCATTATTTAACAAACCACAATGCCCCTTCAATATCATGTCCACATTTATATTTACACCCCTTCTCTTTGCCACAACTCTTTGTTTTCAAAATGTCCTTACTCTTTTGCACTCACTTCTTCGTTGTGTACTACACTTCTAACCAATACTATTTTCCATAATGCCATAATGTCATTTCATGCCATTCTTTTCTTGTTTTGCTTTTTCTTGGGCCATCTAATTTCCACTCCTTTATTTTCTCATAACATTTTTTTGTACCTCCATAGTCCTGTTCCTTGTACATTTTTTCTTTCATCCAAAAGAAAAAAAATCTCTTCATGTCTTCTTTCTACCATTTGATCACAATACTGTACTTTTTAATTTACTACCCACCACCCAATATAAATATATGTAACAAACACTAAGCAACCTGATTTTTTTAAATTTCAACCCCTTTACTTTATATATATATATATATATATATATATATATATATATATATATATTTTTTTTTTTTTCTTTATAGGATTTAATCTTGATTTAAAAAAAAAAAACTAAAAAATATACCTCTAACAATTTTCTTTCTGTTTATTGCAATTTGATAAGTGAGTTGTTGGGCAGGTCCACGGACCCCTTTCAGCCACAACCCAGGTCCCAGAGGAGTAGAAAATAACAAAATATAGCAACATCAGATACTATGGCATTTATATACAAAATGAACACAAAATAACAGAATACAATAACATAACATGACAGCTACATACAATGGAAGAAAAATGTGTAGTAATATATGATGCACAGTCAGATAATATACATATATTCTGTTCTACAGTAGGATAATATACAATAATAATAGTCAAATACTTAATGATATGTATAATGTTTACCTTGACTGGATGCCAGAATAGTGAAAAGTCAATATCTTGATCAGAGGTAAGAAGGTAGTGGCTAATAGATTGTTAGCGTGTGTTTCTGAAACACTTAAACGTTGTTAATTATATGCTCTTTCAGCTTTGACTTGAAGTCAAGAAGAGAAATTTGTGACCTTACTTCAGAGGGGAGGTGATTCCAAGTGGGTGGGGATTTTCCCCGGAGTACAGAAATGTGATCTTGCAAGAAGTAGTCCCTCATTTTGTGTGTTGCAGAGTATATAGAATGTGTCTCTTATTAATAGCTTGGTTTTCAGAGGTGGGCAGTGGCCAAGGGTGTAAATTTTGAAAGTTATTGTACTAAACATCACCTCTGCTCTGTTTTGGAAATGTTTAAGTAAGTCACAGTGATGGGAATATTGGTTAGCCAGGGGGCAAAGCAACGGATGATGTTCTGTGCAGTTTGGAGTTTTGGCAGGTTTGCGCTAGAATAGAGCACTAGAGAAGGTAATGATATTCATGGTTAAGGGTTAGCACAGTTTAACATTAGACTATTCAGCTTTTGGGTCAGAAGATTAAGTATTTTATACAGAGTTTTAGCTGCTCCAGAACTTTACTTACAGTGTGGTTAGTGTGGGCTGACAAGGACAGACAGGTGTAAAGTAAAACCACTAGTTACTTTTGCTGTGTCAGACTTGGCATTGCATTGTTAAAAGTATCCTTTATTTGCAGTTGAGGGAGGACAGAGACTTCTTGAGAAACAGCAAGCAGCATTATGCCTGACTTGCTGGGATTTGTTACTAGTTTGTTATTTATCCAACTGAGGAATTTCTCTTGCATATTTTGTTGTAGTTGTGACAAAGACCTGGATTTGTTATTAGTTTATTTTTCTAATTGCAGAGGGATGGGATTTTCTCTTGTACATTTTGTTGTAGTTGTGACAAAGACCAGAATTTATTATTAGTTTATTTTCTAATTCCAGGGGGACAGAAGTTTCTCTTGTATATTTTGTTTTAGTTGTGACAAAGACCGGGATTTGTTATTAGTTTATTTGTCCAGTTGCAGTGAAGCAGGAATTTCTCTTGTATATTTTGTTGTAGTTTTAACAAAGACCTTAATTTATTTATTTATTGACATTTGGTAACTGGGAAAATCCACTAGGTCAGAAACCCATTTCCAGTGGAGGCCCGGGAAGAAAAGCTCCAAGAAAGGTTACAAAGCATAAGGAACAACATTTGCAATTACAATTTTACATCAGTCATCAATTCAGGTAAACACCATACATATCATTAAGTATTTACAGAGGTTTAAGGTATTTACAGTTTGGAAACTATAATCATATACAGGGTCCCTATTAGATGAATGAAAGATCAAGATCTCGAACGGCTTAAAAGTTGAAAATGCAATTCTTCGAGTTTGCTATTGTGAGATTGCAGTACAGTGAAGATCGGAAAATTTGCTCTTTCCTCACTGTAGTGCGATCTTGGAGTTGGTATATATAATTAGCAGGGTGTGTGGGGGGCACAGCCCCCAACAATAACAATTTCGAAGAATGGCATTTTCAACTTTTCAGCCATTCAAGATCTTGATTTTTCATTCATATAATAGGGACCCCATATGTAAACTCGTTTCACATCTTCAGACACTATTTTTCTATAAAGCTGCTGTGAAAGTAGAAATAGGTGGCATGTAGAAACATAGGATCTAGAGGTGTAGAAAAATGAAATATGGACAAAAAGCCAAGGTATGTGAGTTAAAAGACATTATTTGATGTAGAGTAGTATTGGAGACAGTGATATATTTAAGGAGGTATATGTGAGTTGTTACAGGAGCATGTTTGATTGTTGAGGTAATGGGATTAAGGTGTCTATGTGAGTAATAGATGAAGGCAAGGAATTCCATGCTTTGGCGATAATGAAGGAGTAAAGGCTTGGTCCAGCACGTTTGTTGGGCTTCGATATACTTAGGAGCTATTTGCTTGAGGACCTAAGATTTCATGCAGGGGTGTATGTATGTAGGATGGTCTGAAGAGAGGGGCAAAAGTTGGGGTTATATAGTAGTTTGTGGGTAAGTGTTAATTGGGTGTATTGTAGATAGTGAGAGAAGTCAAGCCAGTTAATATTTTGTAATGCAAGGTAATGATGTGTTCGGGTTGGCATACTGCAGGCAGACTTTGCTATTTTATAGTAGCAGGACTGTAAAAATAAATAAATAAATAACAAAAAAGTCCCACCAGAGGGATAAATGTAGTACCAGAACATAGCACCACAAAGTCAACAGCTAAGATATAAATCCAAGCCACTTCCTCAGATTAACTGTGATTTTTTATTGGTTGTTCTTTTTTTAAAAATGGAGTGATGTTTGTTAATTTTTGTGCCTGAGGAAGTGGCTTGGATAGCCGTGAAAGCGTTAACCCAATAAAATACTTTTATGCCACCTTTCTGTTTTGGGTTATCGTGCCTAATCTTCTGGATTTATAGCTTTAAGAGTTGCTTGTATGTTGGTAAAAATAGGGCTACCATAAATAAGGGTGGGGAGGAGGTTGACCAGTTTTACTTATTGGGTGTGCTCATGAAATGTTTATGCCTATATAGTTTACCAAGTTTGAAGTAGGTTTTTTTGATTACATTATGAATGTGATTATTGAAGGATAGTTTATTTGCCCATTTGCAGAAGGACATGAATTTCTCTTGTATATGTTGTTGTAGTTGTAACAAAGACCAGAATTTGTTATTAGTTTATTTGTCCAATTGCAAAGGGCAACCCCCATCTGGAGAAGATCCATTGTGAGATCATTTAGGAAATGGGAAAATACTAGGGGACATAGCACAGAATGTTGAGGCATCCCGATATTGAGGTTACCTATGTTTGAGAAATTGTTATTGAAGTAGACCTGGAAATTCCTGTCCTCAAGATATTTTTAAACCACTGCACTGTATTTGTTTCAAAAATTAAGCCTGCTGTGTTTGTCTAGGAGAAGGGGTGATCAAGAGTCTTGAATGCCCTAGTTATGTCTATAAATAAACCACCTGTAAGAATTTCATCATTCATATCACAGTAGAATCCATTATTAGTAAGTGCAGTCATTGTGTTGAATGCATTACAGAACTCCTGTTGTTGGTTGCATGGCAGACCATAGGCATTTGTGTGAGCTAAGATTTGTTTGTAGAGTAGTTTTTTAAATATTTTGGCTGGGAAATTTAGATTAGACATAGGTTGAAGGCTTTTGTATGTCTGACTTAAGGATTTTTGACAATAAGAGCAGTGTTGCTTGCTTAAACAGGGTGAGGAAAATAGTGTCAGAGAGAAACAGATTAAAGATATGAGTTACTGATTCGGCAATCAGTTCTGCAGTCATTATAAGGAAGGTAAGGTATAGGGTGGTGAATTTAGTCCCAAGGCTTTATTCATCATCTTTGGTTTCTTTGGTTATTATGTCTTTAAAGTAGAAGGTGGGTATATCGACAGCTATAGGGTAGTTAGTTTGCATGGCAGTTCTGTCAATTGGGTTGTTTTGCCCAAGGCCAGAATTTATTAAAGTTTGGATAGCATTGAAAAGAAAGGTTCTGTAGTTATCTGCAAATGATAAGTGTTCATTGTTGTTTTCTATGATAACAAACAATGAAGAACTGTGGGAACACAAAATAGGTGCCATTTATTAAGTAGTTCTAGCGCTTTCATCGGTAGTTCTGAGGATATTTAGAACTGCTATCTTTTTGAATTCAGAGAAATTTTTTTCCTGTTATGATTTCCAGTTTTTTTTTCTTTTTTTTTGCGCTGTGAAGGTCCATGCTAGGCAGCGATCACTAAGATTATTTGAAAGAACACTGATAAATATGAATCTCTATTTTGTGTTGATAATGATTACGCCTAATGTGGAATCATGGCCTGTGGCTTGATTTGGTCTTGTTTTATATTTTACTGTTTGATCTAGGCCTATAACTTGCAGGACTCTGTCTAGTTGGAAAGCATTTGGCCTGACGCATTAATATTAAAGACAGCCAGAATAATACAGTTTTTGTGATACCAGAGGGAAAGATATTTTTAAGGATATTCTGTCTGGATGCTATGGATGAGGGAGGGGGTATATAAACAGAAGCAATGTGCAGACTTGTATGATTGGACAGGATTAAAGCATTGTAAACCCAGTCAGGTCTCTAGTCATTGTAATCAGTAACATCTGAGGAGTAGCTGGTGGTTAGGGAAAAATTATTATTAATACGTAACAGTGTTTCTCCTCAGGCTCTGGATCCAGACCTGATGGTGCTATACATAAAAAATTATTGTAGATAAAGGGAAGAGAGCAATAACCATCTTTTACCCACATCTCAGTAATTGTCACTGCATTGGGTGGTTTGGATGCTAGCCAAGATTTCAGGAAAAATCATTTATTATAGATGCTACTGACGCTGAGGCAGACAATCTTGAAGTTCTTTTGCCTAGTGGGTAGACAAGACCAGTGAGTTAAATGCATGCAGAAGAGGTTCTGGGTTTAAAAGAATATCCCCTGATTTTTGCTGGTGAAGAACTGTATAATAGATTGTCTAAGAAAGGACTCTTTTGATTTTGCCAAGTGGGTGAAACATTTGCTGAGCTATTTATATATTAGGAAATTGCTTTATGTATAAGCAAGTTATACAGTGTATGTGCATATGAAGAAGAGAAGATGGAAATATAAAGTTTGGGAGCATTACATAAACTTTCATTTCGAAAGACAAGTCATAAATTTTCCATGATATCATTATTTCCTGTAGCTCTGGTAATATACTCCGGTTGTTTCTTGACATTCCTTCTTCCATCACACTTTCCATCTTCCATATAATGCCATTCAAAGTTGATCCAAACAAAACTCTGTTCATCTGGTACCCTTGCTTTACTCCTTTCTCAGTCTTTATTTTATTTCCTATCCACCCATTCAATAAAGGTTTTATACAGGAATTTATGTAAACTAGCTTAAAGAAATGTACCTTCTGTGGTACCTCATGCTGTTTCATTAATTTCCACATATCATTATGTCTACACAATCGGCATGCCCTTCATTATCCTTTCTTTTATCTCATACACTATTTAATAAAACTCAGTATGTTTTGCTTTTACTCTGTATAACCCATCTCCAACCACTTTTTTATGCTTTTGGACCTGTTCGCAAAATATCCATTATAGGTTTATAATCCACATTCCCCGTGGTAATAGATTTTTGGAAAAGACAAATCAAGTTAAGTGGTAGAGTGGCACATGACCCGATCTTAACAAATGTTAAGCACCCCCTTGCTTATGCTGTTAAGGTCAGGTCTTGGGCTAGGCAGCAAAATCTGCCATACTGACCAGCAAATGACAGAGGCAGAATAAAAGATTTGTTTCGGCCTGCTGTTGCTATTGACCAAGAACATGTCCCTGACTTCTTGATATAAGCTTAGAAAGTTACTAGCAATGCTGATGCCACTGAGGAGTAAGGGAGATCTTTAAACTCAGTGACATTAGCTCAGGAAAAATGTAGGATGAGTCCATAGAATATAATGGATGTGAATGTGTTTCCACTGCATTTTCTGAAGGATATAAAGTCTGAAACTTAAATGTATTTCAATATTTTATGAATTCAATCCTCAGTAGAAGAGGCATTCTTATTGATTTAAGGTGCTTCAGACAGGCTAAGAATGAAAGAGAAAGAAGGAATTAACATACAGCTACAGAGGTATGACTAAGGGAGCATTTTTTTTACAAACGCTATGCCTGCCACTGCTGCCATGTATATGTGTAAATATTTGACTTATATAAGTGTGTAAGTATATTTCTCTGTCTGTGTGTGTATCTCTCTCTCTCCTTCTCTCCCCCCCCTCTCTCTCTCTCTATATATATATATATATATATATATATATATATAAACATTCCATATAGTTTACTGTTGCAAGACCAAAAGCTTTCATTACTGGCAGAAGTGATCAGATGACCATATGAACACTTCTGCCAGCATTAATTTGTGGAAGGTCATGGAAAAGTGAAGAGTGTGTATGTATAGGTGTGTGTGTGTGTGTGTGTGTGTGTGTGTGTGTGTGTGTGTGTGTGTGTGTGTGTGTGTGTGTGCAGGCGCGTGCATTTGTCTGTGTGTGTGTGTGTGTGTGTGTGTGTGTGTGTGTGTGTGTGTGTGTGTGTGTGTGTGTGTGTGTGTGTGTGTCTATGTGTATATAGGGGTTACAATAAATCACTGTGACCAATTATTATTTTTAGCTTATTGCAGTCTGCTATCTGAGGTGTACACAGTCAAATAATTTGACTGTGATTGCTGTGCATTGGGGATGTCTGTGGATAAAGCTGATTGACATGTCATTTATTTAAGTTAAGCAGTCATTATTCTGGCTTTGCAGAAGTAATGAAAAGCCAGGTGTGGCTATTTTTAACGAAATTAGACATATGGGATGTGCACATTCAACAAAGTGGCTGTAATTGATAGGTGTGGGGTTATCTATAATGAAGAAGACAGTGTGTGGTACAAGAAGTCACAGTGCATCTTAAACTTGCAAATTAGCTTTCCATCAAAGTCAGACATCAGCATTGTACACAGCAGGTATATGTCTGTGGTGGTCTGGGTGTAATGTCATCATTATCATCTCCTTTCAGCTTATCCTGGTTAGGGGTAACCACAGCGGAACAATGGTCCACAGAACAATTGGCAGTGGAGTTTTACAGTGCCGAGTTGCCAGCCCGACGCCCAACCTTCCACAGAAGGCATACACACCCACACACTCACACCTAGGGCCAATTGAGGGTATCCACTCCACCTACAGCATGTCTTTGGGAAGTGGGTGGAAACCGGAGCACTCGGAGGAAACACACGCGACCACGGGGAGGACATGCAGACTCCACACAGAAGGTACCCCAGCCAAGAATCAAACCAGAGAACCTTTTGCTGTGAGGCAGCAATGCTAACTGCTGCACCACCATGATAACAACTGATTATTGGTACAGTGGCATGGCAAGTAGCATTGCTGTCAAACAGCACTTGTTTATCTGGTTGATGTTTTTGGCTCTGATTCCTACTTTGTGAAGTCTACATAAACTCCCTGTCTTTATGTCAGTTTTATCCTGGTGCTCTAGTTTCTTCTCTCAGACCCTCAGCTGTATAGTATATCTTTTTGGCCATTACTGCTATTTTCACCCCAATCAAATACCAGAGGGGCATACAGAAGGTAACAGTCTTTTCGGACAGGTAGGAAGGCAGAACCCCCAGTTAGAATTTATATATCATTACAGTTATTTATCTTGTCACATTATTGGGAACCACTATTTTGTTAGCTTTGAACATTAAGCTTTAGACTCACCTTGTTTTTCTTTGAAAGAAAAAATAAAACTGAATTTCTTTCCAAATTCATGATTTTTGTTCAGAACATCATTGAATCAAAATGCTGTAAAAAAAGCTCCAAAGATGCACCTTAGATCATCAAGAACTCTATGACTTCCTAACTTAATTTAGTTGCTTCCTCCAAACTTATTTAAGTGAAGTCTTGACCAGATAGGGTGTGCTAAAAGGAATGGGGAAAATCACTGACATGTTTTTATAGAGCCTCACCCCATTCCAATTATCTTGTACATCTGTTTTCTGCAGCTTCACCCTTGCTTTGAAGTCACCAGTTGCCACTGTTTATTAACCATGTAATTTAACTGGTCTATCTTGGATCTTTTCAGCCATGACTTAGGCCTCAGTGGTAATAAGAAAATACAATATATAAGGACACTTCAGTTCAGAGCAGTCAGTCAATCAACCCTCAAGGTTTTAGCGTGTTGGAGGAAAGAGCAGTGCTTGGAGAAACATTACCCAGGTACGGGAACAGCATGCAAATTTTTCAAAGGAAGTGAATGGCAATCAATATTTAATCTAGAGCCTGGGAGCTGTGAAACAGATATTAATCACTGAGATACTGTACCACACTAAACCTTCTCCTAATTTACAAATGCTAGTCTGCGGGCTTACAAGCCAGTGTAGTAACACTCGTTACCACATTTTACAGTAGCCTCTGAATGTCTTGCTCATAACGTTCATAATTTACCATACTGGCACCTTGTGCAGAGTGTAGATCATCTCAGTGCTTTTTAGTTTTCCTCAGAGGGTCTTGAGAGCTATAACTGTACTAATTGAAAACTTCGGATGGTTTTGACACAGATTTGAAACCTTTGCCCAATATGGCACTTTCCAACTTGTTTTGGTGAAGTATGAAAGAAATTATTTTATGTATGTATGCATTTATTTATTTATTCATTCATTCATTCATTCATTCATTCATTCATTCATTCATTCGTTTATTCATTCTGTTCCCTAAAACATACAACAGTTTCCTACAGAATGCATGAAGTCATTTAAGTATATTGGGGTCACACTAGAGCCTACCTTATACATGTTTCTACACAAAATTTAAAAACACAGCCCTTTATGACTGCTGCAGAATTTCACATTTTCTCATTCCTGATGGATGGAAATCAATTGGAATTAACATTTTGTAGCTACAGTTAGAATATGCCCTACCGCTATTAACCAATATACTCAGCTGAAAATAAAAATAATAAAAACATGAAAACTTAAAAGCCCTCCAAACCCTATCCAATTAATTTTGCAGACTTATACTCATTCCTCCTTAACATAAATATCACTGTTTCCTTATCCAATGCGTTAAATGGCGCCCCATAATATAATGGAAAAATCTATTTCTTCTTTCCCTTGTACAAGAAAACATTTACTGTGACTCTATACCTCCTCTTAGTCATAGGCTAGCCTTTAAAAGTACACATTATTAACTTTGTCTCAAACAACCTGCGCCCCTACTCTTAGCAATCTATCAAACAAGCTAGCAGCTACAGACCACACTTTGTATGTGCTTGTATGAAAACTGTTAAACATCCTCCTGGCTGAAATTTGTAGCACACCCATCTTACAGTAAATTCAGAGAAAGGTTACACTTATGTCTGCAGAAAAGAGACTTTGCATATGCTTCAGACACTCCTCTAAAATATAATTTACCCCAAACAACTCCCCATTATTTTTTCTTACTCTATTTTCATAGCTTAACACAGTGACTTGTTCAAACCCCTAACTTGCACTTTTTAATAACTCACTCACAACTAACCTCACCCTGCAGCCCTCATTAAAGTTAGTGTTCATTCTCTGAAACCTCCAACTCTGACTGTGGAAGCACTTCTTTCTCCATGTGAAAGACTGCATACTTTTTCTTTTTAAGACTAGTTTACTTAACTGATCTCTTTGCATTTGTTTTCTACATGTTTCATTGTTATTAATTCAATACGTAAATGTAAGTTTTCTTCTGTAACTACTAATGTTATTATGTTTTGTATTAATATAATCTTCTTAAAACAACTGTTTCATTTTTATTTTCTTGTCTGCCTTTACTGTAACTCCCAGACTGTGGATGAAATAGGTCCTATTTGGAGCAGTCCACTTCCCTGGTAACATAAATAACTAACTATTCATTTAACATTTGTTAATTGGATAAGTTAACTGCTCAAATGACCCTTTTCAGCCAAAATGCAAGCCAAAAAACATAGAAAAACATGAACAACAGAGGAAAAAAATGTAGAACTGCAACACACGCACACTATATATATATATATAGAGAGAGAGAGAGAGAGTATGATACATTAATCATACCAAATGTCGATGCTGCATATTAAGATTGAGAACACATCAATACAGTTCTCATGCTATACTAATTCATCTCGGAGCAAGCAAAGTAGACAACATTGTTTTTGCAGAATGGTAACCCCCCCCTTGCACCCTCCACAACCCCTGTTAATTTTATCTACTAATTCTAAGATCATACTATCCCTGGAAGAGTCATATCTCACACATTTGTCAATCTGTTCTGTTGAGCAAAGAGTGCCAGCAAAACAGATGTCAACATTACCAAGTTTTGTTATTTAGTACATTGTAGTTACAGTTCAAAATACTGGCAGTTCATAATGCAGACATTTAGAATGCAGAGAGTTTTAAGTTGCCGCATCTGAGCCTGTCTTGCATAATGGTAGTCTTATGGAAATTTTTTTTCTAAGGGGAGGGGTCTATGTCCACCTGCACTCCCATGTGGAGGGGATTTGCTTCTTTCCTACTTACGTAGTATTCTAACTTCACTATTGCACATCTGCAAGAAAGTCAGCAACTCTACAACCTGTGTTATTTTATATAAACATTGTTCTGTCAGCCAAATAATCCAATGCTTCAACACAGAAGTGCTTGGTATAAATCATTTTCAACCATAGTGCTTCATTGTGGATGTCTTTGCCGGAATAGGCTACCCTCAAATGACAAGTACCTTAAGCAAACAAATGTCCATTATGTATGGCTTCAGCCATACATACACATACACATACATCTATATATCTGTGTGTGTATTACAAGAAAAAATCTTCAGAATAATATTTTGTCTGTATATGTCTGCATATATATTTAATATATCAGCAACCAAAAATAATAAGAGATATGTAGAGATCTACTCAGTTTTCAATTACTTTTAACAGTCTTTAACATTCTAAAGAGCACTGTTTTATGCACCATCAGTAAATTGTTTTGAATTAAGTAAAATATATATTATTATTATTATTATATAAAAAGATAAATGTTTAGAAAATAGTAATGAATACCTTTAAATTGCCATGTAAGAGATATTTACCATTAGGCATTAATAAATACTACTGCTGAAATACTTCTATGTAATATGTATCACATTCACAAGAAAATATTTTGACTAACAATTTACACAGAGGAGGGTTATTTATATGCTTTGTTCATGTGGTTATTGTATGCCAAAGAAACACAAAAGTGGTATGCACCTTTTGGGACCTGCACAGTCGAAAAAGGTCAATGCGAAATATCTTTCCATTGTGTCATTTCTATGGAAAATCCAGCGTTCTTTAAAACTTAAGAATGTGGCTGGCTGGTCTATTTGCTATTTATTTAGCAGAAATGAAAATGCATGACACTGGGCAGTTGCATCAAAAATTGTTTTTACTTCAAGTCCTTGAACATTTTCTTGAACATTAGAAATGAATTCAGATAGAACTGTTATTCATAACACATACAATACACTGTTGTACTAACACAGCAATGTGAGTTGTTGGAAGCACAAATGGATATACTTGATCAAAATATGTAAAACTTGTATGAAGAATTTATTTTTTTAATTCTTAGAACTACAAAAAAAAATCAGGGAAAAAATACAAGGTATAGAAATTGTAGTCTTAAGAGAAGCTGACAGTCTCTGCAAACCTTCAAAGTGCAACAAACACGTCTGATAGTACAGAAGGCAGATTTTATAGATGTGTTTGTCAGTTTTATTTTATATGATCAGGTAGTTAAAACCAAGTAATAGTAAATATATTTTACATTTTTGCAAGTATCGTAAGAGAGAAGATAATATGATGATTTCTCTTGCAAAGAGTCTTTAAGTCAAAAAGAATTTTAACTGCACAAAAATGATTTCCCTATTGAAATGTCTGGACTTGCAATACTGAATCCTGATACTCCAAAACTGTAGAAGGAGAGTGAATATTGATCATCACTCATCTTCTTTAAATTTGTTTTTTGCAGGAAAACAAGCCCACCTAAACCACTAGATGTGTGTGGGGGGAGGGCAAGCCCACCTCACCCCTGAACGTTTATATACCATCTCTGAGATTGCCATACCTCAGAGAAAGCACTGTCAGACTTATTATGTAAGTATGTACTTTCCACAGTTCAGACTCCACATTACAGGACTTGACATTCCAAGTTCTGACATTTCAAATAGTTATCCAATCTCAGAGATGGCAAGTATATTCACAAATACTAGTGAGAGAAACTTTAGCTCCAGCTAACACAATGTTTGTTATATTAGGATGATGGATGGCTCTAGATGATTGTTACTGTTGAACTGGCACCCAGATCCCATGTGCAAAATGGGAAAAGGGGTTATGGATGGATGGATTTTCAATACTGAAAGCAGACCATCTAACACAAAGTTTGTTGTATTAGGATGATGTTTTTCAGTACTGAAAGCAGGCCTCTCTCCATCTTAATATCAAATTATGACATCATACCAGAGGCCATGGTTTCTTCTCTGCCCCCTCTGATGATGGATAAAGATTTCTAACTCACAAAGGTGGCTCTGATCCAGGACAAAACAATCAGGTCTTTATCCTATAAGTGGAGGGATACCAAAATGGGGCTAGTGATCAGCATATGTGTGCTAGACAAAAGTCATGTGATACACAGAGCTGAAGCTAATGCACCAATTTTTTTCCTTCCATGCAAATTATAAATAAATATTATCTGCACTGCATTGCACTTTTCTTCTGCTTTGAATGGTGAGGGTTTTGATATCAGCACACTAATCTGGGTAAGCCAAACTTCCCTTTCCTCAGACATGGATTTCAGTACTTCTTCAGGGATCCATCGAGTGGTGCAGTGGTGCATCCAGTAGCGATGCCATCTCACAGCAAAAGGTTTCCCAGTTTGGATCTTGGTTGGGATGACTTATGTGCAGAGTCTGCATGTACTCCCTGCGGGCTTTCTCCAGGTGCTTTAGTTTCCTCCCAAATTTCATGGAGATGCAGTAGGTGGATCACAGATTTTAAATTGTCCATAGGTGTGATTGCATGCATATGTGATACAGAAGAAAGATATGGAAACCTACTTCCATTTCCTGTGTGATACAAAAGAAAGACATGGCAACCTAAGTCCATTTCCTGCTTTGGTTTGTAAATTCCACAGATAGCAGTGACTGTCCATGGATTCACTCTAGAAGTTGGTTGCAACCCAGGAGGGAAAGACAGAGAGAGAGAGACAGAGACAGAGAAGGAAAGAATCCATAAGCAGTCTTACACCATCTATAAGATATCATTATTCCTGCATGTCCTGAGTCTGCCTCATGGTATCCTCCCAATAAGCCATCACTGGAAAACCTCCAAAGAAAACCACCCAAGAAGCATCCTTATAAGATGACAAAACTACCTCAGCTGGCTAGTCCTGATATGAGAGAGAGCAGTGATGGTCTTTTGAATCACCAAGTTGCTTTCTTTGGCAGAGATAGTAAGCTAAATGACCAGCTGAGGAATCCTTATTTCTTCTACATGCACTTATGATCCAATTCCTTTAAATCACTACCAATAGCTCATGACCATAGGTGAGGAAGATATAGTCTTTATTCAAGACTCTGAGAAATGTTAAAAGCCCTCAACTGTGAGAAAAATATTTTCATTACACCAAGAATCTAGAATCCATGCTCTCTCTCACTCAAAGCAGTAACACAGAGAAGGTTGTCAACTCACTCACCACTACATAGTCACATATGTAGTACCACTACTCATATACATACTGAATTATTTTATATATTTTCTGGCACTGTTTTCTGTTTCTCATCTGTCCTGAAACTGCTTCCCCCTATTCCCGTGGTGGAGTTTATAAAACTGGTCTAACAGCTTTTGTGTTATCTGATTGCTTCAAGGCTTGCTGATTTAAATATAGTTTCTGTTTGCAAATTCTTGCATACACTGTTGGAAACTCCTGCTGTTCTGGCTGAAGTGTGATTCTCAAACAATCTGGAAATATATCACTGATTGATAAATATATTTCTTGGCATTTTAACCTCTCATAGTTCTGCATTGTCTTAATTTTGCCTGACTGAATTATTTTTTTGCCCGACTGAATTATTTTTATATATTGTCCAGCATTGTTTTCGGTTTCTCATCTGTCCTGAAACTGTTTTTCCCTCCCTCCCACCCTATTGTTGTGGTCTTGTTATAGTTGGTGGCTTTGCAGTTGCCTGCTCCTACTGTAAATTAGATCTGGGACACCCCTCCCAGTCTAGGGTTTACTCTACTCAATACAGAGAGAACATTTGAGAAGGCCAATCAACTTAGGTTCTTATCCTTGAATTATCTTCAGATCCTCCTTCCTCTCTCCTTGCACTTTACTAACAAAATATTGCACTTTATTCATCTGCTTTTACTATATTTGTGTTTCTTCCTACTTTATTACTTTATTCTGCTTTTGTCTCTTCTTAAAAGTAATCAATTGTATTTATTCTGCTGCATTTATTACTGCTTGGCAGTAGCCTGATTAAATTGTAACTGGTATTCTAAGCCTTTTCGTTTAAGCACTTGGGCTTCAGACCAGTTATTTTGCATTAAGTAGGTTTTTGGTCTGCACTGTTATGGCAGGACAGGTAGCTTACAGCCTTCTAAGTTGGGAATTGCTGACTGAAGGCTCAGTGACTATTATTCTAAAAGTGTATTAGTTCTGGCTTAAGCACTTGGGCTTCAGGCCAGTTATTTTACATTAAGAAGGTTTGTGGTCTGCACTCTTGTGGGAGGAGAGGCTAGATTATGCCCTTCTGAGCTGGGAATTTCTGGTTAAAGACTTATTGTGCCTGCTTATTTGAACTGTTTCTTTCTGAAATTAGTCCGCCTTGTTTGCTGTAGCATAGACTAGATTCAGACCTGCTGAAAATAGCTTTGTTTGTATAATTTGAGCACTAATCCAGGCCATCTTTTTTGGAGAAGGTTTTCCCGCACCCTAGTGGCAGGAGTGTGCAGTTAGAACTTGTCTGATTGAATACTGCTGGAACAGGGCTCAGTTTTGAGCTTTTTTACTGGTTAACTGGGTAATTTGTTTAAATCAGTTTTCTCGTTTTCTATTGTTATATAAAAAAATTGCACTTTATTCATCTGCTTTTACTGTATTTGTGCTTCTTCCTACTTTATTACTTTATTTTGCTTTTGCTGCCTGTTCTTAAAAGTACTTAATTGCATTTATTCTGTTGCATTTATTACTGCTTGTTAGTAGCCTGATTAATTATTCCCGGAGGCATAAAGTCTACGCTTCACATTTTCCCTTAGAACTAGCCAGTTTTTTTAGTTTTAGAACTCAAATCTGTTTCTTTGAGCTCAGCACTTGTTCAGAACTCATTGAAAGCACTAAATAAGCTACAAATTACTACAGCACTCAACTTTCCTCACTTGTCTAGAGGAAAACAGTTTTTAGTACTTAATAAATAAGCACCTATCCAGCCATGTCTAAGGGTCAGCTCCTGGTGTTTTCTCCTATTTAATGAATCTGGGCATCTTGGGGCAATGCAGCAATTGCCTCATGTACACAGATAACCCTCTCCTCCTACCACCCAACACTACAACCTGTGAGAGCTGCATTTATATAGCCAAAATGGAAGCAAAGCTCTCTTCACCCAAGACTGGACTAGACAGTCAAGAGGAGAAGGTAAACACTTGCATCACACCACACTTATCACATAGTCCCTCAAAATCTACCCCACCAAAGCACACACATAGAAACACAAACCATACACCTACATTCGCGGAGACTCTCAATAAAAATCTGCTCAAGAAAAAGACCTCCAAAGGAGAAATGCAAGCAACCTCCACCCCCCAATACAACTCAAATGACACATAACTCACAAGCTCAGTGTGCCACTCAACCATAGCTCATAAGACATAACAATGTACCCAACACTCTATTCATAGGTGACTCTATAGTCAGGCACACTGATGTTTCACTCACCAGGCTAAACAAGGAGAAGGTTACTGTCAGCTGCCTGTCAGGTGCCAGGATTCACCATATAATGCACACACTCAGTTCACTCTGCAACAAGTACAAATATGAATCTGTCATTGTCCATGTTGGTGTGAATGACCTGAGACATACCTCCCTGGACTACATGAAAAGAGACATGTAGGAGCTCTCTGATCTTGTAGCCCAGGCAGGTATGACCCTAGCCCTGAGTAGCATCCTGCCATCACCCAGAATGATACCACAGTACAAGGACAAAATGATTGACTTTAACAACTGGCTAAGCTTCTGGTGTCATTCTAAGGGAATCCAGTATCTGTCTGCCTGGGATGACATGATCGACAGACCACAATGCTTTGCCAGAGATGGCCTGCACCTGTCGCCCTTGGTATTCCGGATACTGGCTTGCCACCCCTATAGTGCCTTTTATAGGCAAGGTTCAAATGACAAATTCACCACTGTAACAGGTACAAGCAAGCAAAATCTGTGGGTAATTCTACTCAATGCTAGAAGTCTAAACCTCAAAATGCACTCACTCGAGGCACTCCTTAAAATGGAGAACATCGACATCTGTGCAGTGACAGAGACCTGGTTCAAGGCTCCAGAGAGCACCCCTGCATTACCAAGCTATAATTCATACCACACCTTTCGGCCACCTAACCTGAACTGAACCACTAAAGGCGGAGGCTTATCCATATTCATTAAGGATATCCACACCTCCATGCTACTTGCTCAGCATAATGGATCCAAGATTATCCAAGTGCAACTAATTCTGGGCAAGACCGCAATCCAAATTGTAGCTTGCTACAGATCCTCCATCATGCCCCAGGATTCCCACTCCTCATCTTGATACACTAGAAAATATTAGGGTACAACCCAACACCCTAATAATGGGTGATTTCAACTACCCCACCATTAATTGGGAAAACTATTCATGTACCAACTCTTTTGCTAAACACTTTCTGGAATTCATAAATTCCAATGCCTTGGATCAACTTATCCACACCCCCACCAGGGGCAGCAGCATCCTAGACCTGGTCATTACCAATATGGGCAACCAGTGTTCCACACCAGAAGTCAATTCCTCATTGGTCAGATCCACCCATAAGCTAATGACCCTAGACATCCACATCCCACCCCCCATTAGGGAAACTACCGTAAAAAAATTTTCCAAAGCCAACTTCACACTTCTCAAGACAGAAGTGGCAAACTTCATGACACCCATGCAGACGGACAATAGAGGTACGAATGTTGAATCCCACACAAATGCACTTTATAAGCACTTACACAAGTGCATGCATTGTGCTATCCCTAACAGAACCACAATGCTATCCTCCAAAAAAAAGGAAGCCAATCTGGGGGTCCCCTGCCAGAAACAAACTCTACAACAGAAGAAAGAAACTGTTGCAAAAAAAGAGTAAAATCCCATGATTGGAGGAACTCCCTGGTCAGCCTCAGTAAGAAGCTGAGATCCCTCAGAAAATCCTCCAAAGCTAGTTACGAAAACAAAATCACCACTGATTCTAAAGACAACCTCAAAGCATTTTATAGCTATGTCAAGAATCTCAATGGCAACACTCAGATCTGCTCTGAGTTACAGCACAATGGCACTAAATATACAGAACCAACTGATATTGCCAACATCCTGGCAGATAGGTTCAGTGCTAACTTTACCCCCCTCTCACCCCCTAAAAGGCCCATCTCTATACCAGAAGAATGCAAAGTTCCTGTAATCACGGCTGCACAGGTAAAAAACACAATCTTCAAAGCCAACATCACAGCATCCATGGGACCTGACAACATCCCAGGCTGCATTCTACACAAACTACAGAACGAACTGGCACCCCACCTAAGTACCATGTTCAATCATGGTCTCACCTCAGGCTTTGTGCCCATTGAATGGCACACAGCAACAGTTATCCCACTCCACAAAGGGGGAGCCACCACGGACCCCAGGAACTACCGCCCCATTATCCTGACGAGCCTGGTCTGCAAGACCATGGAACATATCATCATGGAACTTATAAACAAAGACATTGGTAATCTCCAAACTCTGGACCCCACCCAGTTTGGGTTTGTAAAAGGCAGATCATGTCTTCTAAACATGATAGACTTCTTTGAAGCAGTCACCAAAGCTGTAGACAAGGGTAAGGTGGTTCACACAGCCTATCTAGATTTCGCCAAGGCTTTCTACACCATCTCCCACTCTGGAATTATAGCTAAACTCACTAAACTAGATATAAATCCCTATGTCCCAAGATGGGTTCCCAACTGGCTCACTGACAGAACCCACACTGTGAAAGTAGAAGACTCCAAATCCAACTTCAGACCAGTGACAAGTGGAGTACCACAGGGTTCAGTCCTGGGTCCTCTGCTGTTTGGTATCTTCTTCTCTGAAGTACAGGCTAACACAGAAGGTCTTTGGCTAACGAAGTTTGCAGATGACTGCAAACTAGGAGCCATAATCAAAACTCCCAATGATGTGGACATCCTACAAAAGGGCCTCACTGAGATAGATGCCTGGTGTCAAAGCCATGGCCTCAAGCTCAATGCTAAAAAGTGATTGTCATCCCCTTTGGTAAAAACTCTGTACCCATGAACTACCACATAGGCGGTAGTCTACTTAACACCAAAAGTATGATAAGAGACCTTGGGATACAGGTGGACAGTAGTCTCTCCTTTGATAATCACATCACCACAGTAGTCAGGAAATCCTTCTACGTGGCACACCTCATCACAAAAGTTTTCTCATCCAGGAAAAAAGAGGTCATTGTTCCCCTCTACTCGTCACTCATTAGACCCATTATAGAGTACAACACCCCTTTTGGTATGTACCTCACAAGACATCTACAACAACTAGAAATACCTGACAAAGAGGATTACTGGCCTCAAACAGATGCCCTACGCAGACTGTGTAAAAAAACTCCAGCTTTACTCTGTTGCACATCGCCTACTCAGAGGCAATCTCTCCCTAACATACAAAGCTATGTCAAACCCAGAGCTGTTCGACATGCTCCACTTAAAGAAATCCCAATCCCTCCAATCTAGACGCTCTAGGGACCTAAACCTTGTCACCATAATAAACAGAACATGCTGGAGGGATAGATTCCTGTCCCAGAGACTTCCCACACTCTGGAACAAACTACCTACCTATATCAAACAAAGCTCCTCATTAGCACTCTTCAAGAAAAATCTTGATGATTGGATGGGAAATATGAAATTCACCCTGGGGATCACTTCTGTGGCTCTGTTCGACAGGGGCACAGGAAAATAATTTTCTTGGGTGATGAAAGCCAGGGTACCTTTTTGGCTAGGCTTATATAGGCCCTAGGGCCAATAGCTTAGTACCTACCTATGAACCTATGAACATAGTACGCATTAAACACGTAAATCCACATATGCGGGGGTTCTCTCAAAAAACTAAATGAAACACCACAGACCTCCAAAACACAAGTCAGCTAAAGCTAACACAGTCTCCACAGCAGGTCTATATTGCTATCTTGAAACTTCAGTTCACAAATACAAAAATGTTGACACGTAAACAGCGAAATTCAAAAAGTATGAACGGCCACTTCCGCAAATTTTTTCACAGGGAAAAAATTCACTTGGCCGACCAACAGCAAAACAAACTTTCAAACCCTAATCAAGTGGGGGGCTTTGCCCCACATACCCCCCGATGTGGGGGGCTGTGCTCCCCACACCCCCTCTAACTAAATATACCAACTCCGAGATCACTCTACATTGGAGAAAAGGGCAAATTCCCGATAATGGCCAAGCAAATTTTTTCCCTGTGAAAAAATTTGCGGAAGTGGCCATTCATACTTTTTGTATTTCACTGTTTACATGTCGGTGTTTTGGTATTCGTGAAACTGACGTTTTGAGGTAGCAATATAGACCCTCCACAGCACCCATGATATATAGCAACACCAGTGTCGCACCTACCAAGCCCATAAGGTGTAACACTCAAAAACCAAGTTTTCTTGTCATTGGTGACTCAGCAGTGAGACATATGGATGTCCCACTCACCAGGTTGGACAAGGAAAAAATCACAGTCAGCTGCTTTCTGGTACCAGGATTCACTAAATCACACATGCACTCAGGTCTCTCAGCAACAAGTACTATTATGACTCTGTCATAGTTCATGTTGGTGTGAATGACCTGAGACGTACCTCACTGGACTATATGAAGAGAGACATGGTCAAGCTCTCTGAGTATGTGTCCCAGGTAGGTATGTCCATAGCCTTGAGCAGCATACTACCCTCACCTAGAATGATCCCACACTATAAACAAATAATTATTGATTTCAATAATTGGCTTAGTTTTTGGTGTCATTCAAAGGGGATCCAGTTCCTGTCTGCCTGGGAAGTCATAGTAGACAAAGCTCGCTGCTTTGCCAGAGACAGTTTGCACCTGGCACCCCTAGGCTTTTGGCTGCTGGCAAAGGCTCTTGACTCCCCCAGAGTGACTTTTTAGGCAAGGTCTCGAAAACAACATTACCAATGTCAAATTAACCTATCAGAACAAAATAAAGGTCATGCTGCTAAATGCTAGGAGCTTAAACCAAAAACTGCACTCCCTGGAAACATTTCTATCACTAGAAGATGTAGATGTCTGTGCAGTCACATAAACATGGTTTAAGGCCTCAGAGAGTACCCCAGCCATGCAAAGCTACAAAAGGAATGTGTGAAAACCAAGGGAGGTGGTGTTTAAATCTATATTAGAGATAACTTCACCTCACGTCTAGTTAGATTGGACAACTCCATGGAGTTACTCCAGGTCCAGATTACAGTGGGTAAAACCCCCATTCAAGTCCTAGCCAGTTATAGATCCCCCTCCATGGGTCATGACACCCATGAAGCCTACTTATCCAAACTGAAGCCAATCCAAATTTTACTGAACACACTGGTTATGGGAGATTTCAATTATCCCACCATCAACTGGGAAACATACTCTAGCCCAAACTCGCTAGCACAAAAGTTCCTTTACTTTGTGAATTAAAATTCCCTGGAGCAAATTGTCCATTCCACAACAAAATGAACAAGCATTCTAGAGCTGGTCCTTACCAACATGACAAACAGGTGTACTGCTGCAACTGTTGGACCCTCATTAGTTAAAACTGACACTAACACCAGAACTCACAAAGGGTGAAATCAGACTAAAAGACTTCACCAAGGCAAACTATACCTTTCCAGGTGAAGGTATAAATGCAT
This sequence comes from Protopterus annectens, assembly GCF_019279795.1. Lineage (NCBI taxonomy): Eukaryota > Metazoa > Chordata > Ceratodontiformes > Protopteridae > Protopterus > Protopterus annectens. Next base: position 479,021,499 of record NC_056727.1, read on the forward strand.
TCCATGCCCCACCCCAAGCTGAAAGTGGTGACTATGCCGAAGCTTACACTAAAGACCGGTACAATCACTTGCATAAGTGTATAAAGTTGGCTGTACCAGACAGAATCAGAGTCAGAGCCCCAAGTAAAATCAAGCTGCCATGGTGGACTTCCAGCATCAACAAACTCTACAAAAAACACAAAATTTGTTTTCCAAGAAAACAAAGACAATGACCCAACAGGCAAATAAGACAACTTGTCAAATCGTCCAAGAGCTCCTTTGAGAGAAACCTAGCAAGTACTGCCAAGAATAACCATAAGGCCTTTTACAGCTATGTATGTAACCTGAAAGGAAGGACCCAAGCATATGCAGAACTGGTTGCCAACTGTATCACACACGCTGACCCCAGAGAGATAGCAAACATGCTAGCGGATAGGTTTGGCAAAAATTTCACTCCCTTCTTCCCTCCTAATTTACAACAAACCCTCCCCCAAATTTCCCCCACACCTTACATATCTGAAGAGCAAGACTTCAAAGCCCTGTCCAAGGCAAAGAACATGGCCTCTATGGGACCAGATAGCTTCCCAGGCTGTGTTCTAAACAGGCTAAAACATGAACTAGCATCACTATTAAGTACCCTTTTCAATCACAGCCAAACCACAGGGTTTGTTCCTGCAGAATGGAGAACAGCCACAGTTATTCCCCTCCACAAAGGTGGCCTAGCAACAGACTCAGGGGAATTGCAGACCCATAACCCTGACCAGTCGTATCTCTAAGACAATGGAACATATCATTATGGACCTCATAAATAAAGACATAGGTGACCTCCAAACCCTGGACCCTACCCAATTTGGCTTTGTGAGGGGCAGATCTTGCCTGTTAAATCTGGTGGATTTCTTTGAAAGAGTGACCAAGGCCAATGATGAGGGCAAATCTGTGCACATAGCATACCTCGAATTGGCAAAAGCTTTTGACACAATCCCTCATTCAGGCATTACCAATAAACTCCCTTGACTACATGAAAAAAGACATGGAGGAGCTTTCTGATCTTGTAGCCCAGGCAGGTATGATCATAGCCCTGAGTAGCATCCTGTCATCACCCAGAATGATACCACAGTACAAGGACAAAATGATTGACTTTAACAACTGGCTAAGCTTCTGGTGTCATTCTAAGGGGATCCAGTATCTGTCTGCCTGGGATGACATGATCGACAAACAACGATGCTTTGCCAGAGATGGCCTGCACCTGTCGCCCTTGGGATTCCGGATACTGGCTAAGGCTCTTGCCACCCCTATAGTGCCTTTTTTTAGGCAAGGTTCAAATGACAAATTCACCACTGTAACAGGTACAAGCAAGCAAAATCTGAGGGTAATGCTACTTAATGCTAGAAGTCTAAACCTCAAAATGAACTCACTCGAGGTACTCCTAAAAATGGAGAACATTGATATCTGTGCAGTGACAGAGACCTGGTTCATGGCTCCAGAGAGCACCCCTGCATTACCAGGCTATAATTCATACCACACCTTTCAGCCACCTAACCTGGACTGAAGCACTAAAGGCAAACACGTGTCCATATTCATTAAGGATATCCACACCTCCAGGCTAGTTGCTCAGCATAATGCATCTGAGATTATCCAAGTGAAACTAACTCTGTGCAAGACCACAATGCAAATTGTAGCTTGCTACAGATCCCCCACCATGTCTCAGGATTCCCACTCCTCATTTCTTGATACACTGGAAAATATTAGAGTACAACCTAACACCCTAATAATGGGCGATTTCAACTACCCCATCGTTAACTGGGAAAACTACTCATGTACCAACTCTTGTGCTCAACATTTTCTGGAATTCATAAATTCCAATGCCTTGGATCAACTTATCCACACCCCCACCAGGGGCAGCAATATCCTAGACCTGGTCATTACCAACATGGGCAACCAGAGGTCAATTCCTCATTGTTCAGGTCCGACCACAAGCAAATTACCCTAGACATCCACATCCCACTCCCACCCCCCATTAGGGAAACTACTGTAAAAAAAATTCTCCAAAGCCAACTTCACGCTTCTTAAGACAGAAGTGGCAAACTTCACGACACCCATGCTGACGGACAATAGAGATATGACTGCTGAATCCTATACAATTGCACTTTATAAGCACTTACATGAGTGCATGGATCGTGCAATCCCTAACAGAACCAAGATGCTATCCTCCAAAAAAAGGAAGCCAATCTGGTGGTCCCCTGCTATAAACAAACTCTACAACAGAAGAAAGAAAATGTTGCAAAAAAAGAGTAAAATCCCATGACTGGAGGAACTCCGTGGTCAGCCTTAGTAAAAAGCTGAGATCCCTCAGAAAATCCTCCAAAGCTAGTTACGAAAACAAAATCGCCACTGATTTAAAGACAACCACCAAGCATTCTATAGCTATGTCAAGAATCTCAATGGCAACACTCAGATCTGCTCTGAGTTACAGCACAATGGCACTAAATATACAGAACCAACTGATATTGTCAACATCCTGGCAGATAGGTTCAGTGCTAACTTTACCCCCCCACCCACCCCCTAAAGGGCCCATCTCTATACCGGAAGAATGCAAAGTACCTGTAATCACGGCTGCACAGGTAAAAAACACACTCTCCAAAGCCAAGAACTCAGCATCCATGGGACCTGGCAACATCCCAGGCTGCGTTCTACATGAACTACAGAACAAACTGGTACCCCACCTAAGTACCATGTTCAATCATAGCCTCACCTCAGGCTTTGTACCCACTAAATGGTGCACAGCAATGGTTATCCCACTCCACAAAGAGGGAGCCACCATGGACCCCAGGAACTACTGCCCCATTAGCCTGACGAGCCTGGTATGCAAGGCTCTGGAGCGTATCATCATGGAACTTATAAACAATGACATTGGTAATCTCCAAACTCTGGACCCTACCCAGTTCGGGTTTGTAAAAGGCAGATCATGTCTCCTAAACCTGATAGACTTCTTTGAAGCAGTCACCAAAGCCGTAGATGAGGGTAAGGTGGTACACACAGCCTATCTAGATCTCGCCATGGCTTTCGACACCATCCCCCACTCTGGAATTATAGACAAACTTACTAAACTAGGTATAAATCCCTATGTCACAATATGGGTTGCCAACTGGCTCACTGACAGAACCCACACTGTGAAAGTAGCAGACTCTAAAGCCACCTTCAGACCAGTGACAAGTGGAGCACCACAGGGTTCAGTCCTAGGTCCTCTGCTGTTTGGTATCTACTTCTCTGAAGTACAGGCTAACACAGAAGGTCTTTGGCTAACAAAGTTCGTAGATGACTGCAAACTAGGAGCCATAATCAAAACTCCTAATGATGTGGACATCCTACAAAAGGGCCTCACTGAGACAGATGCCTGGTGTCAAAGCCATGGCCTCAAGCTCAATGCCAAAACATGCATTGTCGTCCCTTTTGGTAAAAACTCTGTACCCATGAACTACCACATAGGCGGTAGTCTACTTAACACCGAAAGTGTGATAAGAGACCTTGGGACACCGGTGGACAGTAATCTCTCTTTTGATAATCACATCACCACAGTAGTCAGGAAATTCTTCTACGTGGCACATCTCATCACAAAAGGTTTCTCATCCAGGAAAAAAGAGGTCATTGTTCCCCTCTACTCATCACTCATTAGACCCATTATAGAGTAAAACGCCCCTTTTGGTATGTACCTCACAAGGCATCTACAACAACTGGAAAAGTCACAGAAATAACTCACAAAGAGGATTACTGGCCTCAAACAGATGCCCTATGCAGACCATCTCAAAAAACTCCATCTTTACTCTGTTGCATATCGCCTACTCAGAGGAGATCTCTGCCTAACATACAAAGCTATGTCAAACCCAGAGCTGTTGGACATGCTCCACGTAAAAAAAAATCCCAGTCCCTCCGAGCTACACACTCTGGGGACCTAAACCTTGTCACCACAATAAACAGAACATGCTGGAGGGATAGATTCCTGTCCCAGAGACTTCCCATAGTCTGGAACAAACTACCTATCTATATAAAACAAAGCTCCTCATTAGCACTCATTAGAAAAATCTTGATGATTGGATGGAACATAGGAAATTCACCCCGGGGATCACTTCTGTGGCTCTGTTTGACAGGGACACAGGAAAATAATTTTTCTTGGGTGGCAAAAGCCAGAGTACCATTTGGCTAGGCTTATATAGGCCCTAGGGCCAATAGCTTAGTACCTACCTATGAACCTATGAACTTAGCAAACTGAATGTAAACCTCTTCATTGTAAGATGGGTTACCAACTGGCTCGCAAACCAGATGCACACTATCAAAGTTGGTGACTCCACATCAACCAGCAGACATGTTACCAGCAGGGTGCCACAGAGGTCAGTGCTGGACCCCCTACTGTTCGGTATATACTTCTCAGACGTTCAGGTCAAACTAAAGGGTTGTGGCTGACCACGTTTGCAGATGACTGCAAACTAGGTGCAGTCATTGAATCCCCAAATGATGCCAGTATACTCTAGGATGGTCTCACACAGACCAACGACTGGTGTATTAGTCATGGTCTCAAACTGAATGAAAAGGAATGCATCATCATTCCCTTTGGGACAATGTCCCTTCACACTATCAAATCAATAACAATACCCTAAGTACCCATGAAGTGGTAAGGCAACTGGGATCACAGGTTGACCGCGACCTTAACTTCAACCACCACAAATCTACCATTGTAAGGAAAGCTTTCCACATAGCTCACTTGATTAATAAAGGCATTGCCTCAAGAGCAAAAGAAGTTATAACCCCCAATAAACACGGCACTTATCCAGCCCATAATTGAGTATACCACCACATCTGGTATGCGCTGTACTAAGTATCTAAAACAATTAGAGAGACCTCAGAGGTTTCTAATAAAGAAAATCAAGGGCCTCCAACATGTGCTTTACACGGACTGACTAAAATCCCTGTCACTATACTCCGTATTGTATAGACTTCTTAGGATAGACTTATGCCTGGCTTACAGAGCAACCCAAGACCCAAACCTAACCTAACTTAATGCATATCCATAAATCAAATGGGTTTAGGGCTACCCATTCCAGGGACTTAAATATGGCCTGTAACTTAAATAGGACATGTTGGAGGGACAGATTTATCTCCTAGTGACTTCCACATCTTTGGAACAGGCTACCAATTCATGTGAAACAGAGTACCTCTATGACACTTTACGTCCTTGTTGTTTTATCAACAGTATGGGTCATCGAACTGTACTTTGTCGAAATTGCGTTAGCGAAAGTGCATTTTGTCAAAAATGCACTTTTGCTAAAGAAAACAACAAAAAAAATGCCATTAGCATGTACCGTTGGTTGTACATCAACATATCCTGTTGATGTACAACTAAGGAAGCTCTTGTTGAGATCGTAGTACATTGGGGATAAGGGAATATTCCCTTTTCCCCACTGTCCTGTGATCTCGGATTGAGAATATTAAAGTAGGGGGATGTGGGGGGTGCAGGGGGGCTTGCCCCCCTGCATACCAGTGTTTAATGCGTTGGGGGGGGGTTTATGTTTAGGTTCTTTTATTTGTCAGCGAAAGTGCATTTTTGTCAAAATGCACTTTTGCGGAAGTCAGTTCGCAGAAGTAAGGTTCAACGAACCATACTTTCGAGTAAAGAACATAGACCCGACACTGCTCAAGTGGAACCTGGATGAGTGGATGGGGCATTGTGAATTCTTATCGGGGGCAGCACCCACAACCCTCCTGGACATTGGCAGTCATCACTAAATGCAGTCTTGGGTATTGACTAGTATCCCTATGATATTACATTGGGTTAAAATGGCTAGGATTAAAAGGACCTCCAGATCGATAGTCTAGTAATCTCCTATGATCCTATGATCATCAAAAATGGAAGAACCAGCTTTAATTTCAATTCTGCTCAAATATTGTTATTTGCACTTATGGTGACCTGTGTTTTTGTACCTTTATGCATTTTTTCTGAGTTTTAGACAAAAGGTTATCTGTTTATATTTTTTGTTTATTTGTTCTGGGACCATAGTCTTGTGGCTTCATTTGCAATTTTGGGACAACTGTGAATAACTGCAAGATCTGAGCATCATTTATACATTGCAGTTTTTGAAAGTAATTCTACTTATGGAGATAGTACTACAGTCCATAAGTAGAATTACTTGAAAAAGTTAGCAGTTTGTATTTTGAACTCGGTATATGGCCTTAGTCTTGTTGTTTAAGTCATAGTTGTGGCATAATTGTATACTACTGCCAGATCTGAGTGACTTTTAGTCATTTATTACTGTATTTTTTTAATAAACAGTGTTCATAGGTTCATAGGTTCATACTAGGCTATCTGCCCTAGGGCATTTATAAGCCTAGCCAGAATGTGTTTGGCTTTCGCCACCCATTTTAAATTTATTTTGCTATGCCCTTTTTCGAGGTTAGTATACTGTGCCTCTGTCTAACAGTGACACAGAAGTGATACCCGGGGTAAACCTATGATCTCCCATCCACTCATCAAGATTCCTCTTGAAGAGAGTCAATGAGGGACTCTGCCTAACCTGGACTGGGATTTTATTCCAGAGTGAAGGGAGCCTCTGGGTTATGAATCTGTCCCTCCAGCATGTCCTATTTATTTCAGTGCTGAGGTTCAAGTCTCTCAAGCGCGTAGCTCGATGGGATTTGGATTTTCTGAGGTGCAGCATGTCCATTAATTCCGGGTTGGACATGGCTTTATACGTCAGGCACAGATCGCCTCTGAACAGGCGGTATGCCACTGAGTAGAGCTGGAGTTTCTTTAACCGGGCAGCATATGGCATCTGTTTGAGCCCTTTGATCCTCTTGGTGAGGTACTTTTGGGGTCTTTCCAGTTGCTGCAGGTGTCTGGTAAGGTACATCCCAAAAGGGGCATTGTACTCAATTATGGGCCTGATGAGGGATGAGTAAAGAGGCACCTCCCCTGATCTAGATGTGAATCCCTTCATGATTAGGTGGGCTATATAAAATGTTTTTCTAACCACTTTGGCCACGTGGTTGTCAAATGAGAGATTGCTATCAACTTGGGTCCCCAGGTCCCTAATTACTTTTTCTGTACTTAATGGATTACCACCTATGGGGTAATTTGTGGGCACAAATGTTACTAGTAAATTTCTGCCTAGTCTGGTGTCTTAGACTGTAGTAAGATTGCAATAGTGGCAGTACTGTAATTTTTGCTGGAGCCAGGAGAGTAAGATCGCTACTGAGAAAAAAACTATCAGCCAATCAGACTTTCAGAACCACTGCAGAAGGTACTCATTATTCTGGAGTACAAGTTGTAAATGGGTTTGGGTTTTATTCAAGAGGGAGAACTTGCAGACACTTGAGCAGAGATTGGGGCAGTGACCATTCAACTTAGGTGAAACTACTACAATATTATTACATTTCTTTCACCTTTTTAAACAGACAGAGTGGAGTCAAGATGGAAGGAAGAAATTAGGCAGGAGTATGAATAGAGCTGGGAGTTGGGGGGGAGCGGAAATGATGCGACCCAGTTTAGAGTGCTCACCACAGTCCAATTATTAGCATATAAAAAAATCACTTAGTACTTTTGCAAAAAAATATCTGCAATTGCAGAAAACTACACTGAGCCATTCGAGGGTTTGAGTGACCTTAACTGTCCCTTGTGTCTTGTTTAAGTTTTCTGAACACAGTGAACCAGAGAGGAGTGAGAGATGAATTCCTTATTCCACAGACATGTAAATGTGAAATAGAGAGAAAAACATTGTAGTTTTTAGGCTGTGGATAGAGAGGAGTTAAATTAGTTAGAGAGTGTTTCAGGGAGAAACAGTCAAGGAGGCAGGGTGGTAATAGTGAGAAGAGGAAATGGAGTAAGGGTTCTAGTCAGGACATAACAGAGACACAGGTAGAGAGAACTGGAGATGAAAAAGTTTATGGGTTGGCTGCAGTAGGGTTGTGGAGACTGAAGAGAAGTGCCAGTAGCAGTAAGCAGAGGAGATTATACAGGAGTTAGGCACGCTGTGCTATAGGCAGTGAAAAGGCAGTAGTGATAAAAAGCGCCATTACAATTTAAACAATGGTAACAGTTGAGCTATACACCAGCTACGCTATAGTATTTCTGCTCAAATCTATATATGTTGCCAAGCACTTAGTCTAATAAACATCAGTATCATCCAGGATTAACAGCAAACAACTCTAACATAGGACCGGAGTCTACTTTTTAGCCCCAACTGAGCGGTCTGCAAGTTAAAAAGCAGCTTTTACACAATTTATTCCTAAAACACTAAGGTCAAAATACTGTAAACCAATTAGCTCAGTGTGCAGTTCTAGGCAAGTCTTAACAAGTTCAATCTAAGATACCCAAAGTGAGCGCATACATAGTTGCAATAATGAGCTGCGTTTAAACTAAAAGACCAAAAGAAAAATAGTGTTGCCACTTGTAAAGCATACTTATTCAAAATGAGGAGTTGCATTTAAACAAACAGCCCAAAAGGAACAATACAGTGTTACCATTTCAGTAGCTTACCTATGTGGCGAGCACACTAAATTTCAGAGGGGTCCAGGGCTCCTATGGGGTCTGTTGTTGGGAGAAAATGAAAAATGCTGCCTGTAGCTTGGAGGATGCTAAATAGATTTGGGGGTAGCTCAGGGTAAGGGGAGAGGTTAATGAAAGAAGTAGTAGTGAGCAAGGTCAAGTGGAAAATGGAAAGTCTTAGTGAAGAAGGTGAGTTAATTTGGAAGGGGCAGAGCCAGGAGAGTAAGATCGTTATTGAAAAAAAAAACTATCAGCCAATCAGACTTTCAGAACCACTGCAGAAGGTATGCATTATTCTGGAGTCTTCTTCTTCTTTCGGCTTTTCCCTGTTAGGGGTCATCACAGTGGATCACCTGTCCGCTCATGATTGGCAGTGGAGTTTTACAGTGTTGAGTTGCCAGCCCGGCGCCCAACCTTCCACGGAAGGCACACACATGCACACACTCACACCTAGAGCCAATTTAGAGTGTCTAATCCACCTACAGCATGTCTTTAGGATGTGGGAGGAAACCGGAGCACCCGGAGGAAATCCACGAGACCACAGGGAGAACATGCAGACTCCGCACAGAAGGCACCCCAGCCGAGGATCAAACCAGAGAACCTCTTGCTGTGAGGCGACAATGCTAACCACTGTACCACCGTGGCCACATTATCCTGGAGTACAAGTTGTAAATGGGTTTGGGTTTTATTCAAGAGTCATCCCTTGATTGCATCCCTCACTAGTTAGTCTGCTATAAGCAGCATAGAAATACACCCACCCAGGGTCTTTTATTCAAGCTTCTGAAAAGTGTGGAAAGCCCTAAACCATAAGAAACACGTTTTTAATCAAAAAGGAAAGAAAACAAGCCTTTATTTCAATTCTGCTTAAATATTTTAAGTCACACTTATAGTGACCTTTGTGATGATCCTTTTTTGTATTTTTCTGCATTTTGCAGTGCTTTAGCCAAAAAAAGTATCTTTTAAAAATTATTTTGGGCCTTAGTCTTGTACCTTGATTTGCAATATTGGAAGAATTATAACTTACAGCAAGATCGGAGCATTGTTTATACATGATACTATACTTCCATAAGTATAATTACTTGAAATGACAGCTGTTTGTATTTTGAACTCAGTCTTGGGCCTTAGTCTTGTAGTTCCATTTCTAGTTGTAAACAATTGAGAATGACTGTCAGATTTAAGCCCCATTTAGTAATTTATTACAGCATTCTTCCACAAACAGTGTTGCTGATAAATTTCTGACTAGTCTTGTGCCTTAGACTGTAGCATGGATTGCAGTAGTGGGAGTATTATAATTTTTGTTTCAGGATTTCTGCCTCCTTGCTTCTACTGCTGTTTACATCCCAGTTTTGTTGCTACAGTCATATTTCTACTTATCATTTCTCTGCTTAAAGTAGCATTCCAGTTCCTTTCTGTTTGTTACATTGCTATTTTGTCCCATTTCTTGTGTCTGCCCCAGTCCCTACTGATACATTAAGTACTTTTCTCCCTGCTACTCCTTACTTTTTCTAAAATAATTAAAGATTTCCCTGCCCCTATTGTAAGAAAAGCTAAAGTTCCTTTAAATTCTCTCTTACCTGGAATCATTAATTTGAAGCTCAGAGTCATAGGACTAAGAAAGCTGTGGCTTGTTACAGGTTCTGAAGTCACAAACTCCACTACTGGCTTGCTTTGACTGGACCCCTCTCTAACTAGTCTGATATAACCAGGACAGAGCTACACCCAGAGTCTTTTGTTCAAGACTCTCAGAGGTGTGGAAAGCCCTGAACTGTAAGAAACAGGCTTTTCATCAAAAAGGGAAGAAAAAGGCTTTAATTTCAATTCTATTTAAATATTTGCAGTTATAGTGATTTGTGTGGTAATGTTTTATTTGTACTTTTCTGTATTTTCTAGTGTTTTAGCCAACAAAAGTTATCTGTTTGCATTTTCAGTTTGCTCTGAGGCCTTAGTCATGTAGCTTAATTTGTAGTTTGGGAGAAATGTGAATTATGTCAAGATATCAGCATTGCTTATACATTGTACTGCACTTCTTATCTCCTTAAGTAGAGTTATTTGAAAAAAAAATAGCTGTTTGTATTTTGAACTCAGTCTGGGGCCTTAGTCTTGTAGTTTCATTCACAGTTAAGGAGGAATTGTGAACTACTGACAGACCTAAATCTGTACTGAATTTTCCCATAATCTGCGTTAGTGGTACATTTCTGCCTAGTTTGGTATATTAGACTGCAGTAGGATTGCAATAGTAGCAGTTTTGCTGCAGGATTTCTGCTTCTGTGTTTCTACAGCTGTTTGCATTAAAATTTTGCTTCTAGATTCTTATATTCTGCTTATCATTTGCCTGTTTAAAGTTGCATTCCAGTGCATTTCTGTTTGTTAAATTACTAGCCTGATAAGTGTGGAAAGCCCTGAAGTGTAAGAAACAATCTTTTTTATCAAACAAGGAAGAAAACATGCATCTTTTTGCTTTAACTAACAGTTTGCAGACCTTACTGTGAACTACAAGCTTTTGTGTCTGATTTCACTGGCTCCTTAAAGCAGCTCAAATTTTTCCCAAACCTTCCCACCCTTTGCCTGTTGTAGTTTTAACATCCCAGTGTCTCTGGCTTCTGCCTGTTATAGTAATATGACCTCCAAAGACTTTCTTTCCCTTCTTTCATTGCTATTGTCAGCTGTGTAAGCTATTTGGGCGGCCACGGTGGTGCAGCGGTTAGTGTTGCTGCCTCACAGCAAGAGGTTTTCCGGTTCGATCCTCGGCTGGGGTGCCTTCTGTGTGGAGTCTGCATGTCCTCCTTGTGGTCACATGGGTTTCCTCCGGGTGCTCCAGTTTCCTCCCACATCCCAAATACATGCTGTAGGTGGACTGGACACTCTAAATTGTCCCTAGGTGCGAGTGTATGCATGTGTGTGCCTTCTGTGGAAGGTTGGGCGCCGGGCTGGCAACTCAACACCGTAAAACTCCACTGCCAATCATGAGAAGACAGGTGATCCGCTGTGGTGACCCCTAACCGGGAAAAGCTGAAAGAAGAAGTCAGTTGTGTAAGCTATTTACATACTTTTCCTGCCTATTGCTTTCTATAGATTCATAATACTGAGCACTTACCCATCAAACAACTATTGCTCTTGAGTTAAACTCCCTTAATACAAATTGTCTCAGTCTCATTTTCCAAGAGCTCCCATCTGCTTAGCATCCTTGCCACATTTTGAGAGGTTCTGAATTAATCCTGCTTCATCCATGGCAAGTCAAAAATGTATTTTAGTGTTTTGCACTTCAGTTAACTGTATTAGAGTGTTGTGGCTTTATTTCTGTTTTACTTGCTGATTTTGTACTTTAAACCATTTTAAAATACCCTAATATTGCATTGTTTGGTGGCTGCTGAGATCTCTACTTTGAGAAGACTAGCATGGAGTGTTACTGTGTAATTTGCTACTTTACATTTGTTGCTGGTGCTTACTTGTTTCATTCCTGAACTTCTGGCCCTGCTAAAGGAATTCTACATTAAGAGGGATTAGGTCTGCATTTTACTGGCAGTGGGAGGTAGCCTGATCTGTCTTCCAGTGGTGAATTCACTTTGGTCAGCTTCTTGTGTGATTTGGTGATTGGCAAGAGGGTCATTTTGTTTATTTTAGCAGTTTTCTGTATTGTAGTAAAGTTGGTGTGCTTGCCATTCAGCACAATACCTCATTTGGGCATTGAAGATCTTCTTCTTTCTTCTTCTTCTTTCGGCTTTTCCCGGTTAGGGGTCGCCACAGCAGATCACCTGTCCGGTCATGATTGGCAGTGGAGTTTTAAGGTGTCGGGTTGCCAGCCCAGCGCCCAACCTTCCAAAGAAGGCACATACATGCACACACTCACACCTAGGGCCAATTTAGAGTGTCGAATCCACCTACAGCATGTCTTTGGGATGTGGGAGGAAACTGGAGCACCAGGAGGAAACCCACGCGACCACATGGAGGACATGCAGACTCCGCACAGAAGAAACCTCAGCCAAGAATCAAACCAAAGAACCTCTTGCTGTGAGGTGACAATGCTAACTGCTGCACCACTGTGGCCGTCATTTGGGCATTGTAGATAAACTTACAAAATTAAGCATAAACCCATGTCACCTAATAGATAGCCAGCTGGCTCACTAATAGGACACAAGAAGTTAGAAAAGAGAAATCCACCTCCATAATGATGCCAGTCACTAGCAAAGTTCCACAATGATCAGTAATGGGGTCTCTACCTTTTGGCATCTACTTCTCAGAAGTCAAGGAAAATGTCAAGGCCCTCTGGCTGACCACGTTTACAGATGATTGCAAACTAGACATAGTCACTGAATCCCCAGAAGACACAGATACCCTTCAAGAGGGCCTGACAGAGATGCACAACTGGTACCAGAGCCATGGACTAAAACTCAATGCAAGAAAATGCATGATACTACTCTTTGGAAAGATGGCCACCCCTGGAAGTTCCCACATTGATAATACACCCATAAAAGTACACCCAGTAGTCAGGCATCTAGGAACACATGCTGATAGTTACCTGACCTTTGACTAGTATGGGTCCAGTATGGTGAGAAACTCTCTCTACATTGCACAACGTATAAGTAAGGGCATGGCTTCCAGGCCAAGGAGGTTATTATTCTACTGTATTTTGTTCTCATCAGACCATTCATCGAGTATAGTGCACTTTTCGGCTTGTACCTGACAAAGCACTTGCAATAGCTTGGGAGACCACAGAGGTTCCTCACAAAAAGAATACAGGGAGTAAACAAGTCCTGTGTCAACTATTTGAAAGCCTTATCCCTGTACTCAGTCTCTTACAGACTGCTGCATGGTGATATATACCCAGCATAAAGGCATCCACTCATGCCACACTCGTGGATCTCTTGCACATCCAGAAAACAATTACCATCAGAAATACCTGATCTAAGGACCTAAACCTCATCTATGACATAAACAGGACAAGTTGAAGTAATAGGTATGCATTAGATGATTACTCCTTCTCTGGAACAGGCTTCCCATCCATGTGAAGCAAATCTCATCCCTAACCCTATTTAAACCTTAATTGGACCAATGGATGGGAAATCACAAATTTGCCCCTGGTTTGGCACTTGTGCTGCTAATGGACAGGGCCAGTCTGTCAACATTTGATGTGTACAAGCTTATATTTAACTGTAAAAATCCTTGGGATATTGACATATGTCATGAATATGTTGGTAAATTTCGGGTATGCTTAGCTAGGCTTAAAATAGCTTTTATGCCATTAGCCTAGTAACCACCTATAAGCCTAAGAACCTGTAGACTGAAAGGTAAACAGAGTACTTTGCCTGAGCACTCTTCTTCCAATTCTGTTTATCAGTCTCATGTTCTTTCCTGCCATAAGTCACAAACAAGACTCAAAAGTACTTAACCCCTTTCCTTCAGGTGTCAGTTCATGACAGGGATGAATAGGAGTAACACATGATTGCGTTCAGAGATAATACAGCTTTCTCACATTGTTTTAACTTTAAAAATTTGGAAATATGTTTGTAAAATTAAAAAAAAATTGTTGTTAAAGACGGGATCAGTTCAAGGTTAAATACCTTGCTAGTGAAATCCATTTACAAATTAAGTAATTACCCTCAACTAATAAAACTTTCCATAAGTTAAACCAGGAAGTGAAACTAACTTGACTACTGACTCTTATCCTGCTACGCATGTAGTCACATGCCATGAATAGCTAGTAAACGGCATGCAGCTAGATGATGTAAGGATTGTTATATATTCCTATTGAAATAATACTGATACCTCCATGGGAATTGAAAAGATTAAACAATAAACCAGCAAATGTTATTAGCATAATATGGCAATGAGGGGATATGGGGCTAGTGGAGCTCTTGTTGCAGAAACTTTGCGGCATCAATGTGTAGAGAGGAAAACATACTTTTTAACTGTCTAGATTTTAACAGAATATCCAGATTTTTCTCTCATATTTTTGGTCTTTTGTTCATAAAATGTTTGGATTTCTGATAAATCACTAAGGATTGAAGTCAGAAAAGGACTGCAGACATTCGCATTTCAAACTTCATACCCTTCAGAAAAATTCATGTTAATACAAAACTTGTTACTTTATCAACTTTATCAACTTTCTAAGTTTATAAAAGCAATATTTAAAAGTCATCCCTATTTTTGGGCCATTGTCCTCACCCCATTCTTTGTGGCTTTGTACAGATTTCTCGTGCTAAGAGGTTGAGAGGTATGGGGAAAAGATATGGTTAAAGTAGCAGGGTTACCTGCACCAAAGTGAGCTACAATGCAGATTTATTTCTTCTTATCATGCAAAGGAAGTTTTTATTTTATTTATTTATTTTTAGTTTATTTATTCTTGCTGTAGTGCTGATATGCTACTCAGCATTGTATGCTGAGCCTCATATCAGCAAGGAAGGTGAACTGCTACACTGATAAGCCTAATACTATCCGAGTGTATGTAGCTGGAGTTCTGTAGGTTACTCTGTAGGGACCAGATAGTATGCATATAGTGCTGCATTTATGAATCTCATGAGGTCGGGGGAGGGTCATTTATATGTGCTCTCTATATATGAAGTACTATGGATACATAATGAGGAAAGAATGTCTTATCGTGTGTCTTTGTTTATGAATCACATTGGACTTTGGTACACCATTCTGTGGTATGCCAGCCCTACACCACTACATCAATTATTTATGAATACTGCCATCAGAAAAAAAAAATTATATTAAGTGTTTTTCAGTCCATTGAAATCCGAATTATGTTAACCTAGAGTTCAGTTTATCATTATAAGGTACTGGATTTTAGTGAGGGACGTACCTTTAGTTTAAAGTCTTACTCTTAAACTGAGATTAGGCACTGTAGAGTTGCAAGCAGAGCTAGCACCAGAGAAATGCTTATCTATGCAAATAAAGAACGGCTGCTCAGGACTAGTATTAATATTTGCATATATGCAAAATGAAGATTAATCTGGGATTGACAAATTACTATGGGGAACTGAGTAACATCAACCTTTGATTTCATGAGAATACACAAGTCTCTAAAAGTACATTGAGTGTAGGTACAGGTAGAAGGCAATGTAATATGCAACAGGAACAGAAGACACTGGGAGGATACTAATTAGCAAACTGTGGTTGGTTTTAGTTAATGCAGCCCTTATATCAGAGGACAGCAGAAAAGAAGAGGGACATGACAGATGGAGTAGTGCAATTTAGAAACAAAAGCTGAAGGTGAGATTTTATACTGTTATGAATCATTTGCTGTTCAAGGGCAAAGTAAAACAGAAATAGAGGAACTGAGAAATTTTTCAAAGTAATATGGGTTGAGTAATGAATCCGAAAATGGACAAGAAGAATTCAAAATAATAGTTAAGACAGTGAACATTATGTTTAAAATGAGGGTAGGGATGACGGGAAGGAAAAGAGGACTGGAAATAAGAAGGAATTGTGGGGCAGGAGATTTAGAATGGCAGATACTAGAAGGGAGCACGTACTCTACATGATATAGTACGTGGACCAAGCAATACATACAGGCAAAGTCTATGAGTGCCCTTGTATTCCTTAAGGAGGTTTCTTAAAGAGATTGTCTCTAGTCTCCTTAGTTCCAAAGCCAGTAAGATCCATAGTTTGACAATTGTGGTAGAGAATAAGGTGTTTGCATGTTTGCTACAGTTCATTGGAGTTTCACGTAAGAAGGTTTTTAAGAGGAACACAAATGCCTTAAATAATAAGAGCAGTTGAGCAGTTTTGATTTTGCTCTCAGCTTTGAATCAGCTGTCTTTTTTTTATTAATAAAGTAATGCATTCTGTAAGGTACACTGACTTGTGAGGCATGCAGTGCTGTTGTAGGAAAAGGTAATTTTATCCACAGAGCATGCAGGAAGCATCTTTTAAAAGTAGTACTTCAGTGAGTATCAATGTTATAATGAAGGATGAAAAGCTGTAATCCTAGATGTCTGAACCAAGAAGCTTTTCAGCTTGTACCATCCCAAGAAGCTGACTTGTTTGGGTACTGCTGCTGCAATACTGCAATGCAACTTGATGAGCAGTGTTAGTGGGCTGATGGGCATCTGACTTCTTTAGTGCCAGGGCACTTCAGCTTATAGCCAGCCTTACTACCACCACTGCCACAGCATGCAATACATTTGTACCAATTTTGTAGGTTTTCATCATGCAGCTAGGCAGTTCTCAGCTTTTTTCTCATCCACTGTGAGGTAAAAGATGTACAACACTTCTAGAAACACACCTTCACCATGGCTGACTCAAGTCTTACCACATATGTGAGCTGTATGACTAAAGGTCTCTTTCTGGGAGGGGGCAGAATTTGTACTGCAGAAATGAGTGTAAATCAGTATTTTTTTTTTATTTTACTTATAATTTATCTATTTTATTTTAAATTTACTAATGTGGAAGTTGTGTTAGTCTGAAGATTCTCCATTTATAGGTTCATAGGTAGGTACTAGGCTATCGGCCCAAGGGCCTATGTAAGCCTAGCCAACAAGGTTCCCTGGCTTATGCCATCCAAGAAAGTTATTTTCCTGTGCCACTGTCGAGCAGAGACACAGACATGATCCCCGGGGTGTATTTCCTATTTCCCATCCACTCATCAAGATTTTCCTTGAAGAGTACTAATGAATAACTTTGCTTGACATAGATTGGTATCCTGTTCCAGAGTATGGGAAGCTTCTGGGACAAGAATCTATCCCTCCAGCATGTCCTGTTTATTGTGGTGACAAGGTTTAGGTCCCTAGAGCATGTAGCTCGGAGGGATTGGGATTTCTTTAGGTGTAGCATGTCCAACAGCTCTGGGTTTGACATAGCTTTATATGTTAGGCAGAGATCACCTCGGAGTTGGCAATATGCTACGGAGTAAAGCTGGAGTTTTTTGAGGCGGTCAGTGTAGGGCATTTGTTTGACGCCAGTAATCCTCTTTGTGAGGTACTTCTGTGGCTTTTCCAGCTGCTGCAGATGTCTTGTGAGGTACATTCCAAAAGGGGCGTTGTACTCTATAATGGGTCTAATGAGTATCGATTAGAGGGGAACAATGACCTCTTTTTCTTGGATGAGAACCCTTTTATGATGAGGTGGCCGTGTAAAAGGACTTCCTGACTACTGTGGTGATGTGACTATCAAAGGAGAGACTGCTGTCCACCTGGGTCCCAAGGTCTCTTATCACACATTCTGCATTAAGTAGATTGCTGCTTATGTGGTAGTTCATGGGTACAGAGTTTTTACCAAAGGGGATGACACTGCACTTTTTGGCATTGAGCTTGAGGCCATGGCTCTGACACCAGGCATCTGTCTCAGCGAGGTCCTTCTGTAGGATGTCCACATCATTAGGGGACTTGACTATGGCTCCTAGTTTGTAGCCATCCGCAAACTTCATTAGTCAGAGGCCTTCTGTCTTAGCCTGTACTTCAGAGAAGTAGATACCAAACAGGAGAGGTCCCAGGACGGAACCCTGTGGTACTCCACTTGTCACTGCTTTGAGGTCAGATTTGGAGTCTGCAATTTTTACAGTGTGGGTTCTGTCAGTGAGCCAGTTGGCAACCCATCTTGTGAAGTAGGGATTTATACCTAGTTTAGTGAGTTTATCAATAATTCCAGAATGGGGGAATGTGTCGAAAGCCTTGGCGAGGTCAAGATAGGCTGTGTGAACCACCTTACCCTCATCTACGGCTTTGGTGACTGCCTCAAAGAAGTCGATCAGTTTCAGGAGGCATGATCTGCCTTTCACAAACCCAAACTGGGTGGGATCCAGAGTTTGGAGTTTACCAATGTCTTTGTTTATGAGTTCCATGATGATACGTTCCATGGCCTTGCAGACCAGGCTCGTCAGGCTAATAGGTCGATAGTTCCCGGGATCAGTGGTGGCTCCCCCTATGTGGAGTGGGATAACTGTTGCTGTGTGCCATTCAGTGGGCACAAAGCCTGATGTGAGGCTATTATTGAACATGGTGCTTAAGTGGGGAGCCAGTTCGTTCTGAAGTTCATGCAAAATGTAGCCTGGGATGTTGTCCAGTCCCATGAATGCTGTGTTTTTGGCTTTAGAGAGTGCAGCTTTTACCTGTGTAGCTGTGATTACAGGGACTCTGCATTCTTCCTGTATAGATATGGGCCCTTTAGGGGGTGTGGGGGGGTAAAGTTAGCACTGAACCTATCTGCCAGGATGTTGGCTATATCAGTTGGTTCTGTAATTTTCATGCCTTTTTGCTGTAACTGAGCAGATCTGGATGTTGCCATTGAGATTCTTGACATAGCTATAGAATGCTTTGTGGTTGTCCTTAGAATTAGTGGCAATTTTCTTTTCGTAGCTGAGGCTGGCCAGGGAGCTCCTCCACTCATGGGATTTTACTCTCTTTTGCATCAGTTTCTTCCTTCTGTTGTACAGTTTGTTTATGGCAGGGGACCACCAGATTGGCTTCCTTTTTTTTGGAGGATAGTATCTTTGTTCTGTTTGGGATAGTATGATCCATGCACTCATGTAAGTGCTTATAGAGTGAATTTGTGTAGAATTAATCAGTTGTAACTGTATTGTCCATCTGCATGGGTGTCATGAAGTTCACTACTTCTGTCTTAAGAAGCATAAAGTTAGCTTTGGAGAAATTTTTTACCATGGTTTCCTTAATGGGGGGTGGGGGTGGGATGTGGATATCAAGAGTGATTAGTTTATGGTCAGATCGGACCAATGAGGAGTTGACTTCAGGTGTGGAACACCGGTCACTCATGTTGGTAATGACTAGGTCTAGGATATTGTTGCTCCTGATGGGGCTGTGGATAAGTTGATCCAAGGCATTGGAGTTTAGGAATTCCAGAAAGCGTTGAGCTAAGGAGTTGGTACATGAGTAGTTTCCCCAGTTAATGGTGGGGTAGTTGAAGTCGCCCATTATTAGGGTGTTTGGTTGAACCCTAATATTTTCCAGTACATCAAGAAAAAAGGAGTGGGAATCCTGGGGTATGGTGGGGGATCTGTAGCAAGCTACAATTTGGATTGCAATTTTGCCCAGAGTTAGTTGCACTTGGATAACCTCTGATGCATTATGCTGAGCAACTAGCCTGGAGGTGTGGATATCCTTAATGAATATGGACACACCTCCGCCTTTGGTGTTTCGGTCCAGGTTACATGGCCGAAGTGTGGTATGAGTTATAGTCTGGTAGCACAGGGGTGCTCTCTGGAGCCTTGAACCAGGTCTTAGTCACTGCACAGATATCGATGTTCTCCATTTTAAGGAGTGCCTTGAGTGAGTGCATTTTGAGATTTAGACTTCTAGCATTGAATAGCATTACCCTCAGTTTTTGCTTGCCTGTTCCTGTTACGGTGGTAAATTTGTTATTTGAACCTTGCCTAAAAAAGGCACTATAGGGGCAGCAAGAGCCTTAGCCAGTATCCAGAATCCCAGGGGCGACAGGTGCAGGCCATCTGTGGCAAAACATCGTGGTCTGTCGACCATGTCATCTCAAGCAGACAGATACTGGATCCCCTTAGAATGACATTAGAAGCTTAGCCAATTTATAGCCTGCTACAGACCACCATCCCAAACCCAGGAACCCCACTCGGACTTCCTGAGAACACTGGAAAATATGAAGATCTCTCCAAACACCATTATACTGGGCGACTTCAACTACCCTAACATAGACTGGGAGCATTACTCTAGCTCCAACACCCTAGCCCAAAGGTTCCTAGAATTTATAAACTCAAATGCTATGGAACAACTTGTTGCCACTTCCACAAGAGGGGAAAACATACTGGACCTGATCATCACCAAAATGGGGACTCTATGCTCCAGACCAGAAGTGTATCCCTCACTGGTAAGATCAGACCATAAACTAATCTCACTAGATATTCACATCCCGACCCCAGCCCCTGCCCAGAAAACCACAGTGAAAAACTTCTCTAAAGCAAATTTCACACTCTTCAAAACCGAGGTGGAATCCTTCAAAGCCCCCGGGCCTGTGGAAAATACGGCCCAGACTGCAGAATCCTTTATAAACGCATTCTATGAACACCTTCAGAAATGCATGGATCATGCAATCCCAAATAAAACCAAGACCCAATTCTCCAAAGTTAGGCATCCTGTCTGGTGGACCCCAGCCATAAACAAACTATACAACAGAAGGAGGAAGCTACTACATGATAGAGCAAAATCCCAAAAAGGGAAGGCATCTCTGATCAGTATTAGCAAAAAATTACGGGCACTCATAAAATTGTCTAAGGCCAGCTTCGAGAGAAAAATTGCACAGGACACTAAAGATAATCACAAGGCTTTCTTTAGTTATGTTAGGAACCTGGGTGGGAATTCCCAGATATGCTCAGAATTAGTCCAAAATGACAAAAAATACACCGAACCCACAGACATTGCCGACATCCTAGCTGACAGGTTCAGCGCAAACTTCTCCCCCCCCTTCCCCACCAAAAGGCAAATATCTATCCCAGCAGAGTGCTGCCCCCCTGACATCTCAGATGCACAGGAAAGAGCCGCCCTCTCCAAAGCAAAAAACACAGCATCAATGGGACCAGATGGTGTCCCAGGCTGCATCCTACATGAACTCCAAGAAGAACTAAACCAAAACATAAAACTATTGTTCAGTCTCAGCCTTACTACAGGATATGTACCCAAAGAGTGGCGTACAGCAACAGTGGTCCCTCTCCACAAAGGTGGTGCCTCAACGGATCCTGGAAACTATCACCCCATAAGCTTGACTAGCTTGGTCTGCAAAGCTATGGAAAGGATCATCATGGACCTCATAAATAAAGATATTGGGGACCTACAGACACTGGATCCTACCCAGTTCGGTTTTGTTAAGGGCAGATCCTGCCTCTTAAACCTGGTCAATTTCTTTGAAACAGTCACCAAGGCCATTGATGAGGGGAAGGTGGTCCACACAGCCTACCTGGACCTTGCAAAAGCCTTCGATACAATACCCCACTCGGGCATTATAGATAAGCTCACCAGCTTAAATATAAACCCCTATGTCACTAGATGGGTTGCAAACTGGCTCAAGGACAGAACCCACATGGTTAGAATTGCTGGAGCCATGTCAGACTCCAAACCAGTTACAAGTGGCGTCCCACAAGGCTCAGTCCTGGGACCTCTCTTGTTCTGTATATATTTCTCAGAGGTACAGGCTAACACGGAAGGACTGTGGCTGACCAAGTCCGCAGATGACTGCAAACTGGGCGCCATAATCAACTCTCCAGCCGACACAAGCATCCTACAACAGGGCCTCATAGAAACAGACAACTGGTGCCAGAGCCACGGCCTCAAGCTAAACACCAAAAAGTGTATAGTCATCCCCTTTGGCAAAAACAAAGTGCCCACAAATTACCACATAGGTGGTAATCCATTACGCACGGAAGAAGTAATTAGGGACCTGAGGACCCAAGTTGATAGCAATCTCTCATTTGACAACCACGTGGCCAAAGTGGTTAGAAAAACATTTTATATAGCCCACCTAATCATGAAGGGATTCACATCTAGATCAGGGGAGGTCATCATGCCTCTTTACTCATCCCTCATCAGGCCCATAATTGAGTACAATGCCCTTTTTGGGATGTACCTTACCAGACACCTGCAGCAACTGGAAAGACCCCAAAAGTACCTCACCAAGAGGATCAAAGGGCTCAAACAGATGCCATATGCTGCCCGGTTAAAGAAACTCCAGCTCTACTCAGTGGCATACCGCCTGCTCAGAGGCGATCTGTGCTGATGTATAAAGCCATGTCCAACCCGGAATTAATGGACATGCTGCACCTCAGAAAATCCAAATCCCATCAAGCTACACGCTCGAGAGACTTGAACCTCAGCACTGAAATAAATAGGACATGCTGGAGGGACAGATTCATAACCCAGAGGCTCCCTTCACTCTGGAATAAAATCCCAGTCCAGGTTAGGCAGAGTCCCTCATTGACTCTCTTCAAGAGGAATCTTGATGAGTGGATGGGAGATAGTAGGTTTACCCTGGGTATCACTTCTGTGTCACTGTTAGACAGAGGCACAGTATACTAACCTCAAAAAAGGGCATAGCAAAATTCCTTTAAAATGGGTGGCGAAAGCCAAACACACTCTGGCTAGGCTTATAAATGCCCCAGGGCAGATAGCCTAGTATGAACCTATGAACCTATAAACCTAATTGTTGAAGTCAATCATATTGTCCTTGTATTGCGGTATCATTCTGGGCGATGGCAGAATGCTACTCAGGGCTAGGGTCATACATGCCTGGGCTACAAGATCAGAGAGCTCTTCCATGTCTCTTTTCATGTAGTCCAGGGAGGTACATCTCAGGTCATTCACACCAACATGGACAATGACAGAGTCATATTTGTACTTGTTGTGGAGTGACCTGAGTGTGTGGGTTATGTGGTGGATCCTGGCACCCGACAGGCAGCTGACAGTAACCTTCTCCTTGTTTAGCCTGGTGAGTGGGACATCAGTGTGCCTGACTATAGAGTCACCTATGACTAGTGTGTTGGGTACATTGTTTTGCCTTATTGGCTGTGGTTGAGTGGCACACTGAGTCTGTGGGCTATGTGTAATTTGGGTTGTGTTGGGGGATGGAGGTTGCTTGCGTTTCTGCTTTGGAGGTCTCTGTTGCTTAGACAGATTATTATTGAGAGCCTCCATGAATGTTTTTGTGTTACTATGTGTGGATTTTGGTGGTATAGATTTAGTGAGACTATGTGATGAGTGTGGTGTGGTGCAAATGTTTACCTTCTCCTCATGACTGTCAAGTTCAGTCTTGCTTGGAGAGAGCTTTACCTCCAGTTTGGCTAGATAAGTGCATCTCTCACAGGTTGTAGTGTTGGGTGGTAGGAGGAGAGGGATGTCTGTGTACATGAGACAATTTCTACATTGCCTCAAGATGCCCAGATTCATCAGATAGACAGGAGAGAACACTGGGAGCTGACCCTTGGACATGCCTGCATAAAAAACTATTTTCCTTTAGATAAGTGAGGAAAGTGAGTACAAGAGCTGTTTTTCTCTAAGCAAGTGAGAAAAGTAAGTACAAAAACTGTTTTCCTCTAGGTAATGAGGAAGATTCAGTGCTATAGTAATTAGTAGGTTATTTAGTGCTTACAAATTCTGAACAAGTGCTGAGCACGAATAAGCAAATTTAAGTGCTAAAACTAAGACCTGAGTCTGATGACCTGAGACAGATGACAGTTCGTTAATTCAGAGTAATAAGAACAAATACAGATCATCATAAGGACAAATACATGTATGGATAAGAAATACAGTGTGTAAAATATAATTTGCTAGCTTGAGTGTTCGCAAAATAATAAGGTATTTGAAACTAATTGATATATACAAAGTGTAATAACTGTACACTAAGTGTAATGCCTGCCTAGTGTGAGCTACTCATTGTACCATTCAGTACAGCTCTATAAGCATTGTCGTACCCATGCAGAGTTATCATTGCAAGCCTAATTATAGCAACCTTGATCAGCTCTGAAATGCCACCCCCAAATCTATCAAGTAAAAGCTGGTTAATCACTATTACAGGAGCTGATTGTTACATTTTATTCTGATATCCTTAGGTGTCTATATGTTGCATAACAAAATTGTTCTGAAGTGTATAAAAGGAAGATTAGCAAATAGTTAAAATGGCCCATTAGATTTTGATACCTATTTAGCTAGATTGCCAATTAGCCTGCGGGCAGATGGAAACCTTACAGAGTTAGAACCTTCTGTATAGATGTGATGACAGTTTGCAAATTCACCTGTAAAAGAAGCTTAAACAAACAGTTTACTATTAATTTCATAAGTAACCTGCTCTATCTCCAG
>NC_056727.1:479051169-479088669 GCF_019279795.1 Protopterus annectens
CACTATCGCAAAATGGTTGATGTATATGACTATGGGGAAAGAGGTAGGAGGACTGGGCAATCGTTTTCCTTACTGCATTCATTAGTGATGAGTTTAACCAGTAGAAAAGTGCTGATCAAATTTCAGATTTCCGTCTATAGTTACATCTAATAGTTTTGTGTGGGTTACCCTTTCTGTGGTAGTGTTATTGGCTTTTGCCTTATTCAGACAGCATTTCTGGCAGAGAATTGTTTGAATGTGAATAACATTAACTGACTTTTCTTAGAGTTTAAGAGCAGGTTTCCATTGGTTGGCCAGGATTCAACAGTGCAAAAAGATGCTTTAGTGATTTTTTGAGCTTTTGTTAGACTTGTTACAGTGCATAGGAGGGATGAGTAATTGGCATACTGCACAAAAGTAACTTGTTTGGTAGCTGAGTGGAGTTTGTTTATAGATATATTAAATAAAAAAAATGTCAGTAATCAAGCCTTGGAGGACACCAAAACGAACTGGAAGGAAAGTTGAGAAAGTGTGTTGCCATTTTACAGACTGTTGTCTGTTGCTAAGGCAGCTATTGAATCAACATAGTGTAAGCTTATTTATTATTTATTTATTTAGTTTTTGTGAACCGGGAAAGTACGACTGGACGATGTCCATTTTCAGAGGTGGCCCGGGGAACAAAGCTCCGTTACATAACAAAAAAAGGACATTGTAACATCATTTGTATACATAAGGTAGTACATCACAGCTGTACAAATTTAAAATATTATACAAAGAGAAGGAAGACATCCAGTATTCACTATTTTTCTATATACAGGAACACACAAAATCCACTGGAAACATCACACGAAGGCGACCACTATGGTGAAGAGCTTCTTTATTAGGAACAGGAACACACAAGCGCTTTCACGTAGCTATACTACGCTTCTTCAGGTGTAATGAAAATTGAATTTGGACAGCTTTTTATACAAACTCTTTTGGCGCTCAAACTTACCAATTTAAGCCCTAATTGAATAATTATGACAATCATAGTAAATTAGTTAAAAACACAACATTATCAATTTCATCAAAATAAAAAATCTTTAAAACATTTAAAAGCAACTTAAACAACATGGTAGGCAAAAAAAAATACCTTGGATAAACAGTACTGCATGAATAAAACAGGACAACATCATCTGTCAAGCTGACGGTGTAAGCCTGCTAACAGAACAAACTTGCTATGAAACTGAACTGTAAGTATTCCTGACCGGAACACAAACCATAAACCATAAACCAGAAAAAAATGTTTACTTAATTGGAAAATGTAACATGCGATGTCACTAAAATAACTAGAATGTTTAAACTAACTCTATTATTGAAATCGCTCAGCAGAGCTTATACTGAACTCCTTGCAAAATAACATCCGGTTAGTAAACAGATCATGTGCATCAAACGGCCCCAAAATCCATACTACAGAATAAATATGTATGGAAATGATGCTGCCAGACACTACTGTGGAGCAGTAAGTTCCCTGACAAAATTACTTATTTAAATGCAAAAGGCAACAATATGTTGCAACTCTTAACAAATGCAAAGCATAATCTTTATTAAAGACATATTAGTGCGGCCATCGCAGCAGCGGAACATCAAATGATGCTGGTCTGAACCACTGCTGCAAAGTACCCTAGAATTGCATTCAATCACAAAAAGAAAACACCATTACCTCTCAGAAAGACCACTAGAATAAATCCATCCATGGCGATCACGCTCAAATCAGATCGCTACCATTATCTAGACAGAGAAGTCCAAAAAATATATATAAACAAGACGACAAAAGCCAGTCCGTCAGTAAAAAGTATCCTACTGACAACAGCATCTGCCAAACTAAAGAACAGGATCACAATCAGCTGCTGGCTTACTAAAACAGTACTGATCAACTTTTAAACATAACGGAGAATCAACAACTAACAGCAAAAAACAAAAGACCTAGACAACCATGTGAATAGATACATGTTGCCAAAATATCTAAAACAAAAACTAGTGTCTCCAACGGTCAACTACTAAATAGCAACCAACCAAGCAACTCACCTCTAACAACGTCAGGCATCTAGGAACCCAGCAAAACGTTGGTAAGGTGGCAAATATCAGCATTATATCACGGAAAACTAGACAGACACGAAATCTGTCAGCAGTCAACCCCCAAATGGGACTAAAAGGTCTAAGAGACCTGACCAAAACATATAAATATGAAAACTGTGCTATAAGCGTGAATAATAGCTATAAAGTGCGTTTAACATGACGAAAAATGCATTTGACCAAAACAAACCACGGTGTAATAGATAAAGTTGGGGACCATCTATAAGTCAATAGCACCTGTAGTAGTATCCAATTATCGAAAGTTGCAGGAGGCAAAAGTATATCAAATGCCTTCATACCATGAATAGAATAATGCAAAGCATGAAAGACAAAAAATATAACATAAGGACAACTAGATATCTTGATCAAAAAGATAAATAACACTAACATCAAGCACAGATAACAAATCTTATGTAGGG
Source organism: Protopterus annectens (assembly GCF_019279795.1). Taxonomy (NCBI): domain Eukaryota; kingdom Metazoa; phylum Chordata; order Ceratodontiformes; family Protopteridae; genus Protopterus; species Protopterus annectens. The sequence continues at coordinate 479,053,683 of NC_056727.1, forward strand.
CCACCATCAAAACAAAGGACCACAACTGTGTGAAATGTTATGTGGAATCTCAGCCCACTATTCTCTTATACCATGTAATGGCCTTAAAACAATACACATACTGAATATCAAAATAGTCAGAATGGAGTAGGCTGTGGACAAACCTATAACAGCCTGGCACAAGACACAGTATATGAAAAAATTTTATATAATAAATCGCTCAGTCGAACCATATCAAAAAAGGGTGAGCCTATTGGAAAACACATAAAAGGCTCATAAAAGCACAGAGGCAAAATCGGAGGCACACTGAAAGTTAGGCTATACAACAGAACAAACCAACTTCTGTCTCTACTCCCTCATGTTAAGAACAGGTTTAACTGAAACATATTGGTTAATACCTGGATGTAAGTGCGCCTTTAAAGTAAGAATCCACTTAAGCTCCCTCACTGCCAGTTGATTCATATTGTCTCCTTCCCTAGTACTGATTGTCAGCAGTTCCAGAACCATAAATTTAAAGCTGTGTGTATTAAATTCCAGAGTATGCTTGGCCAAGGCACTGCTTTCATTGCCTTTCCTGATGTCATAGCAATGGTTGTAGATCCTATCACGGAGTCTTCTCTTCGTGAGGCCTACATAGAAGGCTTGGCATGAATCACATATGGCCAGATAAATTAAGTTGGTACTATTACAGTTACTGTGAAATCTGGGTGTGAACAAAAAGGATCCATCAGGGTGTAAAAACCTAAGGTCTTTCGATATATGTGGGCACATATGACAGTGCCCACATGGAAAAGTCCCTTGAGGACCACTGCCATGCTTATTAGTCAAACAACTCTTCTCTACACACAGAGATTGTTTTAAATTATTGCATGTCTTATAGCTAAATGTTGGATAAGCCCCTACAATTTTTCTGGTAAATGGATCTGCAACCAGCACATTCCAATTCCTGCTGACAATTTTGTTATGTGCAACTACATCACTGGTGTATTTCGTAACATAAGTAAGTCTATCGGCATGCTTATAGTTATTAAGTACGGGAAGAAAAGCACTATCTCTTGCTGGTGCAGTGCTGTCTCCCGTACCAAATAATTTCATGAAAACCTCCTGCTTACAATCTTCTACTAGCTTGGAAGGATACCCTCTATCTTTAAACAAGCCTTCAAGTACATTCAACTCAAGAGCCAGGTCACTCTTGTCACTACAAACTCTGCAAATTCGATATATTTGACTTAGAACAATCCCTCTAAAGATGAACCTGGGATGCATGCTCTCAAACCGCAACAAAGAATTCCTCCAAATGGACTTCCTGTAAAGGGAGGTAGCTATCTTGTTGGCACTAAATCGCAACTTAAGATCTAAAAAGTGGACCTGGACAGGAGAGATTTCTGCTGTAAATCTCAGAAAAGTGGAAGTGGATTCTAATGCAGCAATGAACCTCAGACACTCCGCTTCAGTCCCATCCCACACGAAAAGGACGTCATCAACGAACCTCTTATACATTCTAACCTTTTTGTAATCAGGGTGTTTGAACAGATGTCGCAATTCCCAATGATAAACAACAAGGTTAGCATAGCTATTCGCACAGGGAGTGCCCATGGCAACTCCCCATTTCTGAAGGAATAGCTGATCCTGAAACAGGAATACGTTGTTCTCTAATATCATTTCTAGCAAGCAGTTGATCAAAATCTGTCTGTTGTTGCTATAACCTGAGTTGCTGACAAGGATCTCTCTAATGGCCTGCATCCCCAGGTCATTGGGAATGCTAGTGAAAAGGTTCTGGACGTCCATTGTCACTAATAGCAATGTTGCCTCACTCCCATCAAACTTAAAGCCTTTAAGGAACTCAATAAGCTGGTATGAATCTCTCAAAATGACAGGGATATCATCTACCAAGGGGCGTAATAGCCCTTCCACAAATGAAGAAATAGTGGAGGTAATCCACCGTTCACCTGAAACAATGGGTCTCATTGGTACTGGTACAACCCCTTTGTGGATCTTGGGTAGACCCTTAATGATGGGTAAGGTAGGAAACTCAATCGAGAAGTATTCATACAACTCACAGCTGATCTGTCCACACATCAAGAGGTCATAAAGACTATCTTGTACCAACTTCACAATTGCACTGACCTGTTCTCTAGATATGACCTCATATACTTTATCATCTGACAGCATGTTGTTCATGGTAGTAGTATACTCTGATGTATTCATAATAACCACTGCTCCTCCTTTGTCAGCTTGTTTAACAATGACATTCTCATTATTCTTCAGAGAAACAATGGAACTCTGCTCAGCTTTACTAACATTATAGAAACTACATCTTTTTCTAATGTTACTAGACCTAAACCATTCATAAAAATCACTCTCACACATTTTCAGAAAACTTTCTACATTGTGTGGCATCATGGGTGTAAAACTGCTTTTAACCTTAAAAAAGCTCTTTAAGGTTTTAGTGTCCAAAACATTGCTGTCTTTGAAAAAGATCTTAAGAGAAACGTTACGACAAAACAGCCTCAAGTCTATTAAAATGTCACTTAAATAACTGACTTGTGAGGGAATGAAATTCAGTCCTTTCTCTAAAAGAGACAGATCAGAATCAGACAGCATGTGACTAGAAATGTTATACACAAGAGAACTCAGTCTCTCATCCTCTGAGTACGAGGACTTGGTGCTCAATTCCTTTGTCTCCTGTTGTTTGGAAAATTTTCCACTGATCCCTTTCTTTTCCTTGGGCCTCTGCTGCTTGACCGGCCTCGCCATCCTGGTTGTTCCTTGACTGGAAAGGGTAAAAAATGATTACTGGCAGAGGACAAATCCTTCGGTCTGGCTCCTGCTGACAAAGACATTTTGGCTGCCTGCTGATTAGGAGGCGGAGTACTGTTATCCATACTAACTTCGCTAGCTGGAATGGAGGTGGAGTTAGAAGGCACTGATGTTGGATTAGTCATATTGTTAGCTGAGGAAGAGGCAGATGGAGCAAGAAGAGGTTCAATACTAGGATTGACTGTAGACATAGATGAAAAACCAGTTTTGTTGGGGGGCCCATCATGTCGTGTGTTCTGCATACGTGTGTATTCAGTTCTAGGCCATAAAAAGATCTGTCCACTGGCAAAGTCATTGGCATCCCTAGTAAGTTTCTTGTGTTTAACTTCTTTGAGCCTTTCACTATAAGATTGTACCTGGACCCAAAGAGAATCAAGTCTCCTGGTGTAATGTTCAGTCTTGAAACGTTCAATAATCACTGCATACTGTGAATCTATCTTGTTCCTTAGTTCAACCTCCAATGGTGAAAAATATTCCAACAGCAGGTTAATATAACTGAAACCTAGCTGTATATTGAGGTCCTGCCATTTCCTTAACAATAAAGGATGACTGTTGCCATAAGATGGCATGCAAAAAACACGCATACCTCTAGGCACTATCTTAAAATGTAAGCATGCCTCTAAATGCAACCTCTGCCAGGCTAGTCTCTGTAACTGATATAAATCATCTTGGAGCATTTTAAATAGTCTGTTAAACTCAATAACATTCTCACCATTCGGTGTAGTTGGTGACACAGTAGGTTGGTTGTTCAACTCCAAAAAAACTCCTTTTTTTTTTTTTTTTTTTTCTATATAGTGAGAGATGAAAGACAGAAAGAGAGTCATACAAATTATTGATCTTCTACATTTCATATCTAGTGAGATAGAGAAGAAGTTCCACAAGACAGACAGGACATCACAGCAGTATATACATTAAAATGGTATTTGACTACCATGCTGATAGTATACAAAGTGAGGTACCTGCTTTTGTTCTACTTGACTAGTCTGGTGAGAGATGGAAAGCCATACTGACTATTCAGTTTATGTTTACTTACATATGTACATTCTTTTTGTAAAGCACAAAGAGGTAGAGAGTACATTGTGTATAACTGTATGTTTAGGAGTCATGCATTTGAGGAAATCTTGCTAACTGGGCAAAAACAATAGTGGTAGGGATAATATAGAAGGATTAGAGTTTTGGACTATGTGACACATGGACAAAGCCAGGAGTGTACAAGATGGGCCTTAAGGGTGTTTTTGAATTGGTTGGAGTTAGTTGCAGCAGTTATGGGTGAGGGGAGATTATTCCAAAATATAGCTATAGTGTGTGAGAATAAGGCTTTGCCGGCTATGTTGTTAGCAGTGGTAACAGCGAGAAGTGGTTTATTGGCAGAGCAGAGTGGGCGATTTGGGGTGTAGTTGGTAAGCAGTTGCTTCAGTGCAGGAGTTTTGTCAGGTTGTTTTAGGGTGTTGTAGGCTATGACAAGTTGGTGACAGAGTAGTAGGTGTGGGAGTTCAAGCCACTGGAGTTCCCTAAGTGGTAGGCAATGGTGGGTTCTGAAAGGGGAGTTTGTAGCGAACTTGGCAATTTTGTTATAGCAAGACTCAAGTTTGACCAGCTCAGATGTCCTGACATAAGTGAGAATTGAGCCTCCATAGAGTAGTGTAGATAGAAGGTGGGTTTGAGCTAGGGTGATTTTAGCATGGTCTGTTAGAAAGTTTCTTTGTTTATATAGGGAGCCCATTTTTTGTGCACCTTTTTTATAGTTTGAGAAATGTGGATGTCAAAGTGGAGGTTATTGTCAATTTCCACATCAAGGAGCTTGGTGTGGACAGAGGGTGAGATGACAGTACCATTACTGGAAGAGATAGAGAAAGGTATTGGTGAGGTTTTAGATTTGTTTGGGGAGAATATAAGTAGTTTTGTTTTGTTAGGATTTAAGATGAGTTGAATATTAGAGATCCAGTTTTCTACTGAGGTAAGAGATTCCTGGGTGAGCTGCTGAAGGATGGGAGTGATGAGGCTGAGCAGTTTAGGGTGGCATCATCTGCGTACTGGATTAGGTTGGCCTGTAGGGTAGAGGTGTATAGGTTGTTAGTAAAGATAAAAAAGAGTAGTAGGCCCAATATAGAGCCTTGGGGAACACCAATTGTTGTTGGGAGTAGGGGTGATAAGACTCCTTGCCACTGGACAGCTTGTTGGCGCTCAGAAAGGTAATTTTTGAACCAATTAACGGTGTTAGGGGTGAAGGCTAAAGAAGTTAGAGTGTCTATTAGTATGGTGTGGGAAACCATGTTAAATGCCTTTGAGAGGTCAAGGAATATAGCAGATACAAATCTATTGTTGTTCCTATGCTGGTCCACTAAGTGTGTGAAGGAGAGAAGGGCAGTGGTTGTGCTGTGGTGTGAGCGGAAACCGTGTTGTGTAGGGGAGAGGAGATTGTTTGATGTTAGGAAATGCATTACTTGGGAGTGCATGCAGTTTTCTAGTATCTTTGATAGGGGAGATAGGATGGCTATGGGTTGGTAGTTGGAGAAATCATAAGAGGTTTCGCCCTTATGAAGGGGAATAATGTAAGATATTTTCCAAGGGCGAGGGATGTATGATTCTTGTATAGATCGGTTAATAAGGATTGAGACTGGGTAGCATATTGAGTTTGCAGCCATTTTTAGGAAATGTGCTGGTAAGCCATCTGCTGCAAGAGTAGTGGGTTTCAGGTTTAGGAGGTATTTCTTTATTGTAGAGGTTTGGACCATGGAGAAAGTGAGGGGAGAAGAGTGTTTGGGGGGCTGTTGGCATGGGAGTGTAGTTATTTTTGGATAGTTGAGTAGATAGAGAGATGAAAGATTCAGTACAGTGTTGGTTGAATTTGGAGGCTATCTCGCTATCTGAATGTGTGGTAGGTGAGGTGGGAGTAGGTATGGTGTTTTTTCCTGGTTTTAGCAAGGAGTTAATTGCATGCCAGAATTTTTTAGGGTTATTAGCATGTTTATTTTGGATGTTTAGGTAGTAGTTCTGCTTATCAATTTTGTTTTGTTGTTTGACCTGGTTCCTAAGATTTTGATAATTTTGTTTGAAAGAGCTGTGTTGTCTGTCTTCCAAGTTTTTCATGCATTGTCTCTGGATTTTAGTAGGGCTCTAGTGGACTTGGTAAGCCATGGAGCTGAGTGAAGCTTAGCCCTAATTGTTCTTATGGGGACTATTTGGTCTAGGATATTAGTGAATGTAGTATTAAAATAATCTACTGCTTGGTCCAAGTTGAGGGAGCATAGTGGTTCCCACTTGCAGTTTTGAAATAAGTTGTTGAGTTTGGCCGAGTTTACTTTGTGAGTATTCCTGACTTGTTTAAGGATTGTAGGTTTGGTTAAGTTAGTATGTTTTCATAGGAGGAATGTTGGTAGGTGGTCACTAAGGCTGTCTGGTAGGCAGCCGGTTTGGTAGTTTTTTTCTGGGTAGTTCACTAGGGTCCAATCTAGTATAGATTCTTTTTGAGATCTCTTATCAACTCCAGTAGGTTCTGAAATAAGTTGGGAGAACCCGTTTAGGTTTATGTAGTTGGTGGGGTTTTTGGAGTTGCAGGCTAGCCAATCAGTATTCAGGTCTCCCAGAAGAATAGTTTATTTTGGGAGGGTATCTTTTATCCATTGCAGCATCTTCTCAATTATTGCTATGTTATTCCCTGGGGATATATATGCACAGAGAAAATTGATCCTCTTTTTCTTGTTTATTTGTAGCAGGGAACCTACGATTTCAGTGGTATTAAATTTAGGAGGAGAAGTTGGTAGGGGTTGCATAAGAAGTGTATTTTTGTAGACAATTGCTACACCTCCCCCTTTTTTTCCTGTTCTGTCAAGCCTCATGATATTATATCCTGGAGGCAGTATATCCTCATTTTGTGTGCTGGGTTTTAACCATGTCTCAGTTATGGTTAGAATGTCAGGGGAGTAGTGTGTTAGGAATGTGTGAAATTGAGGCAGTTTATTTAATATACTGCGAGCATTTAGGTTTATGATTAGTAGGTCAGTATTTTATATGCATGTGGGTATAAGGTTGCTTGGGCCAGGATTTGGGTGAATATCTCCAGATGTAAGGAGATATTTTTTAATAATACATAAAGTCTGATTGCATGTAATATATCTATGTGTTGTTTACATGATGTTTCTCTAGTATTAGGTGGTGGAAGGTAATTATTGTGTAAATATTCTGTTTTGTTATGATTAACTAGAGAGGCAGATATAGGGAAATTTGTTTGAGTTTTTGTGGGTGTGGGGGTATGTGTAGTATGATAGTTATTTTGTGGTAGGGGTAAGTGTGAGTGTGAGGATGTGGTGTATGATAGGATTGTGAGGGTTAGTAGGAGGGATGAAAGAAAGTAGAGTATGTTTTGTGTCATAATGGATTTGACTAGATTAGTGTTTATTGGGTTGGAGGTAAATAGGGGTGGGGTTTACGATGGTCACAGGTGATTGGTTGTATGTGGTGGTCAGGTGATTTGGGGTTAGAATAAATGTAAAGATAGTTGGGGTGTGTGGGAAATGGAGGTAGGGTAGGGGAGCGGAGTGAGCCGAGTGGAGCGAGGCGAACGGAGTGGGACCCCACACAGATGCAGAGGCTATAGAACCAATCTGTTGTGGTTTTCCAGATATTTTCCAAAGGTAAGGTATGCTAGGGTGCAGGGTCGGCGGTTGATATCCTGCACCTTGGCTTTATTTATATTTACTTTATGCAGTACCCTATGCCTTAGCTCCTGGAGATTATGAGACATGTTTCAAGTCAGTGCTGCGGACCCTCCGAGCAGTATTATTCAGGTTTAAAATCTGCAGATTGAACACTATAAATGGTTGAAGAGTTATTAACCTTGTTCATTTTCATTTATTTTCATTTATTTATTTACACTTTGTTAATCTTTGAAAAGATGATATTACAACTGATGTCAGTTAACTTACTGAAAAAACTGACCTGTACCAACTTGACTTTATAACTGGTTATTCATATGTAAGAACCTGCTTTCTGTAACAAACTGCAATTATAGCTTTATTAGATATGGACCTTCCTGTGAATGCTGTCTTTTTAGATCTAGCTAAAGCCTTTGGCATCATACCACAGTCTGTTCTTATCAACTTCTGACAAATGGATCCTGATAGCCAAAAGCATGAGTAATTGCAAAACCTATGTTGTTCCAATAAAATGTTTTAAATCTCATTGAGTTCCAGTGTCTTTGTGTATTCTACTTGTGGATCAGCATTTCATATTTTTTTCTACTCAAGCAGGAACGTAAATGGATCCAGTGAATATTTACTTGGAAGTTGGCTGCATTGCATTTAGTGTTGTATCCTAAATGGCTTGAAAAGCTAAAGTTGTATTTCATGAGTTAAAAACTTCTGAGGGGGGAATCTTATACAAGCATTTAAAGCAATGTAGGGTGACACAGTAGCATGTCTCCTTGATTTACATGTCATTACTCGTAATGTAAATACTAGAAATAAAGGCTTTTTGCTGTTACTTACTGTAGCACACTCTGGATTAAAACATTCATTGTTCTAAATCAAAATAGCTAAAGCCTGGACAAGGCTGCCCATAGAGGTAAGAGAAGCATAGATGCCTACTCTATATGGGAAAATCCAGCTTTAAATCATTCAGATGCAGAACACAAACTCCATATACCTCTTTATAGTGCTGTACGCAGTGATATAGTTAGGGTGGGGCAAAGGAGGCTTCCACTGCAGGAGCAAAGAGTTGGAGGTATGATCAGCAGATGCCCAATCACTCAATAGTGCAACACCAGCATTCAGTTATATATTGGTTTTACTGAATGCTGGTATGGGAATGAATGCCAAATACTGCTTTTGCAGTCAGGACTGAAGCATTTCAGCACTGTGTGTGGTATAAGTTATAGCAAGCCAATTGCTACAAATGTAGTAAGTGGTTTATTACAGATTTAAAAGTAAATTATGGGGCTTTTTTTTGTTTGTTTTGCTCCTCAACTTAAAGTTGAGGAAGGTGCCAGATCAGAGGATGGCACAGTGTACCAGAATTGCTAGCTACAATTCTGGCTGTAACTTTGTAATATTTACCTTTGAAACTTTCTTGGGTTTATACTCCCAGGCTATATCTGAAAAAATTTCAAGAAGGCCAGTGCTCTACATTAGTTAATAAATTATATATATATATATATATATATATATATATATATATATATATATATATAGCTGTAGATATGTGGTACAAAGGAGAAGTCCCTCACATTGGGTTGTAATGGGGCTTGCCCCCTGCAAACAACATTATTTAAATAGTTATTAACCAGAGTTTCAACAAGTGTGTTCTTGAATGAGTCTGACTTGTCCCATTTACTGTAAGCAGTTTGCAGCTTATGAGTTGACTTGTCAAAGTGGAACCCTTTTATAGAGGCCCTCTAAGCCTCTGCCTAGCTAGTTAAATTATCATAACTTTACTAGCATAATGCCATGGTAACCACAAAATGAGTCAACCCAAAACCAAACCCAAGCTCAGATAAATGGTCATAACAATCAAAGACCAAGAACCATAAAATAAAAGACTGCTGACCAAATATCTTCCAGTGAAACTGAATGCTTTAATTTCACTTTTATTAGAGACCTTTTCAGAATGCAAACACAAAACAACCCCCTGCATTCAATCATATTTCCCACTTAACACCTTGTACTGGATAAGGAACTTGTTTCAGTATGAACAATATGAACTTTTTTAAATTGGTACATTGTTGTGCATATTTACTAAGGGCATTAGTCAAATCTTTATTTTTATACTATAATTGTGCTAATAAATCCATTGTGTGAGAAGGCACTGTCTTTCCCCGCATAAAAACTATCACAGGATATAAAAGAGGTGATATAAACCACCCCGTTTGTGCCACAGTTATAATGTCCCACAGCACCAATGGTCCATTTGTATCCTAATACAGATATATTAGATGTGCCATTGAAAAATCTGCATTGGCTCCAACAGCCACACAGAGCTATTTTTCTAACACTACATAATTAGGAGGTGGACTTACTGTAATTACATTCAAGCTTTTCTTTAAGATTACTGTTCATTTTATACACCAATAAAGGCTAACCACCCAAAATTTGTTTGGGGGCCCATTCTTGATGGTTAGGTCCCAATTATGTTTTTCAAATGGCTGTCATTTTTGTCAAAAGGTAAAATCACAGCAATTTTAAAGTTGACACTTGCTAGACATTTGTTTTCCTAACTGAATAAGGTTGCTTCAAAATAGGTAAAAAGTCACTGACTGCCCATCTAACTGGAAACTTCAGTTGCCAAATTGTGGATTAGTTTCTTGGGGTATTCACTCTCTTCAAAAACACAGAAGACAGAACATCTACTTCTTTCATGAACTTCTTGTCATGTGAAATTAGTCTAAAAAGCCTAATAAGTTGACCTTTGACCAACCTTTTATTTTACCATATAGGGTGTTGGCTGCTAAAATGTAAAAAAAAACTGTTAGAATAGGTAGGCTTTCTGTATACATTAAGTTTGAATTAACCCGTAGTTAAAGTTTTGGAAATGTTGACATCTAAAAATGAATTGTTAATTTATCATATTGAAAAGTAAATTCTAAAAAGTCAATTGTAGCTTTCAAATAAGTAAGAAATTAGAACAAATTGTTTCACACCTGCACTTGCTTGAAAACTACCCTCACAGTCACTCCAAAAGCATCTCTATGAAATTACTTGTAATATAGTGGCTAAATTCAAATACAAAGCAATGATTCCAACTATCTTCAGCTGTGCAATGCTGACTCCACTAATTTCCATTTCTAAATGATAATGCATTCTCACCTTATACTTAATTCATTTGCACATACCTTAACATTCTTTCATTCATTCATTCATTCTCCAATTGGCTACTTTATCCAGTTGCGTATTGCAGGGGAGCAAAAACCTGTCCTAGCACTTAGAGGGCACTGTGCAGAGAAACTAATCAAGATGCAAACACATGCACACATGCACATGCAAACTCTCACACACACACACACACACACACACACACACACACACACACACACACACACACACACACACACACACACACACACCTATGGGCAGTTTGGAGACCAGGCCAAGAACAACAAAGAGGCTAAGAGAACAGTCACAATGACAAAAAAAAAGGTGCCAGAGAAACTCTTCCAGCTTCTGGAAAGTGACTCAGCAGATGGCACAAAACTGCATCAGGTTGCAAAGGAAAGACCAAAAAATAAAGACGAAAGCCATCAAATGCCAGCAACAACCTGCACACTAGTCCAGAGGGCATCAACATCAGGTTGAAGGAGTGCCTAGCAACATCTGGATGAAGAAAACCTCACATAAGCTGCACTGCCCCATTCACAACCTACAATTATGGAGGAAGACAAAACCACCCTAGAAGAGGTAAGTATGTCACTAAGGAAATTTAAGTCAGGGAAAACAGCAGGATCAGGTGAATTCACAGTACATATGATTAAGATGTTGGGTGAGTTAGGGGAGAAATGTCTTCTGAGAGTACCCATCATAGTGTAGAGAGAAAGGAGTGTCCTAGATGACTAGAGAAAAAGCATTCTAGTGTGAATGTAGAAGAGCAAAGGGGACATTCACAACTGTGGACATTACAAAGGTATCAAACTCCTGTCACACTGCATGAAAGTGCTTGAAAGTATAATTGTTAAATGAATACAGAAAACAGTCAAAAGTAAAATGGTAGATCAGTACTTTAGATTCAGATAAGGTTGCAGCACAATCATCCCAATGTTTGCAATGAGACAGATAGTGGAGGAGAAAAAGCTAGAGATGAGGAAAGAGTCGACTGGGTATTCCTAGACTTCGCAGTCCTGAGATGATTTAAAGTCCTGGAAACACTGGTAGAATTAATGCAGTCTATGACCTCAATGACACAAGCATGAACAGTGTTTGGACTTACAGAGGGGTTCCCAATGTGAGAGTATGTGCATTGGTGTTCAGCTCCAAGACCACTGCTGTTCATACTGATGATGGACTACATTACCAAACAGTTGGTGGGAACAGAGCAACAAAGACTCTGTATGTAGACAATGTCTCACCACAAGCAGACTCTGAACAGGAACTTTAACAATTGAAAGGTGAATGAAATGCAAAACTGAAGGCACGTGGCATGCAACCAAGTACAGACAAGACAGTGGCCATGGCAGCAAACGGGGGAATTAGAAAAAGCTGAAAATGTAAATAGAAGAGAAAATATATGTACAGGATAACACCTTCATGAATCTAGCATGGGTGGTTGGGGAGAAGAGAAGTTTGAGTGTGGAGGTCTAAGCTAGGATCAAAGGGGAAGCAACTAACTGGTATGTCAAAGGTTGTATATGACAGAAGAATGCCAAAGAAACTGAAAAGTAAGAAAACATTGGTGCAACCAGTGCTTCTGCATGACACAGAAACATCGGCAGTGAAGACAGACTATTTGAGGAAGCCTTAGGTGATAGAGATGAAGTGCCTGAGACTGGTAATAGAATGTACACTGTAGAACACATGAAGAAATGAGAACATCAGAACAGAAGCCTGAATAGCCTCAATTGTAGAGGTCAAGGAGAACAGATTACAGCGGTTTGGTCAAATGTGCAAGAAAGCAGAAGACGATTTTTGAAGATTTGGGAGTGACAGGAAGAAGGCAAGAAGAAACAGGGATGTCCAGTCTAGAAATGCATGAATTGTATGAGAGAAGACCTCTGCTTGACTTACAAAGCCATGTCTGACCCAGCCCTGTTAGAAATGTTACACCTAAAGAAATCCCAATCCCTCCACACCACACACTCCAGAGACCTCAGCCTCATTACCACAATCAACAGAACATGCTGGAGGGACAGGTTCATAACCCAGAGACTGCCCATGTTCTGGAACAGACTTCCCATACATGTCAAGCAGAGCACCTCACTGGCCCTCTTCAAGAGAAATCTTGATGAGTGGATGGGAAATAGAAAGTACACCCCAGGGATCACTCCAGTGGCTCTACTTGATAGAGGCACTGGGAACTAATGACGGCATGATGCCAGGGCACTTCTATGGGCTAGGCTTGTAAAGGCTCCAGGGCCATTTGTCTAGTACACACCTATGAACCTATGAACAGTCAGGCAAGAAGATAGGAGAGTGGAATTTACTCAAGAGAGCTGGCAACAGCTGACATACCATCCTAACCCCATGTAGAAAAAAAATGAAAAAGGGGGTTGATGATGACAATGATGATAATATAAACAGAATGTTTATCTCAGCTCAGTATTCATAGAATTCATAGGAGCTACAAGGCAGTATAATCTTATAGGTACATAGGTTCATAGGTTCATACTAGGCTATCTGCCCGAGGGCATTTACAAGCCTAGCCCATTGTTTTGTGGCTTACGCCACCCCTTTAGTATGGGGAACTATACCCATTATTTTGCTGTGCCTCTGTCGAGCAGTGACACTGAGGTAATCCCTGGGGTATATCTGCGATCTCCCATCCATTGGTCAAGATTTCTCTTGAACAAGGCCAGCGAGGTGCTCTGCCTCACATGTACCGGGATTTTGTTCCACAGCATAGGGAGTCTTTGGGTGATGAATCTATCCCTCCAGCACGTCCTATTAATAGCCGTGTCGAGGTTTAAGTCTCCCGCCCTTGTGGCTCTGATGGATCTAGATATTTTGAGGTGAAGCATGTTCATCAAATCTGGGTTTGACATGGCCTTGTATGTTAGGCAAAGGTCACCTCTGAGCAAGCGGTAAGCGACTGAATAGAGCTGGAGTTCTTTCAGTTGGGCAGCATAGGACAGATTTTTGAGACCATTTATCCTTTTGGTGAGGAACTTTTGTGGCCTCTCCAGCTGCTGCAAGTGTCGGGTCAGATACATTCCGAATGGGGCATTGTACTCAATCATTGGTCTGATGAGTGATGAGTAAAGGGAGACTATGACCTCCCTTGATCTAGATGAGAATCCCTTCATGATAAGGTGGGCAATGTAGAAGGTCTTCCTAACTACTTTAGCTACATGGGTGTCGAATGACAGACTACTATCAACCTGGGTCCCCAGGTCCCTGATAACTTCTTCTGTGCTCAGTGGATTGCCACCTATTTGGTAGCTAGGGGTAACCTTGTTTTTCCCGAAGGGTATGACTATGCATTTTTGGCATTTAACTTTAGGCCGTGGCTCTGGCACCAGTTATCCGTTTCTGTGAGACCCTTCTGAAGGATATCTGTGTCAGATGTGTTTTCTACTATGGCGCCCAGTTTGCAGTCATCTGCAAACTTTGTCAGCCATAACCCTCCTGTGTTTGCTTGTACTTCGGAAAAGTAGATGCCAAACAAGAGTGGGCCCAGGACTGAGCCCTGTGGGACACCACTTGTGACAGGCTTTCAGTCTGACATGGCGCCAGCAACTCTGACCCTGTGGGTTCTGTCACTCAGCCAGTTTGCAACCCATCTTGTGATGTATGGGTTAACATTTAAGCTGATGAGTTTTTCAATGATACCTGAGTGGGGTATTGTATCGAAGGCTTTCGCCAGATCGAGGTAGGCTGTATGGACTGCCTTTCCTCATCAATGGCTTTGGTGACTGTTTCAAAAAGTCAACCAAGTTTAAAAGGCATGATCTGCCTTTGACAAAGCCAAACTGGGTTGGATCCAAAGTCTGCAAATTCCCTATGTCTTTATTTATGAGGTCCATTATGATCCTCTCCATGGCTTTGCAGATAAGGCTTGTCAAGCTAATGGGCGGTAATTTCCAGGGTCGGTGGAGGCACCGCCTTTGTGAAGTGGGACCACAGTTGCAGTGCGCCACTCCTGGGTACGTATCCAGAGGTAAGACTTTGATTAAACAGCTGTCCTAGCTGTGGGTTTAATTCCTCATTGAGTTCGTGGAGCACACAGCCGGGGACACCATCAGGTCCCATGGATGCTGTGTTTTTGCTTTGGAGAGAGCAGTTCTCACTTGGGCTGGAGATGTTTGGGGGCTGCAATCATTTGGTATAGATATCTCTCCTTTGGGGGAGGGAAGAAGTTTGCACAGAACCTGTCAGCCAGTATGTTGGCAATGTCTGTAGGATCAGTAATCTTCACATCATTTTGAACTAGTTCTGAGCATATCTGGGAGTTTCCTCCCAGGTTTCTAACATAGCTAAAGAAGGCCTTATGATTGTCTTTTGAGTCTTTAGCTATTTTTCTCTCGAAATTTGCTTTGGATGATTTTATGAGAGCTCTTAGTTTTTACTTATAGTGATCAAGGGTGTCTTACCTTTTAAGGATTTTGCTCTATCTTGTAGTAGCTTCCTCCTTTTGTTGTAGAGTTTGTTTATGGCTGGGGTCCACCAGACTGGACGCTTGCCTTTGGTACAAAGAGTCTTTGTTTTGCTTGGGATTGCCTTATCCATGCAGTCCTGCAGGTGCTGGTAGAAGGCATTTGTAAGTGATTCAGCGGTTTGAGTACTGTTTTCCGCCCCTCGGGGGCCTTAAAGGAGACCACACTAGTCTTTAGAAGTGTGAAGTCGGCTTTTGAGAAGTTCTTTACTGTGGTCTTTTATTTCAGGTGGGGGTGGGATGAGGACCTCCAGCGAGATTAGATTATCATCTGATCTCACCAGTGAGGGGTATACTTCCGGTGTTGAACATTTTGCTCCCATGTTCGTGATGATGAGATCGAGTATGTTATCTCCTCTTGTGGGGATAGTGACTAGTTGTTCCATGGCATTTGAGTTTATGAATTCCAGGAACTTTTGGGCTAGGGTGTTTGGGCTTGAGTAGTGTTCCCAGTCTATATTAGGGTAATTGAAGTCACCTAGTATGATGGTGTTTGGTGATACATTTATCCCCTCTAGTGTTTTCAGGAAGGGCATGTGAGGTTCCTGAGTTTGTGAGGGTGGCCTGTAACATGCTACAATTTGCAGAGCAGTCTTGCCTATGGTTAATTGCACCTGGATGGTCTCTGATGCATCGTGCGTTGCCACCAGTCTTGAGGTGTGGGTGTCCTTGATGAATATGACCATTAACTCCTTGCCAGTCCCTATTCTCAGACTATACCCCTTTTATTAAGGAAAGCTCAGTCAGTCAGTCCAGGGGTAAATTTGTGGGTACCCATCCAATCATCCAGATTCTGTTTGAAGGATGATAATGTGTTCCACTGCTTAACCTACAGAGGAAGTTTATTCCGGAGATGGTGGAAATGTGGTGCAATGAATCTATCTCTCCACTGAATACTGTTTATCTTGATGGTGAAGGTTTAGGTCCCTGAATTTGGCATTTGTGGTGTTATTAGGCTTGCAGAGATACAGCAGATCAAGTACAACAGGTTCTCTAATGATGTGGTAGGCAATACACCAATCACCCTTCAAGAGTCTATAAGATACTGAGAAAACAGATAGAGTTTCTAGCCTTTCTTGGCAGCTCAGTATCTTTAAGCCCATGATCATCTTAGTTAAAATCTTTGGGGGCTTCTCTATGTGACTGATAAATTTAGTGTAGTACATCCCAAAGGGGCTGTTGTACTCAATGATTAGTTACTTAATGGTGAGTATAAGGGAATAATACCAACAGCTCTACTAGATAGGGGCCAAGGGTACTAGCTGCTAGATCAAGGGCCTAGGGAACTAACCAAAGGGACGGTGAATACCGCACAACGTGGCTGTGCTAATATATGCCTTCGGGCAGATAGCCCAGTACCTACCTATGAACCTATGAACCTATGGCTTCTTTGGGTCTGGATGGTACACCCTTGTCTATCAGAAGAGCTAGGTAGAATGACTTTCTGACTACAGTTGCTGCAAGATACTTGAAGGAGAGGGAATTGTCAACCCAGGTTCCTAGATCCCTTCTTACATTTTCATTTTGTAGTGGGTTATTGGTCTATACTATATGTTGAACATAGGGATTGTTTGCCAAATGCAACAATGTTATACTTTTTCATATTAATTTGAGCCCATTTTCATTATACAAGGTATTTACTAAGGTAAGTTCCTTCTGAAGGGTGCAGGTATCAGAAGGAGTATTGACAGTAACATCCAGTTTGTAGTTATCTGCAGAATTAGTTAACTAAAGATCCTGGTTCCTGATTTGGAGATCAGACAAGTAAATGACAGAAAGGAAAAATCCCAACAAAGAGCCCTGGGGGACTCCACTGGGAACCTTCATGGTCTCAGATAAGACACCTGCCACATTAAATATATGGGTTCTTTCTTTTGGCCAGTTTGCTATCCATCAACAATGTTGAGATCTATTTTCAGAACATTTAGCTTTCATAGGTTCATAGGTAGGTACTAGGCTATCTGCCCATGGGCCTAGCCAACAAGGTTCCCTGGCTCATGTCACCTAAGAAGTTTATTTACCTGTGCCTCTGTTGAGCAGAGCCACAGAACTAATCCCTGGGGTAAATTTTCTATTTCTTACTATGTCCATATGCAGTTTACTGTCAAATACCTTGGCCAGATCAAGATATGCTGTGAGAACAGCATGACCATTGTTTACAGTCTGAGTGACACTCTTGAAGAAATTAACTACATTTTATTTGTAGAATCTCCCTTTGATGAAGCCAAATTGTTGAGGGTCAAGCCTAGTAATATATTTGATATCATAACTGATGGTGTTAGTTATAATATACTCCACAGCTTTGCAGATCAGGTTCATCTTGATTATAGAACTATAATTACTGGGGTCCATGGTAGGGCTACCCTTATAGTGGGGCATCCTCATCATGATGTGCCATAATTTGAGGACAAATCATGTACATAAACTTAGGTTAAACTGTTTATAGAGGTTTACCACTATTTATTAAATATCTACATATGTCAGGTTCCATTGAAGAAATATTTTCGGTCTTTGATAAAATCTTCAGAACATGTTCCTTTGTGATATTAGGGGGTATATGGGATTCTAGGCTATCTGGCATTTAGGTAGATGTTTCAGTGGTAAAATGTGCACTAAATTTGCTAGGTAATATATTGGCAATGTCTATTTGACTGGAGCAAGTGGTGCCATTTAGAATAAGTTCTGAGCATTTTGGGTACTGTTCCTTACTTTCCTAGCATAGCTAAAGAAGGATTTGTAATTACTTTTAGCTTCAGTACACATCTTAAGTGCATAGCTTGTTTTACTAGTCCCAATAGTTTTTTTCCTTCAATTTCCTTACAATAAGGGCGCTGTGTAACAGCTATGTAATGCACTAATTTATAAGAGCTCTGTGTAACAGCTATGTACTGCAGTAATTTATAAGGGCGCTGTGTAACAGCTATGTACTACAGTAATGTGTAAGGGCTCTGTGTAACAGCTATGTACTGCAGTAATTTATAAGGGCGCTGTGTAACAGCTATGTACTGCTGCTGTTTTTAAGGACTCTTCATTTCATGTTTCTACATAGGAAGCTGTAAGTGATTTGCATCACTCCCCTCTTCCTGCCTACGCAGTTCTCAAAGAACTCCAGAGAAACACTGAACGGCCCACACATCTAACACTGAAGCAACATTTTCTTTAATCTTATTGTTTGTTACAATTGTATGTCCAATAAGACACTGCAGAGGTGAGGTGGTCAGAGTACAATGAAAGAATATATGCCTGCATTCCATTCTATATTTCTCATGTTTTTTTTTTTTTTTTTTTTTTGTCCATACCACTGTGAAGATAGGGTGAAGACAGATGAAGGCTGCCAGCCTAACCAGATAGAATTTTGGAGATAATTCTGTCATCTGTAAATATTAATGTAAACCACAGGCTTGTTGTCTTAAATGGTAAAAATAGTGTTATATGTGGAACTGGAAAAAATCTAACAACAGTGCACTCTACTGACCAAGTAAAGCATGTTGTGACCCTTTGGTGTAAACACGGCTCCGGCTGGTCTAGATGAAGGAATACTTGCTATTGTTTTAAGGCCAGAGTTAATGGCCAGAATTTGCATGCATGAATGTCCTTTATTGCTCTGGTTTCTGCCCAGAGGTGAAGAATGTAAATGTAGTTTTTGCTAGCCTGGGAACCCCAGGGAAGTGTGAAGAATGATGAAATGTGAACCAGGAATGTGATTAAAAAAACAGAGAGAATCAGAGAGCATTAAGCATTTTGTCTTGACCATCCAACTCATCAGCACTGTCTTGCTCTATATGTAAGTTTATCTTAGACTTGTTTTCTCTTAGAAATAGCTAGAAACTAGAAAGAGTAGACTAATTGTTTTTCTGTGATATCAGAACTGTACTACTGAATTATTTTAAGTATTTCTCTGTGATCTCTGAACTCTTGACTAGCACTGTGTAGTAAGAAGTATCGTCTTGTGTTTTTGGTATTTATTATTAAATATCTTTAAACCTTTCAACCATGGCTGTTTTGTGTAGAGTTAATTTAAGCTCTAGGGTACATTGCATGTATATAGTGATTACTGTCCAAGTCACTCCAAATACGCCTTGCTGTTCAGTCGCACTTACCATTTGGATAATAACATTGCACACTAATAATTGGGCACCCTTTTAAGGGCCTTTGAGTTGCTGATAAATATTAGCTGGGTGGTGGCAGTGATTTCTACCCTATAGTCTGGGTAAAAGGGGCACAGCTGGACAGCCTGTGCCAGCCTTCCCTAGGAGTGTCTGTGTGGTTGTATAAAACTCTTATCTCAAAGTGTGCATGTGTGTCAGCTACTTGGGCAGGGACATGAAGCACTGGTTGGACAGAGAGGGTGCTGGAGTTTTTAGCTTGCCCAGCTGGCTGAGATCTGGACCTTATAGCTGTGCCAGTGGGGAGTCTTATTGCGGACCTGGAGAGCAGGGGAGCTACCAGCCCCAGACTGACTGTATCTCTGTGTGCTGTTAAGGGAAATTGCACTTTACTGTGTCTATTTGTTATCTTTTCCTCCTATATGAGACGTCCTTCACTGGTGTTAGTGGTGAGGATTGAGGGTCCTTGATTGCTGGGCCAGGGCACGGGCATCACAACCACATTACCTCATATCTAAAACTTATGTCCAGCCATTCTATCTGCATGTAAAAAAGAAAAAACATTTGTTTCATGTTTTCCCAATAAAATATCAGTTAGTATACACATTCCTTAATACTGCATTTGTTCTTTTCTCTAATGTCTGTTGCATCAGTGGTCAATAATATTAAATGAGCACCAGTGTCTAACCCATTAATTACCAAGAAGCCACCAAAAACTGAAATAGTAGGCACATTTGTTACATACTTCAGTCTGTTAATTCATTCTCACTTTCACTATATTTTGTGTCTACAAGTAGCAAAGTTTTACTGCAACTGTTTCAACATTTTCAATAGCTGTCACACTGGCCAATAGGAACTAAGTGTGTGTGTGTGTGTGTGTGTGTGTGTGTGTGTGTGCGCACGTGCGTGGGTGTGTGTGTGTGTGTGTGTGTGTGTGTGTGTGTGTCTTGCACGCTTAAAGGTGTCGTCAGTGTGTGTGTGTGTGTGTGTGTGTGTGTGTGTGTGTGTGTGTGTGTGTGTGTGTGTGTGTGTGTGTGTTTTGGGGAGAAGGCCTGCACAGTTTGTCTGCATGTCACGCTTCATTTTTATTCAGTTATTTTATCTCATTACCTGGGCTAAGCCTGCAAATGGTCAGATTTGATCAGTGTTCTACCCAGGTAAATAAAGTTAAATAAATAAATACATACATACATACAAGCATACAATTAAATATATCTGCAGATCACTGCACATGTGTTTGAATTGCTGATTGTTCCTCATTTATATATAGAGATATGATTTAGTCAATCCCTGATAATTTTTTTTCTTTCTAAGGATAATATTGCATTTTTCTTGAATATACTATTCTATTACTTATTTAAATATTACTAACATGTATCCGTTTCAAGCAATATTATGAAGTCAGTAAGCAACAAATATATTCAAAGAGGTGAGGGCAAGGACATAGATGTATGCAGACATATAACTGTATTACTTTGCATTTCACATATACTCGTTTTGTACTTTATTCACACAGGCACTGAAATTCAGTCCATCTAATTTTCATATTCATTTTCTATAAAGGATTAATAATGCCAGAAAGAATCAATCATATTGTTACTTTATGTCTCTGTGTTCAACAACTTAATCTATGTAACTTTTATTAACATTCCATAGCTTAATTTGATGCTGGTAAACATCACTTTTCCTGCAATCAACTATCCATTCAGAATGTTGTTAGCTATGCTTGTTTGACATACATCATTCTGCTGAGATAGAAACAGCCTTTATTGCCTCATGGATAGCACATAGCCTGCTGCCAGCTGTGCATAGAAAGGAAAAAAATATAAACCACACTCATCTGAGGCAGCATTCTTTTTTTTCAATAATAATTCTTTATTGTTTTTTTCCTTATTCATACAGAATACAGAATATTTCATACAGAATATTTGACAGAGAAATACACAGGTGGTTTTCAAAACAAGATTCTAACAACATTATGACAACATATATACGCTATTTACATGAATGCTTCCATACTTTCCATAAATGTACAAATAAAGCTTATTTCTCCAGGAATAGTATCTTATAAAATAATGTAATTCAAGTAGAATTATATTTTATAATATGTATAACAAAGGAGTATTTCAGATTCCTTGTTTTAAACCAGTATAATATTGAAAATTTGTTCCCATAGTTTCATATTATAGGGATTTTTGTTTTGATTATTAATTACATATTTGTGGGCTAAAATGTGTTTTATCGCTAAGGTCCTAAAATTCTCCCATGAGGTTTGAGAGGGAGTCAGCCAGTTAGTAGCTATGTAGAGTTTCATTAGTAGAAAAATATTGATGAGTATAATCATTTGGGATCTAGATAAGTTGTTTGGAGGGATGTGCAATATCATAAATTCCCAAGAAAGTGATGAAGTTTGGTACCCCATCTTTTGAAGTTGTAGTTTTAAGGAATTCCAAAGTTTATATATGCATTTACAGCTCCAGAACATATGTAAGAGGTCAGCCGTTTCATCTTTACAATATGGGCACTTAGGAGAATTTTTTAGGTTAAATTTATGCAAGCTAAGACGTGTATAATATGCATTATTATATATCATGAGTTGGGTAAATGTTAACTTTTTAAGGGCGATAGAATTTGCCATTAAACTAATTGCTTTTATTATTCTACTTTCTTCAACCGATGGTAATTTTCCTTTCCAATATTTGGATAAGAGAAGGTGGTCTTGGTATTTAATGTCTTTTATCAATTTATATATGATTGTTATAAATTTGGTACTTTGTAAGAGGGCTTGCCAAATTGTAATACATTTCGTTAAATCCTCTTTACTAATGGTTAAATTTTTGAAGTAACTTGTGGACAATTCTTTACTCTGTCTCAGGATCAATAAATATGATTTGGGAAGACCCATTTCCTTTCTTAGTTCATGAGCAGAGTAATTCAAGTATGGGTATATATCTTGTAGAGTTAAGTTAATTATTAGTGGGAAGCTTTTCAGATCTATTAACTGATTATTAAGTTTCAGGTTAGGATTCCTATGGAAAGGTTGTAGGATCATGTATTGAAAAAGATTTAATGATCTAAAGAGATTTTGTGATAGTGTTATATAGTTTTTGATGTAATTCATTAGATCATATGTTTTAATATTGTCTCTGTTTAAAAAGGGTAATGATTTAGGATTTATATTCAGGTTCTCAGTATGTTTATAGCTTAGTCTTACCCAGTTTGGAGACCAATTATTGCTTCGTGTATCATAATTTGCAATTCTTAAAATTTTATTGGCATTTATGATTAAGTAATAGTTTTTGAAGTTAGGTAAATCTAAACCACCTCTATTTTTCGGAATCATCAGATTATCATATGATATTCTGGTTTTCTTTGGATCCCATATAAATTTAGCAAATTCGGTATGGATTTGTTTAAAAAAATTCTTGGGTATTATCAACTGTGTAGACCTAAAGATATATAATAGTCTGGGAAAGACATTCATTTTAATAATAGAGACCTTTGCTAGTGATGGTAGTTTCAGATTTTTCCATCTCTTTAGATCAGATACAATGTGATCCCAAGTTTGCTTAACATTATTAAGATAAAAGTCCTTGTTATCTGTAGAAAAGGTAATACCTAAATATTTAATCTTTTCTTCAGATTTTACTTGACCTATCAATGGTAAAAGTGAGAAGGGTTTCAGAGTTTTTAAAGGAAATATATTTTTTTTTTAAGGTTTATTTTATAATTTGATATTAATGCAAAATCATCAATAGCAGATATTATTTTTTTTTGTATATGAAACAGGTGTTGTACAATACATATTAAGGTCATCTGCAAAAGCTGCCAGTGAGATCTTAGTACCATAAATTACTGGGGCATTATGGTAAACATTTTGTTTAATGTGTAAAAATAAAGGTTCTAAATATAGGTTAAATAATAAAGGGGATAAAGGACATCCTTGTTGGGTACCATTCCTAATTTGGATTCTTCTGGAACACATTTTATTTATATATAGAGTTGTATAAGGGTTATTATATAGAATTTGTAAAGTTAGGATGAATTCTTGGGGTATATTAAAGTAGGGTAAAATTTTAAATAGAAATTTTATGTTGACTCTATCAAAAGCCTTTTGTGCATCTATTATGAGTGCGTACATATTTAAATTCTTTTGATTAGCATAAAAGATTAATGTATGAAGTGTTAAAGTATTATCACTGGCCTGCCTAGCTGTTAAAAAAACAGCTTGCTCATTAGATATGATTAAGTTCATTATTTTCTTCAGTCTATTAGCTAAAATAGATGTCAGAATTTTAGTATCAATATTTAAAAGTGATATAGGTCTATAGTTATCTGGGTTCTGAGGATCTGAGTTTTCTTTGAGTATAAAAATTGTTTTGGATGCATTAAAATGTGGATCATTTATTTTATTATTGATAATATAATTGAATATGTACAACAATATTTGGGCAATAATACTATAGAAGGTTTTATAAAACTCTGTTGTAAGGCCATCTGGGCCAGGAGCTTTGTGCAATTTTAATTTTTTAATTGTTGTTGTTATTTCTTCAATAGATATTTGTTTTATTAGATCTTCCTGTGAATTCTCGTCTATTTTTTGGAAATTAATTTTTTGTAGGAGATCATTATCATTTTCATTTGTGGGTAAATTTTCTTGTTCTCCATAGATTTGAGAGTATATCAATTCAAAAGTGTTAATAATATCATCAGATTTTGTATAAGTTTCATTTTTAAAGTATAATTCCGGAATTTGAGAGGGAGATTTAGATTGGTTAATAATTCTTGCTAGTGCCCTTGATGGAGTTTGAATATGATTAGCATATTTTGCAAGTATTTTAGTTTCATGAAATGACAATCTATTATTTTGGATCAAGAAAATGTCTTTCTGACATTTCAATAGTTCTGTTTCAGTTTGTATGTTATGGTTTCCCATTAATTCATGATCTAATGTTTTAATTTTAGCCTCCAACACTTGTTCTTCTCTAAGTTGGATTTTTTTGTAATAAGAGGCTTTTGGAAGAAAGATGCCCCTTATCTGTGGTTTAGTTGCCGCCCATTCAATATCAGGTGGGTGTTGCGGTTTATCTAACTTAACTAAAAAAAGATTTAAGAACGTCCTGGACTTCCTGGGTTATTTCTTTTTTATTTAATAAGTTTGGGTTTAAGGACCAATTATAGCCCTTGTGTGATATATTATTTCTAGAGTCCTTGGTAAAACTTAAGGTAATTTTAGAATGATCTGATAGGCAGCGGGCCTGGATAGATACTATGGGCTCAAAATTAATTAGTGCTTCCGAAACTAGAAAAAAGTCGATTCTTGACCACATTTTATGGCAGTTTGAGTAAAATGTAAAACCATTTGAATTATGAGATTTATTACCTTATTTAAAGGGATCATATAACTTAAAATCATATTTAAGTTCACTTAAAGTTAACACCGCTTGACTATTATATGATCTTTGTGAACTTGATTTATCCAGTTTAGGATTTTGATAAGCATTCCAGTCCCCACCTATGATTATATAGTGGTTGTTGTATTGATTTAAAATAGGATATAATGAGGAAAAGAAGGAATGCTGCTTATAACAAGGTGTGTATATATTGAGAAGTATAATGGGTTTATCATAAACAGTAGAAGAAAGAATCACAAAACACCATCTACCTTCTTTGTCTATTTTGGATTCAATAATTTTGTCTTGAAATTGGTCTTTAATAATAATTGCAACTCCCGCACTATTAGTTTTGCCTTCAGAGGCTATTATTTCTCTTATCCATTTTTTCTTTTTTAATTTCTGACCATTGTTCACTGGTTAAATGGGTTTCCTGAAGTAGTATAAAGCATGCCTTAGCTTGCAGAAATAGGTGAAGAAACAGTTTCCTCTTCTTAATGCTCTGGAGTCCTTTAATATTCCATGAATCAATTTCCCACATATCTAAAGCTTATTTTATGTAAGGATTCTAGAAATCTGAGAAAATATGATAAATTATTTTGATCTATTACCAAATGTAAGTTATGAAAGCATTCTTGAATTCCCATCCCTTCCCAGTGCCTACCTACTAAACCCCTGGACTAGGAAATACCCAGGACCTTAGCATAATTTAAAGTTATATTAAATTGTGTCATTGGTAAGAATATGTCATGGACGTTAACGTATGTAAGGTAAATGAAACATATTGGTCCCGAATAAACTAGAAATATTTGAACAAAGCCTATCCCACTCATTCCCCAGCAAACACTGCTTATCACCTACGTCTCTTCTTAGTGTATTTTTTTATGTGATTTCAACTAGTGTATGGATATTATCATTTGTCTCAGTTATAGATCAACATAAAAAACATCAAATTACCAACTTATCAGAAGTAGTATTTTAAGATATTACTAAATCTGTATTCTCAGATTAATAGAACAACTAAATACATAAAATATAAATCCACATTATGTAGCCTTTGTTTATGTGTGGTCCTACCATTCCCTCTAGGTTCAAATCTTATCACACTAAATATGAATTTCAGTTCCTAATTTCTCCCAACTTTGCCCCTTTCACCTAGTGATTTAAAGAGCTTAAATATCACAGCTTAGATAGGTTTGAGATGATATCTTTCAATTATAAATATGGTAATAAACATACATTAGGTTTAGTAATAGGTTACCAATTCCTGGAGAAAAACAATGTAAATATTTCTCAATTCAACTTTCAATAAGTATATAGACATAAACCCAGGTAGTTAGATAATCCAATATATAACAAGTCTAAGATAATTAAAGATATATTAGTTAGTAAAGCATTGTTTTTAGAGTATAGGAAATTTACAAATTTACCAAGACGCTTATTTGAACCTAGTACGAAGTTAGCAAAAAAGTGACATAAAGTTCTACATCAAACTTTTGGATTCATGAATTTCCACAGTTGTGAGCATAAATAATATGTTATTAATGTCACTGATCATCACAAGTGAATTTATACAGGATTATTAACTGATTATGTTTACTAGATTATATACTATTTGTTACCTAGAAAAGTATATCTCATAACATTAAACCCATATACCTGAAGAAACCTCATAGTAAAATTTATGCTTTAAGTTGTATTAGGATCCAGAATAAGGACTATCACAAGACATTTTTGGATTGCATCATCTGAAATTATTTATGGATTTCAGTAGGTATCTGCTTATGACTATATTGTTAACATTAATTAGGGCTCATATTACTAGTAAAAGTGAGCCTGTAATTAGATGAGCAATTTTGTTAAGTTTAAGCTTTAAATATTATCATGCCTGATATTTAAAATGTGCAATTGCATGAAACATAATAATGTACATAAGTAGAATTAAACATAGTTAGATGTAATGGAAATAAATTCTGGATATATTGTATAGATATAACTTGTTGCCTTACTATAGATTAATTTCCTGTCAGTTAGTCTAATAAACTATTTCAATCACACAGAGTCTAAATAAGAACTGTATATGCTTAAATATATCATGAGTTTAAACACATTGTTTATTGTTGATGGGACAATGTTAGTGATTTGTGAGATTACAGAACATATATTTGGTGAGTTTGTGACAGTACAATTACTTCTTTTGTCTTTCTTTCTTAAAAACAGATCCCATAGATTCTTCTTCGGATTTCCGATCAGCTAAGCCGATTGCTTAGCTTCGCGATGGGGGACCCATAAACCAGACTGACTTCTGGATGCACCACATCGAAAATAGAACTTCTGGGGCATCAAAACCACTTTCGGTTCCTCTCGTGGGAAAATTGGATGACGTGGAGGTTATATATTTCCGGTTATCAGTCTCGTGGCTTAAAAATCAGAAAAAAAAGGTTGTACCAGCCCTAAAATATGGCCTAGATCGAGGATAATGACAAATATACAATTAGACTGACCTCGGCTGGTAGTAGGAGATGTAGTGGACCTCGGAGATCTCGCGGACCACATCGGAACTTGGCACTAACTCTCTGAAGGAGGTATGCTTTTAAAAACCTTCATGAAGGTAGATTTTGCTTCTTTTTTCTTTGAAACTGAATATTTAATCCCATCAAGCGAAAACATTAGAGAGTTTGGATACTTCATCTGGAATTTTAGCTGTTTTTCAGTCAGAAACTTACAATAAGGAGATAAAAGTTATCTGGCTTGCCTAATTTGAAGGGGCAGGTCTTGGGCCAGTGAAATTCTGTTATTGTTCCACATTAATGAACCCCCATGTTTCTTTGTAGTTAATGGTATTTTGTTAACATCTTGGAAGTTGAGAATTTTGGCATATACAGGTCTTGGAATATTTGAAGCTTGAAATTCCCTCAGAGCTCTGTGGGCTCTCTCTATTGTTATTTGCTGTGCAGCTTTAGAGTCATTGAATAATGTTGTAAGTATTTGTATGATAGATGGGATTAGTTTATTGTATTGAATACTTTCCGGCATTCCTCTAATGATTATGTTATTTCTTCTAGATCTTGCCTCCAGATCAATAATTTTAGCTTGCATAACTTGAATATCTGCTTCATGTGAGTCAGCTTTTTTGGTAATCAGGGCTATTTTGTCTTCATTCTCAGTGATTTTAGCTTCTAAATTATCCATCCTTTCCAAGATTTGACAGAAGGAAGTTCCAAAGGATTGGACTTGATTAGATAATTCTTTTATAGCTTCTTGGATAGGTAATAAAGCTGTTTTAATGTTGTCCATGTTTGCCAGCTGATCTGTTTTATTTTTATTCCCTGGTTTCAGAGATTCTTGTTGTTTTATGGTTTTCTGTCTTTTCGAAGCTAAATCTTTCTCAGGAGATGAAAGCTCTGAAAGTTTAGTTTTAGTTGTTGTGTCCATTTTTTTATCTTCTTTTGACATTTTGTACAGGTAGAGGTTCTTAATATGTTTGCAGATGTAAATGAGCTGATTTTCTGAGCACACGGTTTCTTTGTTTGAGACTCACTTCAGTTTCAGGTAATCTGTTGTAATCCTTTTTGATTTGTTGATTTCTCCGGTTCATTCACCCCTTCAGTGATTCTGAGCAATAAGAGTTGTTATTTCAAAAAATTATTGTTAGATAAAATGTAATGTAACCTCCGGGTTAAGTTTTCCTCTGGGTATTTGGAGAGCTGTAGATTCACAGTGCTTACAGAATGGCAGCCATCTTTGAATCCCTGAGGCAACATTCTGTTGGACTAATAATGCCCTGAAGGTTAACCTTTTAGGTCACTTTCCATCAATGGAATCAAGCACTTAAAATATGAGACAAACTCTTTATTGATTTTTACCTGTATTTTAAAGCATTTGCATTGATGTGCTATTACTGACTTATATGTTTGGGAACTTTTAAGAAAATGTGTAAATTTGGTGTCTTAATCTCATTACCTTAACACTTCTGACCCAAAAATTGAAAGCAACCGCATAGTAACTTTCTTTTAATTGATTTTTGCCAAGATCTGTTTGCTTTTTCGATGAGTCAATAGTACAAAACATTGTTTCCATATACTTTTTAGTCTAAAAAAAATACTACACTTGATCTTAGCGAAAAGGCCAAGTGGTGTGTTTCAGTCATCTTGCTGATGACAAAAGCAGATTGGATTGTTACAACTGTAGACAAAAATGCAACCATAGGCTTATAGGCTTCTACTGCCTGGAGAGTGTTCAGGGTCAGTCAATAGACACACAGTCCAGAAGGCCATTAAGGAGCCTAGTCTAAATTCTCAATTACCCCAAGCACTCTCTGGTTAAGTGACTTGCTCAAGGTCACATAGTAGGTAAATCAAGGTAGAAAGATTCAAACCTTGCAACCAGGACATATAAAGCAGCTTTTTAACAAGTCAGGGTTTTAGTCCTCTGCACTAACTGTCAGGTATTATTGAATGTGCATTGTTGTAAATACCCCATTGTCCTTGGATAGTTGTATGCCACACTTGAGAAGATATATGAACAAAAATGAGGAGTACCATAGTGAATAGTGTTTAGGAGACTGACTACTGTAGGTTATGCTTTTTGAATTTCTTTCTGATTTGTACATTTCAGAGATAATGAATGTAGCAAAAAAAACTGGCTGTTTAAGATATACTGCAAGGAATAAGGAAGGCTGATTTCATCCATGGAGCTGCTGACCTGTTAGCTCAATACCATTGTGCATATTAATGAACTGAACACTTAAATGACGTTGATTGTTCAAGCCATGAAGTGTTACACTGCGTTTATGTCTTCACTGATGTATTTGAGATGGAGGGGTGTATAGGGTAGGCTAACATAAGAAGCTATGCTATGAGTCATCTTAACATGCTTTGTACCCTGCTCAATTTCCTGAAATTTAGCATTAAATTTCAGCTGCAAATGCACTGAAATAGTACAGGAAAGAGTTAACAAAGCCAACAATACAAGTCCTTTTTTAACAGGCTAAATACAATCAAAAATGAAAGACAACCATCTTTTTCACAAGACGTGGGCACATATTATGAATCCTCGACATCCCTTCATTGACATGTATTACAGCATTTAATATCTTATCAGTATATATCAGTAAGTTCAATAATGGCCAGAAAAGAGGTAAGTCTTATCAAATATATAGAATTAAATAAAGTAAATCTAATATTCTTCCAAGAGAAACATCTTATACAAGACTACATTGAGAAACCTGCTTCCAATGAGTAGAAGATATTAATGAACGCATCCTTTAAATCTAAAAGAAAGAGACTATCAGTGTAATGATAAAGCAGCTATTATGCCTTGAATATTTTCTTATAAGGATGATAAAAAGAAGTTTGCCACAGTTATTTCAGAATATCAAAATAGATTGCTGGTAAACATACATATATATATATATATATATATATATATATATATATATATATATATATATACTTTAATATAAGAAAAGCCTTTTAGCAAAAGAGCTAAGACAGATTTTATCTGAATAAAATACTACTGCTTAGAAAACTGCTTGGTGGATTCCTGGTTGTGTGTGATTTGTTGTTGCTGCATCTGATATTTGATTCAACTGTGATTCCTAAAAGTCTAGAAGATATGACCTACTGGAAGAAGGGAAATTAACAACTCTACAGAAGGGGGTTGCACTTAAGAGATGTACAGCCCAGAGTAATAGACAGATACCCCTCTTAGCAAATGACACCAATCACTCTGTCCTACCCTCAAGTCCCAACCTCTCTAACCCCTGTTCCTTCCAACCTGTATCTACTACTTATATTAAATCCTTACTCTCCAAATTAAAACCGTACTCACGTCTGCCGATAATATTCCTTCCTTCTTTCTCCAGCTTTCCGCTGATATTCTTGCCCTCCCTGTTTCTATCCTCATTAGCCGCTCTATTACTGAATCTAAAGTTCCATCTATCTGGAAAGAATTCTAGTCACTACCTATCCACAAAGGAGGAAACTCACATGAAATCTATAATTTTAAACCTATAGCCATCCTGTCTCCCCTCTCAAAAATACTTGAAAAATGCATACACAAGCAGACACTTCAATATTTACTACAAGAAAATCTACTGACCCCTTCCCAGCATGGATTCCACCCAAAACACAGTACAACCACTGGACTGATCTAGTTTACTAACACTATACCCCTTGCTCGTGATAGCAACAAACTTGTCTCCTGCCTATTCTTAGATCACTCTAAAGCCTTCCATACTGTTTCACACTCTCTACTTCTGACCAAACTAGTTAATCTTAATTTCTCCTCTGATGCTATCACCTGGTTTTCCAGCTATCTCACTGACCGATCATAATCAGTGAAGTGGCTCTCTGCACTATCCCCTTCTCTCCCTATAACAATGGGTGTACCCCAAGGCTCCATCCTTGGTCCACTGCTATTTAATATTCTTACAAATCTACTCTATACTTCTTGTCCACAGTCATCTCTTGTACAATATGCACATGACTCCACAGTAATTACTATCTCTGACTCCCCCTCTGATCTCCTCTCTGAGACTCAAGCTACTTTCTCATCAGTAGAATCTTGGCTTACCACCAACCAACTTATTCTAAACCCTAAAAAAAAAAAACTCCTTCTCTTTCTCCCCAGAACTCTTACTCATCTCAAATCTACATTTACTATAATGGCTCTCAACAAAACTCCAATAGCAGCTGAAGCCAGTACCAACCTCTTAGGTGCCACTATAGATGACCAATTTAAATTTGATTTGCACATCAATAACTGCATCAGGAAGACTCATCAAAAATGAAGCCCCCTTTATAGAAATAGAAAGTTTTTCACTAACAAATCTAAGGTAACCCTATCTCATACCTACCTATTACCCAGTCTTCTCTATTGCTCTCAAATACTTACAAACCTCAACACCACATTTCTAGCAAAATGTAACTCAACTTATAGCAAGATAGCTAGATTCTCTGCCCAAGATACTTATAAAGCTCACCACTGTGTCTCACTTAAACACCTAAACTGGCTGGAACTACCCAATGTGCTTCTTTCTCAGTTCCAGATTATACATGCTATATTATACCAGCCTTTCTACTGCCCTAGCCTATCCTCCTGTACATGCCACTACTCCCCAACCCGATCATTTCACAGCTCTGACCAAGACTTACTATTTATCCACAAACCTAGGACAAAAATGGGCAGTAACCTTTATAGCTATCATCCTACCATTCCAAATCAGACAAATAGCGCAACCCAAAAAAATTCCAAATAGCTACAAAGGAATACTTCAAAATGCTCTGGTCCTGTCACTGTACACACCCCCCCATAAACTGTCCTTCTCTATATAAACTGCTCCTTAGTTGACCACTATCTCTTACTTTGGCTTTCACTCTGCCCAGCTTTTCCTGTCCCCTACTAACCTCCCTTCAATCAGCTCTAGTAACTACAGATTGTACTGAACTAGCACTCTATTTACTATAAGAATATAATTATATCTTACATTACCTGCATTTGAAATGATTACCTTTAAATATTTTTAACTTCCACAATGTTGTTAATACCAGCAAATACTGTAATTATCTCTGTAATTGCTTTTGTTCTGTTTGTACCTTTATGTGAAGCTTTTCTCCCTGGGCCTCTGCTGAAAAAGGGCTATCAGTAGCTCAGACAGACTACTCCAAGTCAACAAATGTAAAATAAATAAATAAATAAATACCCAGTGGACAGAGCAGGTAACATGAAAATATGAGTACATGTCTCCATAGAGCAGAAGAATGATGACACAGAAAAAGGAAGGATAGTCTGGAAGAAAGTAATGACCCACAATCGGAGTTAGGAATGAGCAAGAAGGGATAAAAGAGATAAGAGAAAAGGAAAGGACTTGAAGAAGTAAAGAAACAGGAACAAGACAAGTTAACCCAGAAGAAGAGGTAAACGAATTCAAACAGCTCAAACATATGAGTGAGAGAGTCACAATGAACCAAATTTACCTTCCTTGGGGAATAGTGGGACACAGAGGTCTCTGTGCCAGTCTTAGTGGGAAAGGAATATAGACCATCTCCAGTGATACCAAAGAAGAAGGACCTGATCTACTGGAACTCCCAACTAGCCAAGAATTTTCAAAAAAGACTCAGTGGAAAGATGAGACCCTTAGCCAAGCACAGGAGTATATTTCTAGGGTAGTGATACCAGACTATCCTGCAGGCTCCACTATCCTAGCAATATTTTGAACTGCAGAATAATCTATTGTAGCAATTAGTGAAGAAGAGAAAATAACTTGCCTGTCAGCTATTGGTTTCTGGTGTTTCAGCACCATGGTAATGAAGATGACTCACAGCTGTATTTTAGGCAGCCATCGGGGACAGACAAGATTAAACCATGGATAATAGTCCACTTTTTTATCTAGAATTATGAAAGAGGTAGGACATTTCTGTACTAGTTGTCTAGATTGTCAGAAGATTGTCCCCATCCTATGATTTAAGAGCTCATTTATACCAATGCCCATAATAGAGATCCCCATCAAAAGGATTGCTATAGACATTGTGGGTTCCCTGGTCACATTCAAAAATGATTACTAATCCATCTTGGTTATACCAAATTATGCTATCAGTTTCCCTAAGGCCATCTTCCTTCAGAAAGCCAATTACAGAGCCATGGCCAGGAAATGGTTATTCTTTTGTCAAGAGTGTAGGTTCCCTCGGAAATTTTAAGGGTAAAAGGTACCCCATTCATGTCCAAGATTATGAAGCATTTGTGCCAGACCTTTCAAACAAAACAACTTAGAACCTCTGTGTGCCACTCATATATGGGCAGATGGATTAAAAGAAAGGTTCAACAGAACCATAAAATTCACATTTATAAATTTTATAGAAAGTGATAGAAAAAAAACTGTTACCCTGTCTCCTCTTTTCTGTCAGTAAAGGTTCCTCAAGCCTCAACTGGCTTTAGTCCTTTAGAGTTGGTATGTGAGCAATATCCCAGCTGACTGTGAGACACAAGCAAGGAAACCTGGGAGGAGGAGGAAGAAGAAACCTCTTTAGGGACTATAGAGGAGCAGTATAACTATATTCAGGAAATCATGTAAATGGTACCATCTCTAGTAAAGTGGCATATGGAAAAAGGACAAACTAATCAACAGTGAGTACTATATAACTGGCATGTTCTCCCTAGATAATTTCAGGTAGTGGATCCAGTCCTACCTCTGGTCCCCACCAGTGAAAATATATTTTTAGAGAAGCAACATGGTCCATGCAAGATCCTTGAAAAGCTTAATAAGGAAAACTACAGGTAAAACAATAGGAAAAAAGATTATCTGAACAAATTTACTACATTAATGTAATAAAGCCATAGAAGGAGCCAAAGGTTGTTATGGCAGGAGCAAGACTGAGCACAGTCAGCTGGGAACAAAGATGCAGATTACCTCAGTTCTT
This sequence comes from Protopterus annectens, assembly GCF_019279795.1. Taxonomy (NCBI): domain Eukaryota; kingdom Metazoa; phylum Chordata; order Ceratodontiformes; family Protopteridae; genus Protopterus; species Protopterus annectens. The sequence continues at coordinate 479,087,691 of NC_056727.1, forward strand.
CAAGTAATTCAGAATGTCACCTTCTCTAAGCCTCAAATACATGAGGTTCTTGAATTCCTCTTACAGAACAAGGACATTTTTTTTCAGATTTATCAAGATGAATCCGTCTCATTATCCAACACACTAAGATTGTGCCAGAAGTGAAGGTGAGTCTAAGGCCTTACAAAATCCCTGAACCTCAAAAAGAAGCTGTACAGGAGGAAATAAAAAGATGCTAAATCCAGGGGGTGATCGAAAAATCCAGTACTGAATGGAACAACCAGAGCATGATGGCAAAACAGCCAGATGGCACTAAATGGTTCTGTAATTATTTTTGAAAAAATGGATAGCATATCAGTGTTTGACCCCCATCTCATACCCCTGAGAGGATGAACTTGCAGGCAGGAGAGAGGAAGCTCGGTACCTCACTACCTTAGACTTGACCAAGGGGTACTGGCAAATTCCACTGTCACTTGACTCTCAGCAGAAAATATCTTTCTCCATGGCAGTGCGCCATTTGTAGTACACTGTATTACTCTTTGGTCTCCACTTATCTTGAGCTGCATTTCAAAGGTTAATGGATGATCTCAGGGAGCTCCACAAGCACTGTGATGCAGTATGACTTGATGATGCTTAGCAACTGGAAGTGAGTGAAGTCTTACCCAACTGAATGTTGTTTCTCACTTCTGAAAGATCAGCTGCCAATACTGGGGTACAGCAAAAAAAGAACAACAAGCTGGTTTTGTTTCTTGCTCCTAGTGCTGCAAAGAAAGGGATACAGCAAACTATTTTGTTACTTCTACCAACTTCTGCAGAGAAAGAGAGAGAGAACTGTATTGTAATTGTGAATTGTTTCATGTTCATGTGGTTACAAAAGAAAAAGAACTGATGCTAACAAGTCCAGGCAGGAGAAACGTGAGTAATGGCACTAACTGCCCACTACACTGGCTGTTAGTTAGCTGAACATGTTTAACTCTTACTCTGTACTATGAAACATTTT
>NC_056727.1:479091169-479311169 GCF_019279795.1 Protopterus annectens
ATACATTTATATAAATGAAAACAACCCACACCGACACAATCCTAGTTGCAAGCACTTTACATCACAAACCATACTGACACACTCCCAGTTGCAAACATTATACATCACTTATAATCTACCCAATCATTTTTAGTCAAACATTACATAGCCCATTTATGTCCTGCCTTCTTTTAAACCTCATTCCTCCCCTGTATATATTTTTCCCACATTTCCCATTTTTCCTATGTAGTTTGCACCTACCTTTTTCTAAATTATCTCAATTTCAGTTGTTTTATCTCTGTTACTATATTCACTGCTTCTAATATAGTTGCTTTAAATTTTGATTTCCATTTTCTAGAAATTGCTTTTTTGGCAGCCACCATAATTAGACACAGCAAGGCCTTACCATGTCTAGGCAATTCCGATTCTGTATCAGAGTTCATAAAAATCATCTTCCTCATCACACCAATCTGCCCATCCAGCATCTCTGGTAGTACATCCTGCAAGGAATCCTTAGAATCCGCCAACTCTTTGCACTCCAAGAAAAAATTTTCCCAATCACCTCATTCTTCCCATCACACTTCCAACATTTGCTGTCTACCTAAGAAAAAATTCTCTGGAGTCTACCTGGGGTATAAAAATATCTATATAAACATTTCCAAGCTAGAAGGAATTATTCCATAACTGTAAAAAATGTGTCCACACAATACTATATAAATTATACACAAAGGTTTTCTGACACTACAGATAAATAATGAAATTGCAGCTTCCTCAAGGTATACATTAATAGGTGTTATAATGAAACAAGATAATAATCCAGTTTTGTGTTCCTCTTATAGTCCTGCACCATTGTTAAATGTTGATTATAAATTATTTATATCTGTTATTATAGATAGCATTAATTTTTTATATCAACATTAATAGATGTAAACCAGTTAGAACTTAATAGTTAACAGACACGGACAAGCTACCAAAAAAGAGCATTAGCATTAGTTGACTTTTCTAAATGTAATAAGAAGTAATTGTTAATAAAGTCTTAACATTGTAAAAATCTGTCTTCTTAAACTGTTAATATTTATTGAAAGGTTAGGATATTTTTTTCAGAACCATATATTAAAATGAATAAAAATCTTAAATCATAATTCTAAGGCATGTGTTAAAACTGGACTATATTATCTTGAGCAATAGATATAAAAATGGAACCAAGCAAGGAGCCTTTATCATGTCACTACTTTTATTTGCAAATATAATATGGCAAAATAGTAACATTCCAGATTTTGCCTTTGGGAGTGAAGTGCCCTCTACATGATTAAAAGCTCAGAAGAAACACTTTGTGGAGCACCAGAAGATCTTGTTAAGCATGTCCCTTTCTGGGCTCATGTATTGTCCGTTATGAATGACCCATAGGTTCACAGTTTAAAATTAATTAATTAATTTGTGCCACTTGAGAAATATGTCTTCCACCAGTCTCCAGAATGAAAATGGGAATGTGTAGCATTCTTGGAAGATCTTGGGCTCCAGAGACATTGTGAAGTACATTATACATCTGTAATAACTGTGAGATTTCCTTTCTGAAGATGAGAATGATGCAACATCCATGAACCAGCTAAGGCCTCTGCTGCACGACTGATACCCTGAGCTCCAAATTCAGCTGACTTTTATCATATAAAATCAGACTCGATCGCAGTCATCAAACCCATGCAGTTTAAGGGCGGACCTCTTGCAGTCTTCACATATGACATGCTACAGTTAATTCAGAGTTGCTATGAAGCTGGGACAATAAAAATTACAGACTTTGGATAGAAAGCTAATTAATTATTTCATCTGCTTAGGCCCAAAGTAAAGGAAGACAATATCCAACTGTTCACATCTGATTTTAAGGTCAACTTAGAAAAAAAAATAGACAAGCATCTGGATAGCAAGCCATTTGTTCCTTTCCTAAAGGCCTGCGGAATCTTGCACACATATAATCCACCTCAACTTAACAATGACTTTCAGTTCTGTGCTACTAGCATGCCCATTTTTAAAATGGGTAATCTAGGTCAAATCCATTGGGACTTGGAAGTTTATATTCAAGAAGATGTCCTGGAACTGCCACCTTATCTGTCTTGCACAACCACTGGCTTTTCAAAGACTATAAAAATCCCAGCATTACCTAATATTTACACTGAAAGCCATACAATTTCAATTGTCCATTGTCAAGCTGAATGATGTTTCTCTATTAAAAAAATAAAACAGATATTAAGTGATTATCATCAACATTTGACTGTCAGCAACATGAAGCTGCTACCTTTATTGCTGTCCAACAGCAGCAGTAAGTAACAGGAGGACTCTTAGTCATTAAGTTCCTTCAGGAGCCTAGGTATATCTGGGGATTCAATAAACTCTGTTTAAGCTTCGCACAAAGCCTACATGAAGTGTACTTTTTGCATGGTGAGCAGCAGTGCTAATTATATATTCATGTTGTGCACCAAGTTTAAATGCAAACAAGCGAGTTTTCATGGCTAACAACAATGGTGCCAGCCAGGAAACCATGTAAAGCAACGTGGACAACAGCAGACATGTACACCTGTTTACGTACAGGCAAATTAGGTCTGTGAGATTGTGCAAAATGCCACAATGATTACAAGGGTTAATAATATAGCGATGTATATAGTCCAGACACATTACATGAAAGTGTATACAGTACAGAGTATTGTGGAAACCTACTTCAGGCATACTGAACAAAAATTGTCTAAATGTCAGTAAGGATACATAGACTGCATTATAAATAAACAGCCAGGGGAAGTGTGTGTATTGATTAGGGACACACAGATGAATTGTAGGAATGAACACAGGGAAAGAGGACAGGTGAAATTTGGTAATGTACAGCAGATGAGGGCGTGTCATTGAAAACAGTTGTAGCACGAACACTAATCACATATTGACATGATACAGTATGGACTGCAAAGTGAATGTATATGTAGAATGTACCATCACCCAGGATGATGCCACAATATAAATAAAAATGATCGACTTCAACAATTGGCTTAGCTTCTGGTATCTCTCAGTCTGGGATGTGATGTTCGACATGCTGGTTCCCCAGAGATGGTCTCCACCTTTGTCCTCTAGGCTATCAGATACTGGCAAAGGTGCTTGCCTCCACCACAGTGCCTTTTTTAGGTAATGTCAAAGCAACAAGAGTTCTGGCACAAAAAAAAACACTGGAGACAAACTCAAGGTTCTGCTACTTAATCCTAGGAGTCTAAACATTAAGCTGTATCAGAGGAAATTGCCAACCAGCTAGCTGACAAATTTGCCACAGACTTCATACCCCTGGCCCCACAGGCCATACCCAAAAGCATACCTGATAACAGTCCTCTACCTAGCATCTTTAGAGCTCAGGTCATATTGGCGCTCTCCAAGGCTAAAATAACAGTCTCAGTGGTACCAGATAACATCCCAGGTTGCTTACTAAGCAATCTAAATCAGGACCTATTGGACCAATTTAGTATCCTCTTTAACCATAGCCTGAGAACTCACTTTGTTCCAGCAGAGTGGAAAACAGCAACAGTAATCCTCTTGCACAAAGGGAGGCCATCAATCAACCCTGGGAACTATAGAGCCATAAGTCTAACCAATCTCATCTGCAAGACCATGAAAAGAATCATTGTGGACTTTATCAACAAGGATAAAGGTGGCCTTCAGACTGTAGACCCAATGCAATTTGGCTTCATTTAGGGTAGATCATGGTTATTAAACCTAGTAGACCTCTTTGAGAAAGTTACCAAAGACCTGGATGAAGGTAAGACAGTGCATGCCACCTATCTTGACCTGGTCAAGGCTTTTGACACAATCCCCCACCCAGATATCATTGACAAACCCTCCCAGCTGGGGATTAACCCTTGCATAACTAGATGGGTAGCCAACTGGCTCACCAGCAGAACACAGACTGTCAAAGTTGGTGACTCACCTTCTATCAGTAGAGTCTTCACCAGTGGTGTACAAGAAGGATCTGTACTGGGCCCTTTACTGTTTGGAATCTATTTCTTGGAAGTCCAGGTGAAAGTAAATGGCTTTTGGCTTACCAAGTTTGCTGATGATTGTCAATGAGTCCCCCAGTGATGTGAACATATTACAGGAGGGACTAACACAGACAAATGATTGGTGTCAAAGGCATGGTCTACAATTAATGCATAAAAGTTCCATTTTGATTGACTTTGGCAAATTGGAATTCCCTGCTAATTACATTATTGACCCCCCACCCAAGCTCTAACCCAGTGGTGCCAGCCCTGGGAATACAAGTAGATAGCCATCTGAACTTTGACCACCAAGTTTCCACAGTGGTAAGGAAAGCCTTTTATGTCATGCACCTCATAAGTAAGGGCATCGCTTCTAGGTCTGAGGATATTATAATACCACTGTACTTGTTCCCTCATCAGACCACTAATATAGTACAATGCTCCCTTTTGCATGTACCTCACCAGACACTTACAACAGACAGAGAGACCCCAGGGGTTTCTCACCAAGAAAATACAGGGCCTCCAAACCATGCCATGATATTACATGAGCAGACTGAAAATCCTATCACTGTACTCTGTATCTTATAGGCTGCTGAGAGGTGAATGGTGCCTGGCCTACAGAGTAATCTCTGACCCTGTCCTGTTGGAAATGCTGCACATCCACAATTCTAATGGCAAGAGAGTCACTCACTCTAGGGATCTTAACCTAGCCTATGTCTATATCTCCCAGAGACCGCCACTCCTCCAGAATGCAATTCCAAATCATGTGAAGCAGAGCTCTTCACTGACCCTATTCAAGCGCAACCTAGATAAATGGATGGGAAACTGCAAATTCACCCTGGAGGTAGCACTCATGTCTCTCATGGACAGGGGTAGTTGGTGTTGACCATAGACTCGTTCTGCAAATTATTTCCTTCTAGTAAGGTCAATTGGGGCTACTTGGGGTGAACATGGCTAGGCTTGTAAGGGCTGTTGGCCACTAGCCTATTAACCTCCTATGAAACTTTGAACCTATCTCAACAGTTCTCAGAAGGCATATTACTACAAATGTTATTGAAGGAGCATGTAATGCAATGGCAGCAATGGCCATCAGTACATTAGCTCACATCACAGATTATAATACTCTCTTGTAGTCATACTGTCAATCCATACTTCAATATAGCATATGTCAATGACAGCAACATTGACATGTCAACTGTTCATAGGGTCATAGGATGTTATTAGGCTAATGGCTAACATCACAGGACATCCTAGCCATTTTTATACCATGTAAAATAAGTCCCTTACATATATATTATGGAAGATAGTAAGACTATTGTGTGCATGTGTATATCTGTTGGATTGAATTACATCCTGCCACTGTCTATATGGCACATGTGCACCATACAATGACAGAATTAGCAATCACACATGCAGTGGTCTGGAGATGGCTTGCAGAGGCTCATGGAAGAACTCTGCTTCATAATGAATGCATGCATATTTCACATGAGGACATTCACCACTCCTCTGCAGGAAGGATGTCACATGGCCAGAGGAAAAAGGAGGATGCATGGGGTTACATGAAAGATACCTCAAGTGGTAGTGAAATGAATAGCTATTCCAAAGTTCATACAATGAGCATAATATACCACCAGCCACACACACACACACACACACACACACACACACACACACACACACACACACACACACACACACAGCAGTAGACTGGGCCTGATTTGAAACTTAAACCTGTGTAGGTATAGAATATGAATGCCGTCCAATCTTATAGTAGCATCACCACATATGTGTGACTATAACACTGTCATGTTGCACTTTATACAGAATGACAGCATCATTGTATACTGAGAAGAACATGTTGGAAGGAGTGTAGGGCATGAATGTGGAATCACATCCCCTGTATAAAATTGTCTCAAAAATTATAGTTGTATGTATAGACATGCAAGTTGCCTGCTGTCAGATTAGAACATCTTATGTGTAGGTAAATCAGCTTGCAAACACAGTAGTTACTGTTACAGCACAGGATTGTCTTGAATACTGCCAGAGTGTATTTTATGCAGGATGACATCATCATTGTATGCTACAACAAGATGTTCAAAGAAGCATTTGACATAGCTGTGGAGTCACATATTGTTTGAAAACTGTCACCATAGTGATTGTTGAATGCACACACAGATGACTGCAGTGAGAACAGAACCCCTACTTAAGTACACTGACTAGAGACTTCAGTATTTAACACAAGCACCACAGTGAAAGTGTCAGATAATACTTTATAAGTGATGACATCAGCAGTGTCTGGTGAGGAGAAGATGGTAAGTGCAGTGTCCCACATGCTGATGTAAAATGCTCTCTCTAATATCAAGCAAGTGCACAAAGACACACACTTCAGTTGTCCACAGTGGGAACAGAATCTCTATCTATCTAAGTACACAGACTAGAGACCTCAATACTTAATGCAAGTGCCACAGCACAAGTCAGACTTCTAGAAGGCTGCAGGACAATTTATAGTGTATGACATCATCACTGGATGTCTGACAGAAGATGTTGGGAGGCCTAAATGAAATGGATATGTAGGCATGTACAACTGTCAAAATATTGGTACTCCACAGGATTGCAGTGATGACTGCAGGATACACAGTTATGCTCTTTTGACTAGACACACACACACACACACACACACACACACACACACACACACACACACACACACACAACAGTTGACTGCAGTGAGATTAGAACTCCTACCTAAGTACACAGACTAGAGAACTCAGTACTGAATGCAAGTGCCACTGCACAAATCTGACTTTTACAAGGCTGCAGGACAATTTATAGTGGATGACAACATCATCATTGGATGTTTGAGACAAGATGTTGGGGGGCCTGAATGTAATGGATAGCTAGCCATGTACAACTGTCAATATATTAAGGATCTGAATGTTACCAGATTGATGAGTGTGCAAAGTGTAACATTTGCTGTTGTGTTTCCAATGTGCAAGTATACCTTAAATAGACAGCTTTGCAAACTATACGCAAACAGCTGTTCACATTCTACAAGTTTTGGAAAATCCAAATGTGTACTATCAGTATAAAGATGTCCATGGTGTATAATAAAGCATTTATATTTATTTTTGTAGTGTAGATGATATTTTTGGGAACAAGTACTGAGAGAACAAGTTTAAAGTGCATGGGTGCAGATAACATGGCTACAATGTAAATATGTGTTCTTTCCTTACAAAGTGCCTTCCCTTTATTTGTGTTTTTACATGTACTTTCATGGGATGAAGACTAAATGGACAGTAAACATAAGTAATACATGATACTGTCCACTTTCCATAGTGCAATGCCAAGCAGTGGGTTTACACAATCAATGGTAAAATGTTTGTTCATGTGAGATATACCTTTTTACTGCTTTTCCTGTTTGCACATAGTTAAGCAGCAAGCAAACATGAGCTTCTTTGCTAAAATAATTAGAGTTCTGTGTGGTGAGTGTATGAAACACATCTGCCTGCTTAGCTGACTCTTGGCAGCAGATGTAAATGCAATGAAATATTCTTTATTTTACATTCACCTTTATTCACATTTACCTTAGTGCAGCATGTTTAAGTGGAATTGTATGGAGCTAACCACGAGATTGAAGATACATTCACCTTTGCTTGGCATTGGTAAGCGATGGCAAACACTGTGCAAACACAGAGAACAAAAAGTGAGGGGCTCCGTTGATTTTTTATTATTTATGTGTGATTCTATTTTTAACCAACTAAAATGTGTTAAAATGGGGTAGATAGGAAAGTGGTGAAATGGGGGGCAAGCAGGGAGAAGAACAAAGGGAAAGTAATACAGGAATGTGCAGGAGGGAGGTAGGACAGAACCATAGCTATCCACTTCTTCAACCATGTAAAACGGAAATATGTATAGAATATTGGCTGAATTTGTACTGTCACCTCAACAAACATGGGTGACAACAACACAATCATGCTGTATAGCCATTTGAACTGAATCAAGTGTGTCAAAAACACATGTGCAATTTGGAGAGCTATGTTTGGAACAATTTTCTTTATGGGACAGGTGCCCATTTTTTTACATCAGTAAGACAGAAATGTTGTGAAAGGGATGGTGAGGGACACGACAAGTTGGGGGACACCATGATTGGGGTTAGGGAGGGGACAACAGATGCCCATGTCTGTCAAATGTGGGGAAAGTGAGAATCTAGTCCTCGCCCACAGGACTATCATTACTGCCCCCTTACTCTGCTGGCTGTTGGAGTGCTTGATGTCTTTTCCTGTGGACCATAATTGAGAGTAGTCCCTCCATCCAGTGTGGACATGCACCAATGGTGCTGTGCATGGCTCCACACACCAACCCCGGCATCTCCTGGTAGGGGATAAAATCCCCACCTCTGCCAGTACTCCCAGAGGGTACCACAGCACCATCTGCTGATGTAGTGCTACCTGAGGGCACAGATAGTGCAGAGGCAGCACAGGCAGTACGGCCAGGTTGGGTCCCAGATGTACTGGGTGTTGGTGTTGGAGCTGATGGAACGGGGGCAGGCTAAGCCACTTGTGCTGTAAAGCATTTTGTGATTTGTCAGAGATCAATGACATGGAAATGTTTTGATGACACACAGGGAAAAAAAGAGATAAGGGTTGGGGTGAGAGAAAAAAGAGATAAAATTAATACCATCATATATGAAATACAATGCATTATCACAATAATAAAGTACTTTAGCTGAACTTTTACTTTTAATATACTTCTTAACAACAACAAACAATAATTAAGGATTGCTCAAAGTAATACTTGCAATGTGCAGATATTGCACATATGCTTGGTCCAGTTATACAGATTACATTAACAGCAGGGCATTCATGCCACTTCTGTAGAAAATTAATTTATTTAATATTTTTAGAGGATTGCACTAGTTTATAATTTGTTACTTGTGGTATTTGAACCCACAATGTCTGATTACAGTTAACACTTGACTACTGCAGTTAGTTTGTGCTACAGACTGAACCATGCATGCTTACTTTTACAGTTAGCATATGCATGTTTACTTTGCTACAACTGTAGAGAAAATAAAGTTTAACTAAAAAACTACAATAATACTTCTCTTGTGCTGCACATGTGCCCCCTGCTTCCCTCAGTCAGTCTAGATGCTCAGAATTGGCCTCTCTATCCGGAGTAATCTCTGCATTTGCTGTGGAATAAAGAGAAGAGAACAACATAACAGAATTATGCATAACAGTCTTTCCTATTTGTAGCTTTCTGTCTACTATAAATTCTCTTTATTAGTATACTTACATAGCTGTGGGATGTTACCAGTCCTGAACTGATCCAGCCACTGGTTGAGTGTATCCCTCTTACGCCTTTTCATGTCATTAAAGTGATGCCTATACTGTTCTCCAGTGCGTGGGATGCCAGTCACACTGGAGACAGCCTTAGGCAGACTATTACAAGTCTCAGACTTGTACTGAGAGCTGGTACAGTCCCCCTGCAAAAGCCTTTGGTTGTGGCACTTTACAAGGAGTCCAGTAAAGATTCTGGACTCCTCGACACTCTACCTCTGCATCCTAAATTGGGCATCTTACCTTATACCACTAGACATGTCCATCCAGAGAGAAAAGCAATAGGTAATAATGATTTCCTGCCAATGGCTGTTATTGCATTTACTGGTATTGTGCAAACCCAAACAATGACAACCTCATTTGTACAACAATAAGTAAAGAGCAACAGTGTCAAATAGAGAGGAAAGCAGTTTTTGAAACTAGAAAGTTAATCTGACACTTGATATTAGTTTGAGGGTTATCTGCTGCTGTAACTGATAGGTGATTTAACTTTGCAGACATGTGGGGGGGGGGCATACACTTTATGACCTGACACATTTTTTGTGTGGCTTTACACACTGATAAAATTAATTTTTACAATGTGGGAATCAAACCTATGCATAAGGGACAAAACATTTTCTTCCACAGCTGTGATTTTTCATCCTTGCCACATAAGAAGTGCTTCTCAGACTTATTCATTATTTACATATCAATACTCTTGACAGACTGAGGGGTTAACCATTTATGTGTGTGGCCTGACAAGGTGGTTTATACATCCCTGTGTTTCTGAATATTATTGAAGTCTGAAGACCATCCAAGGCCAGTGAACACAATTATGATTACAGAAACATATTAGACAGTATACCCTCACTCACACAAATAATTCCTATGAGTTTATTAAAATTGGGTTACAATCTTAATAAAATTGGGAATGTGTAATAATATCTTTCATGTGAATTTTAATTTAATGTAAAATGGAACAATAGTAAACATAATTGGAATTTGCTCTACTAGAACCCAAGACCATCTGCATTGCAGCCCTACACTTACATACGCTGCCACATAAATAGTTACAAAACAGTTGGATATTTTCATATTCATTCTTAATTTTTGAGTGTTAACCTCCATGCAACACCACTTAGCGTGTTTGCACCATGGCAAAACTTAGAGGATACACTGTATCCATTTCAAATTGTCTACTATCTGCTTCCTATCTGCAAGTGTTCTAGACCTGCAGCTGTTGCAAAGGTTGCTAACTGCCATGCAACACCGCTTAGCAGGTTTTGGCAATGGAAAGCAAAAGATGCAACAATGTATCCTTTTTGAATTTGAGAATGTCTGCATCCTATCTGCAGGTATTCTGTCTGCTTCATCTATGGGCCAGTACTCCAGGTTTGCATGGAGGTAAGCAATGCAGAACTGTGAGAAACAAAGCTAAATGCATTTTATCATTGTGAGCAGTATTTCTTAGGTTTGATCCATAAAAAACAAATGTGGTACTTGAACTGTCATCTACAGATAGTATATAGTCTGTTGATCACCATATTTAGCAGATGTGCTGCACGTGTTTTGGTTATCACAGAAGTACATTACATGACCTTTATTGTGTTTCTTTGTTTCCCTTACTTGCACTATGCTATGCGTCACACAAACACTGGTATTAAAATATATGTGAAATAAATAACATTACAAAATAAATGTTAGTACACATGAAAGTTTTTACAAAACTCTGGATTTGAACTCTCACACCAATGAACCTACAAAACACAGTAAGAATGTATTATCCTTCTTTGCCACAGAAACAGCTTTGTAGCAGAAATAAAAATCATTGTGCATACAAGCAAGTTGAAAATCATGCACAGTATTAACAAGATATATGGTATTTGTACATATCTTAATTTCAGATGTAGTGTAATGAGTAATCACACAACTATTTATGACTACTGTTTGCAGAAATGCAGCTCTGTCTTATTCTTGTATGGTACTCATTTTTCTCTTATCTGAATAGTAATCTGAGACATGCAGTCTGTAAGGCATTTTGTATCATCGTCCTTAAAATGTGTGAGAATATTAAATGGCAATAATATCCAATTTTCAATAAATGCAGGGAAGGTTGGATATTACTGAACAGAAAGCATGAAATGTGTGCTGCTTACCAGTATTTAAAACCCTGATACAATTACTTCTACACTTTGTAAGTCTAAGCTGGCTGACACACCCACTGGAGGTAAGGGAGTCTGAATTGTTGTGTTTTCCTTCTCCCTACCAGTAATCATTCACAGTTGCAATCCATTAACAACAAAAACTGAGAGCGTGCCTGCACTCTGTTTACATCTGCTATACAGAGGCCAAGAATTTAGGATTCAGCAATTCTAATGAGTTCACACCTCATATGCATCTTCAGCATGCTCACAGACCTGATTCTACACTATAAAAAGGGAACCATGCAGCTAGGGAACCTGACGGTGAGGAGACTTGTTTATATGGATAAGACTGAAGAGAATTGCTATTACTTTGGATTTATCTTCACAGAAGACTACTGATCTTGATAAGGTATGATTACATGTTTAAGTTATATACTGGATTTGCTCACGTGTCACTAGGGGAAAAATATATATATATATTAGTAAATGCTTATTTTTATCTGTATGCACTTCTTAAAAGTTTACTGATGACACAGGCATTATTTCAGGGCATTATATTTTCTCAGATGCACAGCCTTATTAACTTTCAGTGTTAATATTACAACTGTTTCTCTTTACTCTCTTCTATTGTTATTTCAGTGAAATATAAATGTCCTATATTGTCAATGACACAGGAGTGTAAGCCTTCTAGGATGCCCCATAGACACCTCTAGGGAAGTGCTGGCTACAAGAAGAGGTGACTGGCGACTGCATAAAAATTAATGTTCTGTGGTAAATATGTACATATGTTTTTAGGATAGTATATTTGATACCACTTATAACAATTCACTGATGTTTAATTCCTTTGTTTGGTACAAAAATGTCATTTGCCTGTTGTCTTGTTTTTGTCAGCACAACCAAAATGTTTTTACAGAGCTTTGCTTTGCTATTGTTACTCTTTGCATTGGATCAAACCTTGGTTTGTGTGACTGTGATATGTTACAACCACATAATCCTTTTTTATATTCAAATAACTTTGAAATATTTTTGTTCCTCCAGTTGGTAATAATAGAAAAACGAATAATATGTGTTATATATCTAAGCAAAACTTTTACTTGTGTGGTATTTATGTGTAGTATCTTTTTTTGTGTGTTTTATGTCACCTAGGACTATGGCACCCAAGCATCCTACTCCCCACAAACTCCCTTTCAGTGACCCCAAAAACGAGATCATCATCCAAGCATTTTGGCAACATGGTGCCTTTCTGCTTTAGAGAGGACATGGGGATATGTCTGGAAGAATGCAAATTTGGAACCAGATTGTGAACAATGTGAACACTGTTGGGGATGTAGCAGGACATATGATCAGGTGTGTCATAGGGCCACTGACATGATTTCATTGGACTGGGGAAGGCCAGCTGCAGTGGTCTGTGGGCAGTTGTTTACTGCAGGGCCTGCTACACAGCCACCACTGACACCAAATGAAGAGTTTCTGTCCACTGTCAGGGATCCAGAGAGCTCAGTGGATGTGATTGATGTTGGTGCTGCTGTTTCAGGAAGGTCAAGTATGTCCCAGGAGGAGATTCCAAGTAGGCTTACCTATCTCAATTGTTAAATAATTCTTTTATAGTAAAATATTGAAAGCAATAATGAAGTTGGTTTAATAATTTTTTTTGGTGGGAGACTAGTTATAGCTTGATACAGATAACAATACATTCTGTTTCATTACACACGGGCTTGGGTGGGTGTGTCATCCAATTTTCAGTTAAATGTATTGTTAATGGACATATAAAGGCCAAACATTTTCCCCATGTTATTGTGATGATGGTGTCCTTACATTTTGCTTAGCTTCTGCCAGGACCATCCTCCCTAGCAAGTTAGCAAATGTGGAGTCATCTGCACATGGTAAGCCAAACATTTTTATTTCAGTATTGATGAGCATTTCACAGAAATATTCATTTATCCTTATGTGTGAGGTGGGTGTCAGAACTGTGTGTGTATTGCTGTACCATCTGTGATAGTGGTAGCAGTGATAGTTTATAAGCATATATTGAGCTATAGTAGTGTAGCTCTTAATTTCTTCCCTGCGTTTGTTACTTATTATCATAGGTGATCCTGGCAGTGGAAGTGCAGGACTCTTACCACCTGATGTCAGAGCATTGGCAGACTCTGATGATGGTGGTGGCCAAACACAGGCACAGTCAGTGGGGGGGGTACAGAGGTTAAATCTGACACTAAGGTTAAAATTCAGCCATCGCCTGTAATTCCATCGGACACAGCCAGTAAGCCTACGCAAACCCATTCCAGTGAGCCCTCAGATATTGGACAGGTGGAGGGTGAGACATTTGATCAAGGTAGTGTGGTTATTGTGGCTTAAGTGTTTATTGACTCTGGCTGCAGTCAAAGTATGGGCAAGGTACCATGCAGGAGGGTTGTTAGGGGTGCTCAGAGGAGGCCTGCTGTCCACCCTCCACCTGATCATGATGTGGCTATCCATGCTACTCGATGTATGTTTAGGGCTGTCATGGAGGTGTAGGCATGTTCCAATATGGCATCCGAGGAAATGCTTACGGTTGTAGATATGGCACAGGTTGACATGCATGACTTCATCCACTGTGCTGCCGATTCAATAGATAAATGACATGTTGGAAAAGGCAGTGTCTATGATGGAACATCTGCTGGGAGGGTGACGGCATCCATGTGGGTGTAGGTCAGCCACGTCATCTGATTTTAGCAAATGTGTCTGTGCTTGATCATACTCTTGTAGTGGCACTACTTCCACTGCTCTATCAGTGGTTGAGGTATCCACACCCAGATCTGGCAGGCCATGGTATCATGTATCTGAGTATACTCATGAGGAGAGCTCACCCAGGAGACATCAGTCACTTTCAGGTAGTAGCAGTGCATCTGAACGTGAGGGTGATGCCAGTGCAACTTCTAGCAGAGCCAGTTCAAGGGGTCAGGGACGACAACAATGAACTGTCATCTCTACCATGCATGGCTCAAACTTGTCCAACATAGCAGGATGTAAAACTAACACAGAGCTTGACTGTATTCTTGCAGACACTCACACACCAATTTCAGCTGGAATGCCCATACAGACATACACACACATATAACAGTTACATGGGTCAGTCATGAAGCTTAAGGCTTATTTTGTCTCACTGGTGATTTGATACTTTTTCCAAATGTTTGCCAATTTCTCTTTCTTATTCACACGCACTCACTTAACTTTTGTGTCAGCCTAGGCCCCCCCACACACACACAAACACACACATAAAACACCCTGTGCAGATGATATTAACTATGCAATATCCTTGTTTTCTAACTTTTTGATTCATTGATACATATGTCTTTTGTCTGATGCTCAGGGTGCATACCTGGCTTAGTGTTTAGTATATCTGTGTTTGTGATGCTGTTTTGCTAATTCTACTGTGTTCTTACAGGTTCATAGTTTCATAGGTGTGTACTAGGCTAATGGCCCTGGAGCCTTTACAAGCCTAGCCCATAGAATTATCCTGGCATTGTGCCACCCAACCTTAGTTCCCAGTGCCACTGTCGAGTACAGCCACTGGAGTGATCCCTGGGGTGAATTTTCTATTTCCCATCCACTCATCAAGATTTCTCTTGAAGAGGCCCAGTGAGGCACTCTGCTTGACATGTAGGGGAAGTCTATTCCAGCATGGGCAGTCTCTGGGTTATGAACCTGTCCCTCCAGCTTGTTCTGTTGATTGTGGTAATAAGGTTGAGGTCTCTGGAGCATGTAGTGCAGAGTGAATGGGATTTATTTAGATGTAGCATTTCTAACAGAGCTGGATTAGACATGGATTTGTAAGTCAAGCAGAGATCACCTCTAAGAAGGCGATATGAGACAGAGAATTGTTGGAGTTTTTTTAGTCTGTCCATATAAGACAAGTGTTTAAGGCCCAGGAGCATCTTTGTGAGTTACTTTGCAGTCTCTCGAGTTGTTGCAGATGTCTAGTGAGGTACATGCCAAATGGGGCATTGTACTCGATGACTGGCCTAATGAGGGAAGAGTAGAGGGAGACAATAACCTCTTTCTTCCTGGATTCAAAACCCTTAGTAATGAGATGTGCCATATAGAAGGACTTTCTGACCACAGTGGCAATGTGATGGTCAAAAGGGAGGTTGCTGTCAACCTGTGTTACCAGATTTCTTATAACGCCTTCTGTGTTCAGTGGACTACCATTGATGTGGTAATTCATGGGAACCACGTTTTTCCCAAAGGTGATGATGACACATTTTTTGGCATTGAGCTTAAGGCCATGGTTCTGACACCAGTCATTGGTCTTAGTGAGGCCTTTCTGTAGGATGTCAACATCACTTGGGGAGTTAATTATGGCTCCCAGCTTGCAATCATCTGCGAACTTTGTCAGCCAGAGTCCCTTCGTGTTGGCCTGGACTTCAGAGGAGTAGATACCAAACAGGAGAGGACCCAGGACTGAACCCTGTGGGACTCCCCTCGTGACTGGTTAGCAGTCTGACTTGGAGTCAGCTACTTTCACACTGCTGGTTCTACCTGTGAGCCAGTTTACAATCCAACTACTGATATAGGGGTTTATGCCTAGTTTAGTGAGTTTTTCTATGATTCCTGAGTGAGGAATGGTATCAAAGGCCTTGGCCAGATAAAGGTAGGCTGTATGAACCACCTTGCCTTCATCCACAGATCTGGTAACTGACTCAAAGAAGTCGACCAGGTTGAGCAGGCATGACCTACCCTTCACAAAACTAAACTGTGTGGAATCCAAAGTTTGGAGATTCCCTATATCCTTGTTTATTAGGTCCATGATGACGCATTTCATAGCTTTGCATAACACACTCATCAGGCTAATGGGGCGATAGTTCCATAGGTCTGTAGTCACTCCTCCTTTGTGGAGAGGGATGACTGTAGCAGTGCGCCATTCAGTAGGGACAAAGCCTGAGGTGAGGCTGTGATTGAACAGGGCACACAGGTGAGGTGCCAGTTCACTCTATAGTTCATGTAGAATACAGCCAGAGATATTGTCAGGTCCCATAGAAGCTGTATTCTTGGCCTTGGACAGTGCTGTTTTAACCTGTGCAGCAGTAATACTGGGTACCTGGCAATCTACTGGTATTGTGATTGGTACTTTGGTGGGGTGAAAGGGATAAAGTTGGCACTGAATCTGTCAGCCAGTATATTGGCAATGTCTGTTGGCTCGGTATAGGAGGTGCCATTGTGCAATAGCTCCGAACAAATCTGGGTATTGCCATGGAGATTCTTTAAATAACTATAGAAGGCCTTGTGGTTGTCTTTACTATCTGCTGCAATTCTGTTTGCATAGCTAGCTTTAGAGGATGTGATGAGAGATCTCAACTATTTGTTGAGGCTGATAAAAATGTTTGTCCAGTCTTGGGACTTCACCTTATTCCGCATCAGTTTCCTCCTTCTGTTGTAGAGGTTGTTTATGGCAGGGGAACACCAGATTGGCTTCCTTTTTTTGGAGGAGAGTGTCTTGGTTCTATTGGGTATGGTGAGATCCATGCATTTGTGTACGTGTTCATACAGGGAATTAGTGTATGATTTGGCAGTCATGCAGCTGTTCTCCAATTGCATGGGTGCCGTGAAGTTAGCCACCTCTGTTTTTATGAGCCCAAAAGTTAGCTTTGGAGATGTTTTTCATGGTGGCTACCTTTGCAGGGGTGGGGTGGGGTGGGGTGGGAGGGATGTGGATTTCCAAGGTGATTAGTTTGTGGTCGGTTCTAAGCAGGGAAGAGTTGACTATTGGTATACAACAACGGTCGCCCATGTTATTAATGACCAGGTCAAGGATTTTGCTACCTCTACTGGGGATAAGAACAAGCTGGTCCAGGGCATTCGAATTAATCAATTCCAGGAAACATTGGGCAAGTGTATTGGTACATGAGTAGTTTTCCCAGTTAATGGAGAGGTAGTTGATGTTGCCCAGTATGAGATTGTTAGGTTGGACACTGATATTATCTAGGGTGCTTAGGAACATGGAGTGTGAGTCTTGGGACATGGTTGGGGACCTATAGCAGGCGATAACCTGAATCGCTGTCTTACCCAATGTCAGCTGCACCTGAAGTATCTCTGATGCATTATGTTGGGCTACCAGTCTGGAAGTGTGCGCATCCTTTACGAATATGGAAACACCACTGCCTTTGGAGCTTTGTTCCAAGTTCTGGGGCTGAAAGGTGTGGAATGAGTTATAGCCTGGTAGTGCAGGGGTACTTTCTGCTGCCTTGAACCAGGTCTCTGTTACAGGACAAATGTTGATGTTCTCCATTTTAAGGAGTGCTTCAAGTGAGTGCATTTTGAGATTTAGGCTTCTAGCTTTGAGCAGCATGACCCTCAGATTGCATTTGTTTGTAATTGTTACAGTGGTAATTTGGTCTTTGGAGCACCACCTAAAAAAGGCATTATAGGGGTGGCAAGAGCCTTGGCCAGTATCCGGAAGCCCAGGGATGACAGATGCAGGCCATCTCTGGCAAAGCATCAATGTCTGTCATTCATGTCATCCCAGGCAGACAGATACTGGATCCCATTAGAATGACAACAGAAACTCAGCCAATTGTTGAAATCAATAATTTTCTGCTTGTACTGTGGTATCATTTTTGGTGATGGTAGGAAGCTGCTCAGGGCTAGGGCCATTCCCGCCTGGGCTACATAATCCGAGAGCTCCTCCATGTCTCTTTTCATGTAGTCCAGGGAGGTACGTCTCAGGTCATTCACACTCACATGTACAATGACAGAGTCATATTTGTACCTGTTATTGAGGGACCTGAGTGCGTGCACTATGTGGCGGATCCTGGCACCTGACAGGCAGCTGACTGTTACTTTCTCCTTATTCAATTAAGTGAGTGGGACATCAGTATGCCTCACTATTGAGTCACCTATGACTAGTGTGTTGGCCATGCTATTTTGCCTTAGGGGCTTTGGTTGAGTGCCACACTGTTCAGGAGGGTTATGTGTCTCGTGATTAGTGTTGTGTTGTGGTGGTCGAATGCGTTTCTGCCTTGGAGGCCTCTGCTGTTTAGGTAGATTTTTAATGAGACCCTCCGCGAAGGTGGGTGTGTGGTTTGTGTTTTTATGTGAAGGCAGTGCTGGTGTGTGTTCTTGAGGGCTATGTGTTCCATGTGGTGTGGTGCAAGTGTTGACCTTCTCCTCTTGACCAACTATTCCAGTCTTGGCTGGAGAGTGCGTGGCTTCCAGTTTGGATATATAAGTGCATTTCTCGCAAGTCTGAGTGTTGGAAGGTAACAGAAGAGGGTTATCAGTGTACATGAGGCAGTTGCTACATTGCATCAGGATGCTCAAGTTCACCAGGTTAATAGGAGAAAGCAGAGGGAACTGACCTTTAGACATGCCTGGAGGGGTGGGCATTAATAATATGTACTGGAGCTGTTTCTTTGTAGAACATTTAGTGCTGGTAGCACTTTTGTGTGCAACAATAATTGCTACAAGAAGTCTGATAAAGTGCTAGACTAATAAGCTAGTAAAATTGCAGGAGAGGAGAGAATTATCAGATATCAAAAGCTTACAAACAGTCCGGAATACAGCAAATCTGTATTTGGACTAGACTAGTTACAGGAAAGGCAGGAAAAACATTTTTTTTAGTAGAAAGTGAAGAGACAGAAGATATTGAGATAATTCAATATTCAGAAGCTAAAGGGGTGGATGGGCCTTTGCTAAGTTCTCGCTATACACAGTAGAATGAGCTGATGTAATGTGACTGGGGGGGGGGTCCAGTTTCAACTTTATACCAGAGGCAGGCAACCCAAAGCCACCAAGACTTAAGACCACCACAAGAACTGGGCAGGTGGGTGGGAAAAAACAGTTGCACAGATTACAGAGATGCGGATTAAATCAGAAGTGCAGAGACAATTGAAAATAAGCACTTATTGTTTCCCAGTATCACAGCAGGCAGTAGGCCAGTCTCTCTGCAGCTGAGAACAGCTTCAGCAAACAAGTATACCTGATTTAAAACTCTGGCCATTAAAGACAGAGAAACAGAGACCAGCCCAATTATCTAATCAACAATAACAGTTTTGCAGGAATGCCCTAGCTAGATTAAACCAGTCGAATTCTCTCTCTGCCACAAAGAAACAGACAGGCCTCTAGACAAAAGATTTCACTGCAAACTGAGATACAAACCTCCAAAACTCTTACAGCAACAAAGCTGGTCCAAGCCATAAATAAAAGTGGGACAAAAGGCTGAACAATACAGTGATTTTAAAAATATGTTTGTATTATAAATGTAGACAGTTGACAGAATAACAATTTGCATCACTATTTTTAAGATTTGTCTGAGGGATATGAAGTCTGAAACTGAAACGTGTGTCATTAATTTCTAAATTTTCTCTTTAATAATTTTCCAGTATAAAAGTATGAGGCCAAACTGTGGGCACTCTGTGACAATCATCACTTATGAGAGGTATGAATGTGTGAATCTTTGATGCCTGAGGCCTATTACTTGATAAGAGGGCACATGTATTCACATAAGTCACTGCTGTCACATGTTGAAATCATTGCTGTAAAAGTCAACCACCTTTTACCTACTTATATTAACAAGTAGCAGTATGCAAGGATATGCCATTCATATGTATCATTACACATTTTTTTTTCTATTCCAGGTTCAACACTTACCTTGTAAATCCAGTTGTTGCTACAGTTTTAGTTCAGGGTTGAGTCTGTCTGATGCTAGGATTACACAGACATTAAATGGGTATGTAAAGATTGGGAATGTGTTGCCTGGCATAAATGTTACTATATATATGTATGTATGTAGGATGAAGGTCTTCATTGCCTCTTAGCCAGTGCGAGGGCATACTGAGCACGCCTATGTCTGCCTACACCCCAGTGACTGCTGGTTTCCCCTCTGACTCCTCACTTGCTTGTGGCTGTGGTGACCTTGCCAGTGGTGGTGGGATGTGTGACATTTCCACGTGCTGATTCTGCTGAAGCTGTTTTCTCAAGGTGATGTTGTGAAGCATGGCATAGATGGTGAATATTTCAGCACAAGTATGGGGACTGTACTGCAGGACTCTCCCAGATGTATCTAGACACCAGAACTGTGACTTCAGCAGCCCAAACACATGCTCTATGATATTTCTTGTTTGAGTGTGTGCCTCAGTATAGCATTCTTTAGCTGGTGTGTGTGTATTTCTGATGGGTGTCATAAGCCATGGTTCCAGTGCATAACCTGCATCCCCCAGAAAATGACCCTGTGGGATATCACCCCCAGTAAATATGTCATACATTTGGGAGTTGTGCCAGATAAGTGAGTTGTGGTAACTGCTTGGGTTGCCAGCACACCTGAGTTGGCAGTTAATTGAGTGGAAGTCTTTTCTATTTATGTACACCCTTCCTTGTTACCTGAGTGGTGCTTTGATGTCTATATGTGTACATTCTATGGCTCCCAGTACTTCAGGCTAATGTGCTGCAGGGTAGAACTACTGCACATTTGTGGCCCTGCCCTCAGGTGTACAGGGAAATATATGTAGTCACTAACATGTTGGAGAATAGCATTCAGGAATTGATGGAGACACTCCCATCAACTCCTCGTTGGTCTCTGGAAGGTTCCTGTAGCTAAAATTCTAAGTGCTACACATACTTTAGTCTCCACTGGTATTGGTTCACCTCAGTTCAACCTTGGTCTGAGTTAAGGACAACAGAGGTTGCAGAGTTCCTGTAGTGTGCCTCTACCCACCCTGTAGTGCTCTACTGTTTCCACCTCATGCAGTTTGTGAAAAGTTAAACAGGGTCTAAAAACCCCTCTCCTTCTCATCCCTGGTCTATTAGCAGCAGCAGCATAAACGCATACACATGCATTAAAGCAACAGAAGGCCCTAACATTCTTTCTGTGTAGACTCGGGCTGTATTCCAGTAGGCTTTGGAACTCGTATGGAAAACCAGCACTGAGTCTACATGGTTGCTTTATAGCTTGTTGAATAGCTTCTCCATCTTGGATTGGTTGATTAGCATACAGTTCAGCTGCTTATGCTGTAATTAGCATACTACTAGGTTTACTGTGTTTACATGGCTCTACACTCCATGTAGAGCCAATTACTGAATCCAAAACAGTGAGCTATTATGTGCGAGTCATGCTATCATGCTCACATGGTCTTAGCAGACCGTGTCAGTTTTACTGAATCTGCCCCATAATGTATCAAATCGATCGACTGTCTATTAGTCAATTGTGAAAGCATATGTTTAAAAATTTGTATTTACATTGTGTGCATGCATCTTAAATGTTCATATATCTCTTTTTGTCTGCATACTGTTTCTTCAGCTGTTCTCAGTGTTAAACTTTTGCTTAGTAAATATTTTGGGGTCTATGTCAGCATTTTAAAAGACGAAAATGACGAATACTAGTTGGTCGACACGTAAATGTCGAACTACGACATTGCTGAACAGCCAAATCACTGATTTCTTCCTAATAGAAAGAAAGCAGTCAGCCGTTTCCTTACATCTGCCCTTTCCCTGACTTTAGTGTGGTCTCGGAGTTAGAATAATTAGTTGGGGGGGGTGCACAGCCCCCCACATTGGAGGTTGTGGGGATGAACCCCCCCACTTAAGAATGTTTGCGTTTGGCATTGGTGTTTGGCCAACCGATTTCTTTCCCTTGGAAAGAAATCGGTGATTTAGCCATTCGGCAATGTCATAGTTCGACATTTACGTGTCGGCCAACTGGTATTCGGCATTTTCGTCTTTTGAAATGCTGATATAGACCTAATATTTTGATGTAATTCAAGTGTTTTTTTTTTCCCTTACTCAACTACTACATGATTATGATGTGTCATGCTTTGCTAATATGTTATTTATTTTATGACTGGGCTGCGATTAACTTAAATAGAACCCTAACACCTTACATATCAATCATTAACTGGTATGCCAGAATGTCTAGGATTGATTTGCATGTGGTTGTTGCAGGAAGTCTTTCAGATAAATGAAAGGTATGAAATTAGTTTACATGTCATTGTTGCAGAGGGTCTTTCAGGTAGCTGAGACATTTAATCCCACCTTTGCTGCAGTTTGCACTGCTTCTGAAGTGAAGCATAGACGATTATTGGCACTCAGTATATGGTATGTCACGTTCATGTCCTCAAATAGGCCCTTAAGCCCCATTTTACTTTTATTACATAGCCCGGGCATAACAGGTCTGGTTACAAGTGTAGGGCTGAAGTAATATTAATTAAGATGTAGCAACTTATTTCCTCTTACAGAGCACAAAAAAAAGAAAAAAGTCAAAACCTAGAGTGTTGGTTTCTGTCAGTGACAGAGGTGTCAGCAGTAACTCTGGGACACACTAGCAAAGCATAATAACAAAAGGTAAGTTTTTAGGAACTAGTAAAAAAGGAAAATAACGTCATTTGAAGATAATGAACAAATCACTAGGTTTTGAGGGGCCAAAACTGGAATTTGACCTTTTCTGCCACTGGAAATTATGTCCTTATCAGTACCCATCCCTATGATACCATTTGGTAATAGCAAGCAAAGTAATTACCAGAAAATGGGAAAAATCTCACCTCTTCTTCATTTTTAGAATTCATTAAACTACCCACTATGGTTTAGGATACAGAGGTTAACATTAACACTATGTTAATAATAGCAAAGTCATATAATTAATTACAAATATTAGCCTAAATTATTGTTGCTGCTAGGTAAAAATGGAGATACTGCCCTATAAAGAGACAGATTATGATAGCATATTCAGTTAAACAACAGAAATCTAATGCAGTACTGTAGTGAAATATATTAACTATGTAATTATGACATGTCTTGTATATAATGGATACAATTGTCTTACCCTGTTCTACCTCTTCTTCATCTTCTCGCCCATCCCCCTCTACACCTACTCTCATACATTCCCTTCCATCCCTCCATCTACACCCACTATCATAACTTCTCTCCCATGCCTTCCTCTACACCTACTCTCATACCTTCTCCCCATCCCTCCCTCCATACCTACTCCCATACCTTCTCTCCCATCCCTCCCTCGACACCTGCTCTCATACCTACTCTACCATCTCTCCCACTATACTTACTCTCATACCTTGTCTCCCATCCCTTCCTCTACACCTACTCTCATAACTTGTCTCCCATCCCTCTCTCTATAGCTACTCTCATACCTTGTCTCCCATCCCTTCCTCTACACATACTTTCATACCTTCTCCCCCATCCCTCCCCCCATACCTACTCACATACTTTCCATCCCATCTCTCCCTCTACACCTACTCTCATACCTTCTCTCCCATCCCTCCCTCTATAGCTACTCTCATACATTGTCTCCCATCCCTTCCTCTACACCTACTCTCACTCATCATCTCACTACCACTTCCCTAGTTACCCTTCATTCTCCTTGCCATTCGTTATCCTTACCTTTCTTTCTTTCTCCTCTACTCCCTGACCACTACTATCTATACTATTTTAGTCTTATCTTACAGCATACTACTTAGCATGTCAGGTCTATATTAAAATCTCGAAGTTTGACAATATCGAATACGATATTGTTGACACGAGAATAGCGAATCGCACTACATCGAACGTTTAAACGGAAAATCTCCATAGGGAGAGATTTCCGTTTACTTCAATGTAGTGCATTCTCAGAGTTGGTATATTTAAGTAGGGGGGAGTGGGGGGTGCAGAGGGGCTTGCCCCCCTGCCTACACACTATTTAGGTTTTTTTTTTTTTTTATGTTTCGATGGTTTAAGCCTTCGATCACTAAAGTTCGATCGTTAGGGATTCGAAGTTTTAAACCTTCGAGATTATAATATAGACCCAGCATGTCATATTCCCTGACCTTTTGCATATTCTATTGTTTGGTCTTTTACAATGAACATCCATGCCAAATTTGAGCTGAATATTTCTATGCAATATATATATATATATATTACTATGCAATGTAAATCATCTCCTACTTCTGTGGCTATGTATCAACCATGTGTAGACGTGAATGACTTATGTTTTTATAACATCTGTTTGAGTCTTTTACTCTAATAATTTATGACTTACATATTTGTATCTAGCTTTTCTCCCCAGGCCTCCACTGAAAATGGGTACTTTATGAATCGGTCAGACTTTCCCGGTAGACAAATGCCAAGTAACTAAATAAAGTTAG
This sequence comes from Protopterus annectens, assembly GCF_019279795.1. NCBI lineage: Eukaryota > Metazoa > Chordata > Ceratodontiformes > Protopteridae > Protopterus > Protopterus annectens. The sequence goes on from NC_056727.1 coordinate 479,115,712, forward strand.
GTGTTAGTTCTTGCTATATTTTAATTTTTTGTTTATCTTTGTTCATTTATGTTGTAAAATGTTGAAACTTCCACAAGATAATGAACATAGTCTTGATGTAGAAATTATAAATATTATACCATTTTTATTCACCAAGCATACTGATTGTCTCAATTTTTAAATAAATAAATAAATAAATAAAAGGAAATTAATGAATGTTTAATGTTTTGAGGTGAGCGGTTTCCTTATCTAGCCAAAGTTATTTTGCAGTTGTTGGATGGGTGACTTCAGCTAGTAACAGGATATGATAATCTAGGTAAAGAATGGTATGTAAATTTGCTAGTTCTAGGAACAGAGAAACTTGATGTCGATAGAAAAAAGGAAAATGTTTTTGTGGACTTGGTATAATGAAAGCATGAGCAGACTGCCATGAGCCTACAAACATGGTTTTAAAGATAACTGCAGTACCACACACGTAGAACAATGGCTTCCAACATGTTTTACTTTTCAATCAAGAGTGTCTGTCATGAAAAGTACAGTTGTGTAAATTGTACTTACCCATAACAGGAGATGTTCCATTTTTTCACTGCGATTGTCTTAAATAAAACCCTAACAGCTTACTTATCAGTCATGAAATGTCATGCCAGAATGGCTAGGATTGCTTTGCATGTGGTTGCTGTAGCTCCCTGTCTCTCATGGTCTGAGATTATTTTACATGTCATTGTTGTAGAGGGTCTTTCAGGTAGTTGAGCTATCTAATCCCACCTTTGTGACAGCTCCTGCCCACACCTTCATTATGACTGCTGATTGGCCAGCCCTATGGAAAGCAATCAGCAATCAGAGTGAAGATTTCTTCAGCATTTTCTTACCTATAAGAGAAAAGGAGTGTACTCATCCTGAAACCCAAACAAAAATATAATGGTAGCAAAACACATTCTATTATTGCTAATAACTATATTCCCAAAAAGGGAGATGGCAGGTGGGTGTGGCTACTGCACCGGTGAGGAATTCAAACATCTAACGTTATGGGTAAGTGAAACTTATACAACGTTATTATGTTCATCATTTCCACTGCTGCAGTAGCCATTAGGCTAATATGGGCTGACTACAAAAGCCTATCCAACCTGGGAGGAGGAAGGATGTGGATCCAGGGGCCCTCAGAGAATGGTCCTAGCAAAACCTATCCTGGACCTGGAAAAGGAACAAAGGACCATATAGCTGGCTGCAGAATGCTTCTATAGTCTACTCCTTTCCAATATGCCTTCAGAAACCAAGGTTCTAGAGAAATGTACCTTCATACTGCCTGGAATAAATTTATGATGGTAGGTATAATAAAAGGCAATAGCAGAGGACAACCGTCTGTTTTGATGCAGGTTGTACTTTCTTTGTCCCTTCATAAGAAATAAACAGCTGATTTGTTTTTCTAAATGACTTAGTTCAGTCAAGAAAGTACCTGAGTTGTATATGCATGAGCAGAGTATGTAGAATCCTTTTTCCCTGGTTCCTGGGGTCTGGATAGAAGACTGGGAGACTGATGGCTTGATGCAAAATAAACTCTGAAACCACTCTGGGCATGAATGAGGTATTTGCTCATAAAGAGACACCATCCCTGAGAAAAATCACATAGTTTACCCACCATGACAGCTTGCATCTCAGATATTCTTCTGGCAGATGTCAGAGCAATAGGAACTACAGTTTTTCCATGTAATGAATCTTATATCTGCATGGGCATGTTCAGAAGGAGACATGGTTACCTTTCCCAGCACAAAGTTAGAATCCCAATTAAGAATAACCTGTTTTCGGGCAGGTCTCACCTCCCTTCAGAAACTGTTTTACTAAAAACAGAGAAGAAAAAAGAGGATCAGAGGGCAGACTTGCTGAAATGGCTGCAAGATGTTCCTTGATGGAGGAATAAGAGAGGTCTGAGGATAGTAACTCATAAATATTTCAGTACTTGGTAAATAATCCCTGATGAAACCCTGGTTATTGGCTGGCAGCAACTAGAAAATATTTTCTACTTAGCAATATAAGATTTTCTACTAACAGGCTTTCTAGCCTCCTTTAGTATCTGTTGCATGTCTCCATGAAAAAGGCACCTAAAATGAAAATTGAATCATCCAGGCAGTTAACTGAAGTTGCTTGGGATTTGGGGCTTTCAAACTCCCCTTATCTTGTATGAGTAGATCCACTCTGTTAGGAAGCTTGTGGCAATTGCCCCTGGCCAATTCCATAAGAAGGGAGAACTAATGTTGCCTAGGCAGAAAGGAAGTCACTACAATTATTTTTGTGCAGTCCTTCTAAATCTTCAGAATTACCCTGTATATCAGTGGAAATGGATAAAGGAACATTTCCGTCCATGAGAATGAAAATGCATCTGTTTTCCAGGCTTGATCCCAAGGAGACCTGGAGCAAAATTTGTTCAGTTGTCTGTTTTTGAAAGGAGATGATAGATCTATTTGAGATGTCACCCACATCTGGACCAATTTTCTGCAAGATGCCCCCATTCAATTGCCATTCATGAGGATGTGTCCTGGTCCTGCTCAACCTTGTCTGCCACTACAGTTTACTCTAAAAGAATGTAGAATGCTTGGTGATTTATGAATTGCTGAAGAGCTAAACTCCCAATCTATCTTAACCAGCGTGCACAGAAGGTAAGACCTGGTGCCCCCCCCCCCCAATTTGTTTATATACCACATAACAGTGGTGTTGTCTGTAATTACCTATGGAGGTCCCAGGGACCAGAGTTAATGAAGAGATTTCAAGGCATGAATCACAGCCAACAATTCTTTCACGTGTATGCGCTTTGGTCTATGACAATTTCCTCAGACTTTGAAAGGTTACTCCATAGAAACTGCCTCCTATGCAAACTCTGGGGAATCTGTGCAGAGTACAGTGCATAAAAGCAATATATAAATATGACATTCCTAGCTGAACAGTTCTGCTGTTTGGAATGTGAGAAGAAATGGGGAGACCTAGATTTGCATCTATCTGTTGTCTCTACCATTGCAGTTCCTTTTTGACAAAGCCCAAAACTGGAATCTGAAATTCCAGATGGTGCAAGTGTTGGGTCGATGTATTTTTAGAAACCATTGAATGTTCCTCATATCCAACCTTGTGAGCGGTATATGACAATCACAGAAGCTGATCCTTAAAAAATTCTCTTGCACAAGTTTGAGACTGGCTGGAGAAGCTCTGAAAAGTTTCCAGATGAATATCAAAATTTCTCATGAGCCAAAAAAAGCTTTTTTGGGGAAGTGTCTAGAAGGCACCCCAGCAAGAGAATCCTGTATGATGGAGTCAAGGAGGATTTTGAATATTTATCTGAAACCCCAGTTGGTCAGAAGAGATTAAACCCATGTTAAGGACTTGTGATATCTGGGAAAAGGCCTCACAAAGATAAGTAAATCATCTAAATAAGGAAGTTTGTGAAAGTCATGGCATTTGCAGTGAGCTATCCCAGGAGCTAGACACTTTATGATAATCATCTTTTATAACTAATGTTTCCATAAAACTTCCTGCAGGGATGAGAGGTAACAGACTTTGAATGTTCAATTTTTTGAACCTTGGTACTTGCACAAAAGGATTAAGAAAGGACAGCTCTAGTAATGGCCTCCATGAAAGCTCTTTCTTTGGTACCAGGAACATTCTGGAATGGAGTCTTTGCTCCTTTTATCTAAATACACTGGCTCTATGGCTCCTAGAGAGAAAAGATGTCGAAGAACATGAGGGGGAAAAACTGTTTGGTTTGGAGGGTGGGAAGGAATTCCTCTTAGATGGAAATTTTTGTATCTAGTGCAGCTGTAGCTCTCCTGCCCTACTTTTAACACTCAAGAGTCCGACACACTCTGTATCCAAGGAGGAATATAAAAATTTGTTTCTGGAACACAATTTGAGAGATGAGGGGAGGAGATGGAGGAACACAGGCACAGTTATTCTGCAGAGTTAGGCTGTCCCTTTTTTAGAAAAGATCCGTGCTTCTTGTTATTTCCCTCCTGCCACCTCTTTTTTGCTCCCTGTTTGAGCTGAAAGGGCTGGGATTGCTTGTATGCTTTGTAAAAGAAAAAGAAATTTGGGAAATTTACGGGGGGGATCTTGGAAACTCCTGCATAATTTTTTTTGTTTCATCAAATTGTTTGAGGACCTAGGTGGCAGATGGCCCAAATAAAGCATCATTATCTAAATCTGAATTTAATATTCAGATTTTACTCAGTCAGCAAACTTTTGGTTTGGCATACCTCCTCAGCGCAGTACTAGTAGTGGTAGCAGTGACCCTAGACATAGAATCTGTGCAATCATACACACTCTTCAATGAATGTGTAGATAACTGAGAAAGATTAGAATATATGGGACTGAGATAGGTACCACCTTCTGAAGAAAGTGTGACAGACAACTCCCTAAAACTGTCTGCACAAAACAGAATAAACTTCTATGCATGTGCTTGACAGTTAAGAATTCTGCATGATGAAGAGGAAGACGATAATATTCTCTTGTCAGATCTGTCTAGTAATTTGCCTTCCTTATCCATGGGGGAACAGTTGGTGGAAACTTGTAATCAGTTCTCAGCTGGTGAAGATATACAAGTTGCCACAGGCTTACACCGAAGATGGAATAACAAATATTTATTAGTTTGAGGGACTTTATAAAGTCTATCTGCATTTTTGGGACCTGAAGGCTTGGAATAAAGGATTATTACAGGCAACATTAAACACATCCTCCAAGGCTTTCAAAATAGGAGGAATGTTGGTGGAATGAGGTCCACTTCCAACATCTCATAATATCTCTTTAATTCCAGGGGAATGTCCATTTGTTCCCACAAAAACAATTCTCATTTATCCTGGCTATTGTCTGAAAAGAAGACAATTCATCCAGAGGACCAAAATTACACTGAATCAAAGTATTAGGCTTGGGAATCTACAGGAGAGGAAACCCTGTCTCTATGTCAGAATCCAATGACAGATTTTTCTCAGGGATTTCTATTAACACTGCCATCGGGTAAAGATTTCTGAACACTAAGATTAACAGCCTGTAATAATCACCTGGCGAAGATAAAAAGATGATCTTTTCTAACAGACACCATATCGTCAGATGAACAGTGTTCAACCCTTTGTTTTTTCTTTGCAGGAACATTCTTGACTGAAGACGCACCCAGAAAAGGCATTTTTCCTTGTCTAGAGATCTCTTTCCTTGGTTACCCTGAGCAATATCTCCCAGAGTGTGTCCCAGACCAGAAGAAGATGGTTCACCCATGGAATAGCCAAAGAGAACATGACTGGACCCCGGTTTATGGTGGCTGAAAGGACTACAACAGAAGAAGCTGTTGGAGCACATGAGTGGTCTGACGAATAACAAATGGTCACTACAAAATCATCCACCATCAACTCAGGTAATGACTGAGTCTTTTGTGTCATCAAGGGTTCATTGTTAAGTTGTTTTTTTTATTTCTAGGTACAGTGGGAGAGAGAGAACAGCAGGAGTGGAGTAAGTATCCATGCTTTAACAAAGTAACAAAGGAGGACCACTCAACGGTGTGCTGAAACAAGTCAGTCAGAAGGTAAGTTGTCAAAAAGTGTTCACAAGCTGCACACTCACACTTACACTTTTATACAGTCTCCTTCAAACGTAATGCACAAGTAGCACATTCACATCTTGTTACAACTCTAGAAAATAAAAGCACACTAAGAAAATATGACAGGTTGGGTGTCATGAATTAAACAACAGCAAGTGGCACAAAAATAATTATAAAATGTACACAGGCAGCACATCTCCAAATAAAAAATAGTCCTCAGTACATAGGTTCATTGGCTGATAGGTGTTTACTAGGTTAACAACCACAAGGGCCTTTTTAAGCCTAGCCATGCATCCCAAATCTCTGACAAGTTATGGTACCCTTGATAAGTGTAAGTAGAGGCTTGGGAGGTGAAACATTTACAAGCAGGGGCCTGGGAGATGAACTATTTACAGGCTGCCTATGTCCGTTAGAGACATAGGTGCCAAATCAGGGAAGAATTTCCTGTTCCCCATCCAATTGTCCAAGTTACACTTGAATTGGGTTAGGGAGGAACTCTGCTTCACATGGCTAGAGAGCCTGTTGCAGAGAAGGGGTAGTCTCTGGAATACATACCTGCCTTTCTAGTATGTCTTATTTATATCACAGGCAAGGTTTAAGTCTTTAGAATGGGTAATTCTGGTGCTGTTTGTTTTGTGGAAATGCAGGAGGGCCATCAAAGTAGGGTCTGACAATGCCTCATATGCCAGGCATAGATCTCCTCTCAACAGTCTGTAGGAGACAGAATATAGGGATAAGGCATTGATGTGGTCTGCACAGGACATGTTACTTACATCTTTTATATATATTATATAATATATATAGAATATATATTCTTTTAGTGAGGAATCTCTGTGGACATTCCAGTTGTTGGATATTCCTGGTTAGGTACATACCAAATGGGTCATTGTAATCAATGACAGGTCTGATTAATGCTGAATACAGTGGAACAATGACTTCTTTGCACCCATATGCCATACCTTTGTTTATAAGTTGCAGAACATAGAATTATTTCCTCACTACTGTAGACATGTGATGGTCAAAGGCTAGATTACTGTCTATGTGTGTCCCTAAGTCCCTGACTACTTGGTCAACTCTATGGGGTGTGTTGCCAATATGATAGTTACCAGGGCTGGCTGACTTCCTGAAGGATACTATTATGCATTTCTTGGCATTTACTTTTAGTCCATGGCTCTGGCAGCAGTAGTTTGTCTGTGTCAGCCCTTCTGGAGAACATTTGTGTCAGTGAGTGATTCAATGACAGCTCCTAATTTGCAAGCATCTGCAAATTTAGTCAGCCACTGGCTATTGATGTTGGCCTTGACTTCAGAGAAGTAAATAAGCCAAAGGCTAATAATAGAAGTCCATGACATGTAACTCTCATTATTCATAAAGAACATCTGGTTTCTTAAAAGGGAAATGCCTCAAAAAAACTTAAATGAGATATAAAGTAACAGGTTTATGGGATGTTTTAGGCTAATGACAACTAGGACCCTTACAAGCCTACCCACACACACTAAACCATTTGGGTCCACAAATATCATGGGCATCTATATGAAGGGCATGCTAGTAGGGAGGTAACTAAGGATTTGTAGGGGGTGTTAGTTTGGATAAAACTTTTGTTATTGACAGCCTATGTCCATAAGGGACAAGGGGACTAGACTACAAATAAATGAATGATTTCCCATCCAGTTGTCAAGGTTTCATTTGAATGGAGTCAGGAATGAACTCTGATTTACATGGATGGGGAGCCTATTCAGTAGTGTTGCAATCCTTTGGACACATCTGTCCCTCCAGTAAGTTCTTTTGTTATCAACTGTGAAGCTCAGATCCCTGAATCTAGTGTTTCTGGTGCTGTTTGTTTTGTGCATGTGCAGCAGATCCATCAGGGCTAGGTATGAGGAAGCCCTGTAAGCCAGGCAAAGATCCCGTCTCAGCAACCTGAAGGAAACTAAATACAGAGACAGAGCCTTAAGGTGATCTATGCAGGATAGGGTATTCATGCCCTGAATTCTGCTGGTGAGAAACCTTTGTGGGCATTCCAACTGTTGCAAGTGTCTGGATAGATGCATGCCAAAGTGGGCATTGTATTCAATGACAGGTCTGATAAATGCTGAGTAGAGTGGTACTATAACTTCCTTGGACCCAGATGCCATACCTATAAGTTTGGCAACATAGAATGATGTTCTTGTTATCTTAGCTATGCATTAATCAAAGGCCAGATTGCTGTCTACATATGTTTCCAGATACCTTACTACTGGGTCAACTCTTAGGGATGTTGTATCGATGTAGTAATTAATTTGGGTTGACAGGTGCCCAAAGGACATTATAATGCATTTTTAGCACTGAGTTTTAGGCTATGGCTTTGGCACCAGTAAATTGTCTGCATTTAACCCACTTGCAAGATGCTGGTGTCTTGGGGGAATCTCAACTTACACTCATCTGGGAACTTGGTGAGTAAGAGGCCTTGAACATTAGCCTTGACTTCCAAGAACTAGATGCTAAACAGGAGCAGGTCCACCATGGAGCTCTGGGGTACTGCACTAGTGACAGGTCTGTTGGTGGAAGTGGTCTCAGTGATCCTGACTTCTTGAGTTCTTTCTGTGAACCAGGTGGCAATCCAGTGAGTTATGTAGGCATTAATGTCCAGCTCAGAGAGCTTGTCAATAATGCCTGAGTGGGGTATTGTATCAAATGCCTTGGCCAGGTCAAGATAAGTAGTATGTACTGTTTTACCCTCATCCATTGCCTTGGTGATCCACTCAAAGAAGCTAACCAGGTTAAACAGGCATGACCTTCTCTTAACAAAGCCAAACTGTGATGAGTCCAGTGTCAGCAGGTTGTCAGTGCCCTTGTGTATCATTTCTATGATAATTTCTTCCATGAATTTGCATATTACACTTGTTAGTCTGATGGGTTTGTAGTTCCCTGGGTCAGTTGGTGGTCTGTCCTAATGGAGGGGAATGACTGTTGTGGTCCACCATTCACTTGGGACATAGCCTGTTTCAAGGCTGTAGTTGAAGAATGCCTCATGTGGTCCTAATAGGTCATGGTATACACTGTACAGGAGGCATATTGAGATGTTTTCAGTACACATGGAGGCAGTGTTCCTAACTTCAGAGAGTGCTGCCGGCACCTACTCCCTGCTAATAGTTGGGGTAGGTATGCTGGAGGGGATTTCACCTGGTGTGGCTGAGGGAGTGAGGGGAGGTTGAAGTTTGACTTGAATTTATCAGCCAGTATATTTATCAGCCTGGACTGTGAAATTAATACAATTAACCATCACTGCATTGCATTGCAGTGTATTTCCTTTAAGGTTCAGACATAGCTGAAGAAAGCCTTATGATTGTCCTTAGCCTGTGAGGCTATCCTGACCTCATAGTTGGCCTAGTTGGTCTCAATTAGACCTCTTCATTTCTTGTTTAGTTGTATAAGAGTGCACTAGTCTTTAAGGGAGTTGCTCCTCCTGAATTTGGCCATGAGTTTTCTTTTTTATTATATACCCTGTTTAGGTAAGGATTCCACCAGTGAAATTTGTTTTGGTTTTATTTCTGGTAGTTGTGGCAGTCTCTATGCAGACATTTACATGTTTGTATACAGGCTTGTGATATAGGGAAATATTGCCAGCCCAACTATCTGGAATTTTGTAAATAATTCTATGTCATTTGAGAATATTAATTTATACATAACTGTATGTTATATACTGAGCTAAGATGTATCCACAATGTACCCTGCTGGAACACAGAAGATTAACCTGCAAAACTTAAGAATAGTTGAGGTTAAGTTACTTTATAGCTAGGTCATAAACAAAAGATGTTATCTCTCAGTTTCAGTTCTGTACAGACACAATGTCTAGAGCTAGAAGTCTTTTGTATTGTCTTTGAGAGAAGTAATTACTAGGTTTCAAATGTAAAAGTGTTTTATTGTTTTACAACTTTGAAGATCTGCAAACATCTGACAGATATGTATTTCTCACACAGAGATTTTAAATTCTGTTAAGTTTCTGTTTAGCCTGGGAACTGAAGTCAGGTGACAAAGAGTGATGTCATCCAAGTTGGCCCAGCAGTAATGTTTGATATTAATTTGGGACCTCTCTCAGAGAGAGACTGTGCATTTTGTATTTTGTCTTGGACCTAGCAAGAACATCCACTCATCATCAACATCTGCACTTGCCTTGCTAATAGTAAGTAACTAGGGTACAGTAATTTCTTTTAGATATGGTTAGGAATATAGTAAAGATTACTTTAGATGTTTTCTGTATTTATTTCAGACTGCAATGTTGTTTTAAAATATTTCCTGTGATTTTGAACTCTAAAGTCTCTGTGTTGATGTACTGAGTATTGTCTTGTTCTTCTGTTATTTATTAGTAAATATATTCCTATCTTTGCAGACAATATTTGTGAGACATATTTAAGCTCTTAGAGTACTTGCATATTTCTTTGGTGACACTGTCCAGGCCACTCCTAATAGCCTGGCGGGTTGGTCAAAACTACCATTTTGATAATAGTAACATTACACAGTAGAATTGGACACCCTTTGTAAGGGCCTTATAGTGGCTGATAAGGGTGGCTGGTGGCAGCTGGAACTAACTTATAATCTGGGCAAAAAGGAGTATAGCTAGTACACCTGTACCAGCCTTTCCCAGGTGTGTGTGTGTGTGTGTGTGTGTGTGTGTGTGTGTGTGTGTGTGTGTGTGTGTGTGTGTGTGTGTGTGTCAGCTACTTGGGCAGGGACACGAAGCACTGGTTGGCAGAGAGGGGGGCTGGAGGTCTTAGCTTGGCCGCTCGGCTGAGATCTCAACCCTATAGCTGTGCCAGTGGGGAGTCTTATTGGGGATCTGAAGAGAGAGGGAGAAACCAGCCCCAGATCTACTGTGATCTCTGTGTGCTCTTAAGGGAAATTGTACTTTACTGTGTCATCCTCCCAGTGTGTACATTCCCTAGTTGTTACCAGTGGTGAGGATTGAGACTCCTGGATTACTGGGCCAGTGCAGGGGTGTCACAGGCCTCAGTGATAGCTATGGTCCCGGGGTTAGGGGGAGCCTTGAAGTTTGACAAGCTGTCATTTAATAGGATGCAGTTTGCCTTAGAATAGTTCTTAACTGCTACTGGTTTAGGTGTTTTTTCTGGATTGATTTTTACTACAAAGGAGACAACTTTGTGATTTGACCTCAGTAGCAAGAACATGGCATGGGGCAGGGGTTTGCAATGCTCTCTCATGTTGTTGAGTACCAGATCCAGTTTGTTTGATCCTCTGGTTGGAGTGCACACTATCTGTTCCAGGGTGTATGTGTTAATAAAGTCTAGGGAGCACTGTGCCTGGGAGTTTGAGGCAGTGTACATTTCCCAGTCTACAGAGGCGTAGTTAAAGTCACCCATAAATGGGGTATTTGGTTGGATGGTGAGCACCTTTAGTAGGTTTAGGTAAGAGATGCGAGAGTCTAAGGACATAGATGGTGACCTGTAGCTGGCCATGATATAGTGAGGGACCTTATCTACTGTGACTTGCATGTGGGTGAGCTCTGTGGTATCATCCTGTTTAACCAGCCTGGGGTGTGTTTATTTCTAACATAAATCCAGACACCTCCACTTTTGGACCCTGTCTGTGCTGTTGTTGGTCTAAATGTGTGGAAGGCACTCCACCCTTGCTCTGTCAGAGTATTTTCTGTGACTTTAAACCAAGTCTCAGTTATGGTAAAGATGTCTACATTCTCCAGAGTGAGGAGGGCTTGAAGGGTGTAGATTTTTTTTATTTAGGCTCCTAGAATTGAGTAGTAACACCTTAAGGTTACTTGTACACTTTTTCACTATGCTGGTAGTTTTTGTCTTTTTGACACTGCCTAAAAAAGGATTTATGGGGGTGGATAAAGGTTTAGACAATATCCAAAAACCTAGGAGGGACAGGTGCAGTCCATCCTCAGCAAAACAACATGGTGCCAGATACTGGACTCCTCTGGAGTGACACCAGAAATTAAGCCAGTTACTAAAATCAATCATTTTATGTTCATAAGGTGCCATCATCCTTGGTGCAGGTAGAATGCTGCTCAATGCAAATCTCATACCCACCTATGATACATATTCCAAGCAATCCATTATGTCTCTTTTCATTAGTACATTGAGGTATGTCTCAGGTCATTTGCACCCACTTGGACTACAATACAAGTATATAGGTACCTGGGGTGCAGTGACTTAAATGAGTGTGTGATACTGCATATAATGGCTCAAAATAGAAAACTGACTATTTTCTCCTTGTCTAACCTGGTGAGTGGGGCATCTATATGATGCACAATGGATTCCCCAGTGACAAGTATATTAGGTAAAGTACATGCTTGCCTTAAGGGCTTTGCTGTTGGGGGACCATTGCATGCAGACTTATGTGAGATGTTTGGTGTTGCTTCTGGTGTGTGTTTAACTGACTCCACAGAACAGTGTTGCCCTTAGATGCTTTTGGAGGTCTTTGAGATTTGGAAAGGTTTCTTTCAAGAGTCTCAGCATAAGACAACCTGTGTGTGTGGTAACAGGAGTATTTAAGGGATGTAGTGTGGGTATTACTCACAACCTTGCTAGTATCCAAGATTTTTGAATCCAAGGAAGTTGTGTATTTACATCTCTCACACACTATGTTATTTTCTTTAATGATTAATTGGTTGCCAGAGAACATGAGACAATCACTACATTGCCTTAGGATGATGATGCCCAAATCTACCAAACTGGCCACAGAGACATTTGGAAATTGCTGTCCGGGCATGGAATAGGGTGGGCTGTATAGGATTAAGGACTGGGTTTTAAGAGGGGTTTCCTGAGGTAATTGTAGGGTTAAGGGCTAAATGTTATAAAGTGATAGGATATGGTAGTGCTACTCGATGTGCAAGTTACCTGCTCTAAGCTCAGTTCAACACAATGCCACACTTTTAGCAGGTATTGGACCTAATCATAACTTCATAGGGAGATTTTACTGACTAGATGTTTCCTACTACACAGGGCATTGCTTACCACTGCTGCTGCTCACTGGGCAGCACCGAGCAAACTTGCCTGATTTATAACACAGAAACAAGCATGAAAACTGACTCCTGTGCCCTCTAGCCAATAAACAATCACATATTCAGCTTCCTGGTGTGCTTCCCAACTCAGGGAGACCAGGGAAATACTTTCTGCCACAAAATGGATGGCCTTGGAATTTTTTAATGTAAAAGCACAGCAAAAGCAGCTCTCAAGTGCAGATTATATAACAAACAACTACCAAACAACCAAGTCCTTGGCTAATTCACCTTTCTGCAAGGTAATTGGGAGGCAAACAGAACCAGAAAAGCTAACACTCAGAGAAATGACTACTTTTGCCACAAAATAAAAAAATGTTTTAAAAATGTTCAAAAGCAGTAGTGATCATTGTATTAAGCAAGTACAAGTGTAATGAATCAAGAAAATATCCTTATCTTATCTTGGATGGCCCTGGATGCTGTTGAAACACTTGAAAAGTGTTGCAGAATTCTCTGTAAATGAACAAGAGTCTTGCAAACTTGCCTGATTTATACTACAGAAAAAAGCTTGAAAGTTGACTCCTCTGTCCTCTAGCCAATAAACAACCACACTGTGAACTTTCTGGTATACTTCCCAATTCAGAAAGACCAGGTAAGCACTTACTGACATAAAATGAATCATCCTATAATTTCTTAATATACTTATTCTCTTAAAAGGGCAGCAATTCCATGTGGAAGGATTCCCCAAGGCTACTTATCTGCCAGAAATTAAGCTGGAAGCCAATTGCCACTCCTGTGAAGCCTGAGAGCTGCTTCCTCTTAAGGCATCAAGAAAGTATTAAAGAAATCCTCACTCTGACTACTGATGGGGCAGCCTTGTGTTAGTTCTTCCACAAGGCTGCCCAATTAGCAGTCAGAATGAAGATGTGGGAGGGAGCCAGAGCTTTTTGAAGCTGGCTGGTTGTATCCTGAGCAAAATACAACCCACACAACCTAAAGGCTACTGCAGCAATGGGAATAACGAACATCTGTAGGCCTTGGTAAAGTTCATAAAATTAGTTCTTTTAAGGGGGTCTACTTTAGAAGAGCAAAATACCACATACCTGATTTTCATAACGATGAGACAACTTAACATAAACTGTATTTCAACGACCTCTAGCAACACTGAAGACAAACTCCAGGTAAGTAACCACTTGGCCAGACCACAACAAAACACAAAAAATGAACCACATTAAACCCACCTATGTGTGGGACTTTGCCCTCCACCCCCCCTAACTAAATATACCAACTCTGAGATCACCCTACAGTGGGGAAAGGGGAAAGGTTCACTATGGTGGCAAAGTGGTTACTTACCTGGAGTTTTTTGTTGGTGGTGCAAGCGTTCGTTTAAGTGGAGTTTCTGTGCTTTCGTCCCGGAGTTATGAAAGTTGGATATGTGGCATTTCACTCTTCTAAAGTAGACCCCTTTTAAGTACACCATGGTCCATGTTTCATATAAATTTAATTGGGACAGTCAAGAGAACTGTAAGAATATTATAACACTTCTTAAATTCATGTTGATTGGAGCTAAGAAGAGCATATATATTTATATAACATCTATGACATGTGGAAATTAAGGCTTCCGGTATCAAACTGAGTGAAAATTAAAATAAAATAAACTTATACATGTGAGCTCCCATGGACTGAAGTGATGTTGAATGGTTTCTAAAGATCGGAGATTACTGAGAATATGGATAGGTTACAAATATAAAGATCTGCTGTCTGGGTCCTTTGCAATGCTACTTGCAATAATCTCAGAACTGTGCTTTGCAATGCACCATCTAAAGCATCCTCACTATAATGTAAATTGCATTCTTGTCTCCCCTCTGTGTTTCTTGTCCATCTAATATTTAATCCAGGACATCATCATTTGACTCTCTCCAAAGTGCACATCCAGCTGCACATTACTCTTTAGTTCAAATGCCTTGTAAAATTCTAGGTAGGCCAAGTCCTGAGGAATTCCATTTTCTAATACACTGGTAATCCATTCAGAGAGAGACATTTATTGTTTTATCTGACATGACCTGCCTCCTAAGAATATAAGCTGCTTTGTATCCTACACCCCCACAAGCTTTGTAAACTGCTCAGTTCTTTCCACTGTAAGTTGTTGCATTAATTTTTCAACCACTGTGGTCAGGCTAAATGTTTTTCTGTCTCCCTGTAGTAGTGACTTTGTGAAGTGGAAAAAATCACCTTCCAATGTATTGATAAAGGGAGCTGTCAATGATCTCACTACTTAAATAGTCAGGTCTTTCAAAATTTTGAAAATGTCCCATCAGTCACCACTTTCGTTCTGTTTCATTTTTAAAAGTTCATTCGAAAGCTATTCTTATTGTATCAGAGTGGTATTTATCCACAACAAGACTGTTTCTTGTTTGGTTTAGAAGACACCCATGAATCTTTTTATTTATTTATTTATTTATTTTATTTTATTTTTATTAACGGCTAGTCTTGGTGGATACATGTCCATTTTCAGCAGAGGCGAGGAGAGAAACTCTCCTATATCAGACTATAACACTACAATATATGATTATTTTTTATTTTTTTTTACATTTTGTTAACGGGCTAGTGGCTGGGGATACATGTCATTTCAGCAGAGGCCCCGAGGAGAAAAAACTCCACTATCAGACTAATACACTACAATATATGAAGTAACTAATAGTCTAGCTATACAAATACAACTAAAACTAATATAGTATAATATGGCAAAATACAAATGAAGTCCTTTTCATATACAAATCTGACTAGATGACAATCAAAAAGATGCTTCAGTATCAACAACAATTTACAGTTAAAACAATATCCATAGAAGCTAGTAATAACAACAAAAGTAGTTAATATAGTGTTAAAACAGGCAGGTTAGTAATGTAAAAGATATTAAGAGGTTAGAGATAGGTAAGAGGCAGAATTGATGTAAGAGAAAAGAATAAGTTACAGTTGCTGTTAGGTATAGGTAGGTTTCTGAACATAGAGGCAAGGAAGAGGGCAGTAGGTAGGTAGAGAGGGAAAAACAAAGATAGTGAGAAATGAAAAGGGTAGTATGAATTATAGGAGGTCAGTTAATAGAGTCAAACAGAGCTAAGAACAGAAGAGTGGAGGTATAATAAAAGGGACTGTGGAAGTCAGTTAAAGAACTAAAGAGCAAAAGTAGAGCAGATTGGGGAGAGTAATAAACTTGCTGAGGTCAGTCAGGATTAGAGCAGGGGGGAGCCCAGTGAGTTATTAGGTGAGTTTTCATTTGTCTTTTGAAAAGATGACATGAGCCTAGGGAGGTCAATTCTGAGGAGTGTTGCAAAACAGTCATCAACAAGGTTGATGATTGATTTGTTGTGAGATTTCAAGGTTTTCACTATCTCTAAGTGAAGTGAGATTTTTATAAGGAGTTATGAGTTTATTTAAAAGTGATGATTAGTTGTTGTAGTAGTATTAGGTTTGGAAGTTCTAGCCAGTTTAGTTTTTAAGTTAAGACAGTGATGAGTTTGGAATAGAGAGTGGCAAGAAATCTGGCTAAACTGGCTATAGGTGGTATTCAGTTTTTGAAGATTAGCTTTAGATGTGTTGATAAAGGAAGGAGAGGTAGGAAGGAGAATGTAAT
This sequence comes from Protopterus annectens, assembly GCF_019279795.1. Lineage (NCBI taxonomy): Eukaryota > Metazoa > Chordata > Ceratodontiformes > Protopteridae > Protopterus > Protopterus annectens. The sequence goes on from NC_056727.1 coordinate 479,131,846, forward strand.
GAGGGTGTGAGTAGGAGCTACTCGGGAGGAGGTGGCAGTAAGGGCTTAAGCCTGTAAAGGGCACCCATCTTTTATGGACTGACTTGATAGTTAAGTCAATGTGATGGTCAAAATTTAGCTGATTGTCTATGTAGTAGTAGTGGAAAAAGTCAGGTTGGATGACAGTACCATTGCATGATACAATGGAAAAGTGATAGGGGTGGATTTAGAGGTAGGGGTGAACAGTAGGAGTTTAGTTTTGGGATTTAGGAGGAGGCAGATATGTTGGAACCATTTTCTGCTGCAGTGAAGACCACCTGGGTAGCAGTGTGGAGGGCTGGGAGAGAGCAGAGCAGAGAGAGTGGAATCACTGCATACTGTATACAAGTGATGTTGGAGGGAAGTGGGCAGGTTATTTATGAAAATAGAGAAAAGTAGGGGACCTAGGATCGATCCTTGTGGGACACCAATAGTAACTGGGAGTTGAGAGGATAGATGGCTGTCCCAGAGGACTGCTTTTCTATTAGTCAGGTATGAGTTGAACCACTGTAATGCTTGTGATTCAAGTGAGAGGATTGTAGGGTTTTATGGTTGACCATAGCTTTTGAGAGGTCTAAGAATAGTGCAGGAGAACAGGTTGTTGTATTGATAGAGTCAGTGAAGGAGAGAAGGGCAGTTGAAGTACTGTGGTAGGGTCTAAAACCATGTTGTGAGTCTACAAGCAAGTTGTTATTTAAGAGATGATGAAGAAGTTGATGGTGAATGCAGCGTTCCATTATTTTGGATAGAGGAGATAGAAGGGCACAGGCCGAAAATTGGAGAGTTCATTGAGTTCCTCTATGGGGAATAATATGGGAGATTTTCCAACAGGATGGGATTTTGGATTCAGTTATAGTTCTGTTTATTAAGATGGAGACTGGGTAGGCTATCTCGGATGCAGCTAGCTGCAGATATTCAGCTGGAAGCTTGTCTGCAGAAGGGGTGCAGGGTTTGAGTTTAGATAACAGCTTATGTATATAGGTTGTTGAGACAGTATTGAATTTCAGCATATGTGTGTTGTTTTGAGTGGGGGTAGTTTGGAGGTAACTGTTTGAGAGAAAAAGTTGTTGAATTATGTTAGGTTGGGTTTGTGCTAGGCTAGCTGGGGTAGGCGTTTTGGTGTTGCCAGGATGGAGTAGTTTGTTTATTCCTGACAGAATTGTTTTTGGGTTTTGGTGTTGGTTCTGTTGATATTGAAGGTGGTAGTTTTTCTTGTCCAGAATGGTCAGCTTCTTAGCTTTATTTCTCAGCTGTTTAAAGTTTTGATGGTCAATTGGGTTTTTTGTGGACCTCCATTTAGACCATAGTTTATTTCTAGCATAGTTTGTTTAGTTGTTTTAGAGAGCCATGGGGCTGCTTTGGATTTGACTCTGACTAAGCGGGATGGGGCATGTTGGTTTAGAATTTGTAGGAAAGTATTGTTGAAATAGGTTACAGCCTCATCTATTGGGAGGTATTTTAGAGAGTAGACCAGTTGTATTCCTGAGTTCATTTTGAAAGGATGCTAGGTTGAATTCTGTTTTGTTATGTTTGGTTCGGAAAATAGTTGGTTTGGGATTGTTAACTTTTGTTTAGTGATAAAGGTAAGGAGGTGGTCACTGATATTATCAGGGTATTATTCCTTTTTGTTTAGAGGGATTGTTATTGATTAGTATCCAGTCTAGAATGGTTTGTTTGTTGGTGGATTTATTTATTCTAGTAGGGAGTTGATGGTTTGATGATAATTGAAGAGATTAAGATGAGTGGAGGGTGTGGGGGATTTGCAGGAGTTCCAGTCAATGTTGAAATCACCTAAGATTATGGTTTCTTGGGGAAAGCTACAGGAGGCCCAGCTAAGGATATTTTCCAGGGTATTGATGTTCTTACCTGGAGGGATATAGGAACATATTATGTTTATAGCCTTGGATTTATTAACTTGGAGTTTGGTGCAGAGTATTTCTGCATTTCCTGGGAGGGGCAAGGAGTCGATTAAGGCTACCTGAAGTTGTGATTTATATAGGATGGCTTTTATTAAGGCGATCTTGCCTTAAGGTGCTATAGCCTGGGGGAGTAAATTCGTTGTCTTTGGTACTGGGTTTAAGCCAGGTTTCTGTGAGACAGAGGATATCAAAGGCATAGAAATCAATAAGGCATGGAGTTGTGTTAATTGTTATTTAATTACGAATATTTATAAGAGAGCAATAGAGAGGGAGTCAGTGGAGAAGTGATAGATAGTATAGTAGTGTGGTTGTTTGAAGGGTGGGGATGAGGGAGGTATTGGGACCTGGGTTGGGTGGATATCCCATGTAATAATAAGAGTGTTTGTGAGGTTTGTAAGATACTAGTGAATTTGATGGGTATTATAAGGAACCGTTTGGAGGTTGTAAATTTGTAATTGTGTACTCTATGGTAGAGAGAGTATATTAATATGGGTTTGGTGAGGTAGGGAGTGAAGTTGTAGTGTGTTTGGCTAATACAGGAGTTTGACTAAGTGTAAGATGTTCATAGGAGGTAAGAGTGTAGTAGTAAAGCAGGATGTTAAGAAGAAGAGGAATGGTTGAGTTGAGGATTGAAGGCATGTTTATAGAAAGGTTTGTAAGTTAGGAACTACACTGTGGACAATAATAGGGTGAGGTAGTATAGTTTAGATAAAGGAGAGAGTAGGGGTTAAAAGGTAGATGAGCAGAGTGGAATAGGTTAGTGGTTAATTGGGGTGTGGTCAAAGTAAGTTTAAAGGTAGGACCCTGGGGGTGGGTGGGGTGGGGGGACCAAAAGTTGCAGAAGACAATCAGGCAAGAAGAGAGAAACAGGTGTAACTTACAGGATCTAGTAACAGGGCAGGCTGCCAGGTGAGGCACCAGAGGTAAGGTATACTTATAATGTGTGGAGGGGGAGTTAGATAAAACAACGTGAGAGAGATACAAGGGTGAGAGGTAAGGAAAGAGCAATGGGGCAAAAGAAATAGAAGAATTGGTAGGTACTTGTTAGAAAATGGAGTAGGGATACAAGGGAAAATAAGCAGCAGCAGTAAAAAGAAGCAAGACAAGATCAGTATGGGTTGAGCAGAAGTGGAGGAGGATAGCCAAGAGGAGAAGCAAAGTAACAGAGACAATAGAGCAGAATGTGGAGGAAAAAACAATCAGCAAAAGTGAGAGAAACAGAACAGGTAAGTTTGAAGGTTGGAGAAGGATTGAACAGTATGCAGAGGTAGAAAGGTAGAGAGGCAGAAAGGAAAACTATTAGTGGGGTGGGGGGGGAGGGAAAAGGAAGATAGCTGTAAGAGGAGAGTAAAAAACACAGTGAGTGGGGTATTCCACAGGTAGTTTAGAGAGGTGGTGTAGGAAAGAAATAGGGAAGAAGCTACAGTTTTGCAAGTTTCAGGGACTGAGTAGTAGATAGCAGATATGTAAAAAAAACTCCTTTACAGGGTTAGGTTATAAAAAACTTTACAGGGTTAGGTTAAAAAAAGTGCCACCTAGTGGCCACACTGGGCGTGGTAATGTTGTTAACTTAGTGGGGATGGGTCGGGAAGAAATGAAAATAGGACGCAGTGCAAGGGTAAGGCAGTAGAAGAAGAAATAAAGGTGGGGGGGTAGCTGCTGGCTAGTCTGCCTGTTTCGTTGGCCTAATTAAGTAGAGTTTGACTTTAATTTAGAATCTTTTGTAAGTAATGAGCAGAAATCCTTCTGTACAAACCTGCTTTTCTCTCTGCAATTTTATGCACCCAATCCCCATCTTTTGCTGAGACATATTGTAACACTTCTAGGCTTTCTTTCTCTTTTTCATACTCATACAAAATGATGCTCCTTTGTAACAATATGCTACTTTTCCTCACTTTATCTTTGTTGTCCTGATTGTTTAAGTATTTATTTAGTTTTGTCTGCATTTTTACTCTCACCTTTTCTCTCTCTCTCACTATTTCTTTATGCTTTTTTGAGAATGACTGTAGCTTTTTCAGGCATTTTGTCACATTTGCTTCGTAAATCTTTAATGAACTGATGTCCTGTCCAGGACTGGTTCTCTCCCTTACACCTAATTGTATGTTGGGACAGGCTACTGCTCCCCTATAAACATGAGGAAGAACAAAAGGCAGCAGAGTGTAAATGAATGAATGTTTACACATAACATTTCTACCTCTGTGATGGCTGCTTTCAATCACAGTTCTTCCACTCACCCCTAGTGCACTGCTTCTGAATGTTTTCCTGAGAAGCATTCTCTGTTTTCCTAGGCCAGACCATTTAAAATCCAGCACTGTTTTATATGTCTTAATTAAGTGCAGTTTTTATTGTTAATTACATATAATGTTTGGAAATACATTTTCCAAAGTAGCTACCCCCTGTTTTCAAGATCCATGCTCCTTCACCATGTATATAAGTGCACCAGACAAATCATTTTCTCCCAGACAGGTTGCAACAGGTATTATCTGATGCGTGCTCCATATAGGGCACTGACTATGACTTCTCTCCTGAGCAAAGTCTAACTATAGAATTCCTGAGGATGACAAAATTTAATCTGCCCAGACAGCAATTCAACAAATCCTCTTAACTGAAATTTGTGGTCACCAAAAGCTGACTGAGCAGGGGGTGACCTTGACCTTTTTACATAGGGAAAATGTCATCTCAGTATCTCAGGGGTTTCCTCTTATTCTGGAGTATGTTGATCTCAGATTTAGCATATACAAGTAATAGGGTGCAGGGGGCACAGTCTCCATATCAGAGAATAGAGGAGGCAAAGCTCCTCACTAAAAATCATTTATTATTGCTGTGATGAACTTCTAATTTTGTGGCTTTGTCTTTGACTCTCTCTCACACACACACACACACACACACACACACACACACACACACACACACATGGTATCTGTTTAACAAATACAAAGACACATGTCAATAACAGAAATAGTTAATGGCATAGTAATATTTCTGAACTAAATTTTCATAACAACAGTATTCTCAAAGTGTACTGCAAGTAATCAATTAATTCTGATTATTACAGTTGTTTTGTAACATGGTTATGTAAATTTATGCAGGAGAAATATGCTTAAAAGCACACTGAATATTATGTGAAATTCAATGTCTAAGCTTTCCTTTGCAGTCGCGATGACTAAAATACGTGAAGCTCTAACAGTTTGTCCAAGGTCACTTTCAGTATCTATGGAAGGAGAATTCTGTTGATGCATTTATCAGCATAGCACTTCAGTTACAAGGCCACACTCTCATACATGGATAGCCTGTTAACATTCATGTTATTGTGAAGAGACATTCTAGTCAAACACCTTTCAAGTTAAAAGAATATCATAAGTGAGTATTTCTCCATTTCACAACCATTTGTAAATTATACAAGAACAGTATGACCTCTAATTAGGAGGTTCCATATCCCTGACTAATGAACTCAGTCTGTTTCTCAGCCATAACATTTGCATTTCAAGCATCTAATAATGACAGTATAAATGCAGCATGAATACAAGGACCCATACAGTGAATTTATAACCGGCACATGTACTTTTCATGGCATTACTTACATGTTTCAAATCAGAAAAAAATCTTGCATGAAAAATTAATACCAAAATGGCAGTTCAAAATATTTCAAAAGATGAATTAAGCTGTTTGTGAAAAAGAGAAATAAGAACACTGCAGTTATTGTAAAACAATAAAACGTAAAAGGGATGTTACTCACTCTATTTATACCTACCAGAATATGTTGATTTAATCAAGAGTATTATAATATAGTGACAAACTATTCAGTCTGCTGCCTGGAATCCATCCACTCTGGTATACAGTACATAAATAGCTCATTTATGCTTCCACGTTTATATTGTTTTATCTCAGAACACACTTATTTCAGATAGTAAGCATCTCATGTGTGTCTATATGTATGTCTTTATACAGGTACATGTAAAGGTGTGTGTTATGTGTGGTGTGAGTGTACACAAACACACACACACACACACACACACACACACACACACACACACACACACACACACACACACACACACACACAGACACACACACACACACACACACACACAGACACACACACACACACACATATATATATATGATGTATATAATGTTATGTGTGTGTACACAATATAATGTGTGTGTGTGTGTGTGTGTGTGTGTGTGTTGTGTGTGTTGTATGTGTGTGTGTGTGTGTGTTATGTGTGTGTGTTGTGTATTGTTGTACTATTGTTACTATTGCATTAGCGATGAAATTTTTTCAAATTCAAGAGACCAGAAACCAAAGAAACCAATTGCCAGTACTGAGGAGACACAGGAACACAAAAATTGTATTGACCTCTCTTGCTGCAGCAACACAGAACAATAATGGAGTTTGAGTTTCTGAAAACTCGATCAACTGATAGGGACCCATATATTTATAAATGTATATATATAAATGCATGCACACACACACCCTTTTGCAGCCTACTATCTGAAATAAGTGTGCTTGTGTGTGTGTGTGTGTGTGTGTGTGTGTGTGTGTGTGTGTGTGTGTGTGTGTGTGTGTGTGTGTGTGTCTGTGTACATTGATATGTTTTTTTGTGTGGGGAGAGACACAACAATTAATTTAACATAGAGAAAAAAGTAGGAAATAAATGTTATTGTCCCACAAACAGAAGTATTATAGCCTAGCATTCTCCAGTCACAAAAGTAACTCTTCTGAGCTTTGTTTATTATGCTAAGTTGCAATTGAAATAATGTTTTTTTTAATTCTAGGAAATATATATGCATCACATAGAGAACACTACCTGCTCAACAATATAATGGAGTATAGTGCAATATTTAAGTTCAGAGTATGTGCAGATAACCAATCATTTTGCTGTCACTGAATATAGTGCAGAATTTAAATTATTTAGGAAAGTTATGCAGCACCAGAGAATGTGCATGACTGTTAAAAATGATGAATTATTTCAATCATTTTTTCAAGGAGAACAGGTTGGTGAAGCAAAATAGAGGGTGTGTGAAATGGCCCAGTTGGGAGGCACTCTGGGTCAAACCCAGGACCTTGGGTATTGGAGGCAAGATCTTACTCCTCCATACCAACTGCCAGGCCTCCTTCAACTTACCTTTTAAGTGATTTAAAGTAGTCTCCTCATATTTGTTTCTCTAGTTTTGTAGAATATCTATGATTTTGCCTCACATTTACGTCCTGCTCTATCCTTGAGCAAGTCACTTAACCAGACAATGCTTTGGGGCAACTGGAAATTTGGGCTAGCCTCCTACGGTCCCCAGGATGACAAACCTAGTAACTATTCATGAACCGTTTCCTTGTTCTGTTGAATGTTGACTTTACTGTATGTTTACTATTTAGTTGTGAATAAATCTGACAGCATAAAGAGTATTACTGGGATTCATTAGCACCTACTCTAAGTGTACACCACGTGTACAATCTTTTGAGTTAACAGACAGCACAAGCATAACTCACACCTCCTTCCTCCTAATTTTATTTTTTTTCTCCTGATTTTCTTGCAGCCTTAAATATCAAATGAGGATTCATAAAGGTTACCACACAGTGTAGACTACATGTATACTTAGTGTAATCTCCCTGAGTCACTAGAAAGCACAAAAATGTACTAGGTATGTTCTTGAATACAGATCAAGTACACTTAGTGTACACTTAGTGTAGGTGTTAATGAATCTGGCCCTATGTATGAGTTTAATGCTAATACTTTATGAATACATTTTAATTAGCTTGTTTTTGCAGTCAAGCAGGTGTGAAATGCAGTGTTTTTTAGTTTACAACAGTTTGTCTAGCACTTAGTGCAGATGGGTACAGCTATGAGCCATTAAAGAGATGCTTCCTCTAGCATGTGGTTTGATTACCTCAGCCTTCATTTGTCTTTTATGTGACTCGGCCAAGTTACTTCACTAGACAGCTCTCTTGGGCTACTTCTGAAAGGAGACTCTTGTGTCCATGAGTCACAGGCTGTTAGAAAATGCATTACACATTTGTCTTTTGAATTCCTGAATCCTTCACAGATATACACTCATTAGTATTTCACTGTATGCTATTTGAGCATGAATCTCAGCACATCTCTTGTAATCGGCTGCAAGATGCATTTTCACTAAATGCAAGTATCAAGAGAAGAGATGTTTATTGTTTCTCATGATAAGCCTATTTTCAATGTGAGAGTGTTTTGTTTAGAAAATGGCTGTCATCGCTTTTTCTGTAAAATTGGAAATAAGATTTAAATGAGATCCACATCTCTGTGATAATTGTAAAACTAAAGAAGAAAATAGTATATACACTGACAAGTTTGAAAAGTGTTTACAGTAACTGAGGAGAGACAGACACGTAATGGAATATTGTTTCCAGGGGCCTGACTCATTACCCTGCACAGGGCTCCATTTTTCACCGATCTGGCTTTGCAACAAGGTCAGACCTGTACTGAGTGATATCAGATGGGATAGCTATTCTTGATGACAGAAAAGGCATAGGTCAAAAATTAGATATAGGCATCCGGCATGCATCTGTGGATAAAAATGTACACACAATCTGCCAATCTCCAGATGCATTTTCAATGAATGTGAGTTTCAGTGCATTTTCAATGAATGCGAGTTTCAGTGCATTTTCAATGAATGCGAGTTTCAGGGGAAGTGAAGTTTACTGTTGCTTATGCCAATTCTGTTTTCAATGTGAGACTATTTTGTTTTGTTTAGCAAATGGACATCAGTGATTGTGCTATAAAATTTGAAATAAAGGTTTTAAATCAAATCTCTGTAATCATTGTAAAAGTAAATAAAACAGTATGCACACTGACAGGTTTTTGAACAGTGTTTATGGTAATTAGGGAGAGACAGCCAAGTAATGGGACACTGGAATGGCTGCGGGGGTGGGGGCCCTGGTACATTACCCTGTCTAAGGCCCTATTTTTCCATGATCCACCTCTGAATGGAAGAACATATGTATGATCCCCAAATATGCAACAAAATCTAGAAAATTTAGGATTTTTGCCTGAAATGGTTGCATAGATACATTTATACCCCAAGCAGACTACAAAGAATTTTTTCTCAGGTAGATAGCAAATGTTGGAGGTGTGATGGGTAAGAAAGAGGTAACTGGGAACATATGTTTTGTGAGTGTATGAGCTGGGAGACTTTAAAATGCCCTACAGAGTACTCTGTCAGAAATACTGGGTGAGCAAATGAATGTAACTAAGGAAATTATTTTTTGAACTGGGATACAGAATCTGAGTTGCCAGACATAGTAAGGCCTTGTTAAGTTTAAGTCTGGTGAATGCCAAAAAAGTGATTACTAGAAAATGGAAATCAAAATCTAAACCAACTATACTTGAAGTAGTGAATATTGCAACAGATATAAAAGAAAAGGAAGTGGGATCCTTTTTGAAAAAGGTAGGAGTGAATTACATAGAAAAAAAAGAGGAATGAGATCTAAGAAAAAGCAGAAACTGAATAATTTGTGTAATGTTGCTTAGATTATAGGATATTTAACGGGGCTACTTCGGAAGACTGAAAAAACAAAAGATTGAATCCCAAAACACTGAAAACTCAAAATAATGAAGGATGGAATTTGCCCCTTCTTCACTGTTGTGCAATCTTGGAGTTAGTATATATAAATAGCAGGGGGTGTGGGGGGCACAGCCCCCCACATGACGGGTGCAGGGGGATTTGCCCCTGCATTAAAAATTTTTTCAGCATTTTAAGTTTTCATTATTTTGGGAGTCAGTCTTTTGGTTTGTCAGTCTTCTGACGTAGACCCCACTAAAGTTGTTTTCAGTTGCTTTGGACGGGAAAAATGAAATAAATGTACAGTGGCTATTAAACTGACTTTTTAACACCTTTACTGAATTATTGCTTGTGGCATAGGCAAACTTATATTTATATAAAAGTAATCAGGCCATATTAACAAGTTCACATTTACAAACATTGTACCTCACATATATTGTTAAATGGGTCTAAGTCAGAAGAATGACAAGCCAAAAGACTGAATCCCAAAATAATGAAAACTCAAAATACTGAAAAAAATTTTATTGCAGGGGGCAACTGCCCCTGCACCCCTCATGTGGGGGGCTGTGCCTCCCACACCCCCTGCTAATTATATATACCAACTCCAAGATCGCACAACAGTGAAGAGAGGGCACGTTCCATCCTTCAGTATTTTGCGTTTTCACTATTTTGGGATTCAGTCTTTTGGTTTATCAGTCTTCTGAAGTAGACCCCTTTAGTGATATATCAGTAGTTTTTGGGTAAAGTTGCTACTTATTCCATTTACTTTGGATGTACTAAAAATTAATGCTCAGGTTTGAATCTGTTTAGAACTATATGCATAGTTTATTATTTTAATTACATTCTTGTAGATCAGTCTGTATATTAAACCTAGTCAGCCACTGTAGCTAGACAGTACATGCATATAAGTTACTGAGCATGTGTAAGATCAGTGCCATTTTGTGTAGTCAGTCAGTATGAATGTAAGCTTGAATGGAATTGCACGTGTGTGTTAGAAGTAACAAGTCATTCAGTAAACATATGAAGTACGAAGTATGTGTACAAGTTACAGCTCATGATGTGTATATGTATAATAAATGACTTAAATGCATAGCCAGCCTCAGTGTCCCATTTCAATACACGAGGCATGCGACATGGTGTCAGAATGGTATCCGAAGTTGAAGCAGCTTGCAAACCATGAGGCATGCAGTTAGAAGTGGAGTAATATCCAAGAGTAAACTCGCAAACAGGTCAGCAGTTATTCAAAGTTACTTAAACTCATTTCAAATGATTTTCATTCACCAAATATGTGGTGTAGTATTCAAGGCATTCAAAATAATTTCCAAGATGTTCAAAATGTCTGAGATAGCAGCATAATATTTAAAATGTTTGAAATAATCTCTAGAGTGTTTAAAATGTTCAAAAAGGCTAACATGTATGAATTTTTTTGCAATGTCCAACTTTTTTGCAGTAACTAAGACTTTTCAAAGTGTCCAAAGTGTCCAGAGTGTTTTAGATATTTGTAGTGTTAAAGTAAAGCATTGAGGGAGAGATTGTTATACACCTGAGCAAAATTACAAGTATCTGGTCTATACTTATGTTTAAAAGAAATTTGTTGTTATGGCAGAGGGATTTCACAAGCCTGAACTGTTGGTGTTTGATAATAACATTGTTGAGAATTGGTGAGTGTTTGAGCAAGAAGATATTTTCATACAGTTTGCATTTTCTGATAAAGACACATGTACAAAACCATTTATCCTTCTCAATTTCACTGGCTCAGAGGCCATTGAGCGAGAACATTTGTTTGTGTATGCACACGCCGTGTAGGCAGGGGATGGGGAGAACCATCATATTATGATACAGGCTGAAACGCAGAAAGACCATGACTGCTTAAAACGTAATTTAGGGAAATGTGTAACCCTCAAATATTATAATGGAAAGGTACAAATTTTACACAAGAAGTCAAAAGCCTGGTGAAACTACTGCAGCATATATAACCAACTTAAGAAATAAAGCAAAATTGGTGATCTACAAGATGAGTTGATAAAAGATCGTCTTGTATGTGGTGTTAATAATGATGCAGTGAGAAAGATTTTGCTTTGAAATAGTGAATTAACATTGAGCAAAGCCACTGAAATTTGTCAAATACACGAGATTACAGAAAAGCATACTAATATGCTTAAGAATGCAAAAAGCACATTTGCAGTAACTGCTAGTGCGAATGTTGATAGTGTGCAGCAGAAAGTTAAGATGAAAAAGAAATATAAACCAAGAGGCAATGCCACACCTACCCTCATTGTTAACTAATGCAATTGTGGAGGCAGTTATGAACCTAAACAGGAAAAGTGTTTCGCTTTTGGTCAGCAATGTCACAAATGTAAAAAGTGGAATAATGTCAAGAGGCTTTACAAGTCTAAAGTGTTGCAAACTTATATTAGAAGAAAGTATCTGAAGAAGCAAGTAGATCAGATAGAGACTGTAGCAAACTCTGAGAGCTGTGAGCAAATTTTCTGTGTTGATGGTGTCTCTGTGATCGATGAAACAGTTAATATAGTACATTATCAGTTGCCAGCAAACAGTGAAATATTTTGTACTGTACAAATTAATTGAAAACCTGTAGAGCTTAAAGTAGACACTGGATCTAAGTGCAATGTTATATCAGCACAAATGTTTGCTTAAGTAAAAGCTGGTGAGAAACTTGATTCAGCAAAGTATGCAAAACTAGTTGCTTATGTTGGTGAAGAGGTTCAAATAGTTCTTTCATGTCATTCTGCAGGAAATAGCTATGACTTGCAGTTTTCCATAGTCAAAAGACACAAGCAGTCACTGTTAGGCTTAAAAGGCAGTCTGAGAATGGGGCTGATTTCATTTAATAAATAGGTCTACCATATAAGTCTGAATAACAACGATAGTTTTACACAGAATATTTTTAGTGAATATGCTGATATTATCAAAGACGAGCTTGGTAAACTTCCAGTCACATATTCCATGAAGTTATACCATGAAGTAAGTCTAGCTGTCAGACCAGCACAGAAGATTCCAGGCGCAATGCAGAGTAAAGTAAAAGCAGAACTAGACAAAATGGTGAATTTAGATGTACTTACTTCAGTAGAAGAGCCAACTAAATGGCTATCCTCCATGGTCGTAGCTCATAAGAAGAGCTCAGATGATATTGGAATATGTATTGATCCAAGAGACATAAACAGAGCATTAAAGTATCCTCATGCCATATTCCACTGTTTTTCACTCTTAGATGCAAAAAGCTACTTTTGGCAAATTTAGCTGGATTGCAGATCTTCATTGTTAACCACATTCAGTACACCATTTGGTAGATACAGATTTTTAAGAATGCCATTTGGAATTAATTCTGCTAGTGAAGTATTTCAACGTGCCATGGAACAAATTTTTTTTGGTTATCCATGAGCTATTATAGAGGACGGCATTATTGTTGGAGGCAATGGTGAAGACGAACATAATAGAAATCTCAGGAAAATTCTAGACCATGCACATGAAGTAAATCTTAAACTGAATCCTCAGCAATGTAAATTCAAACTGAAAGAAGTTACTTATGTGTGACATTTGTTTACCATTTCTGGCTTACAACCAGATCCATCTAATCAAACAGCAATTATTGAAATGCCATTTCCAGAGAATGCCACATCTTTACAACATTTTCTAGGTATGGTCAACTATTTAGGAAAGTTCATCCCAGACCTAAGTGAGCTTTCTGCACCATTACGTGAGTTGACATACAAAAATGCAAAGTGGTCCTGGTTGGAACAACACCAAAGAGCATTTGATATTCTAAAGAAGAAAATTGTCAATCCACCCACATTGAGATATTATGATGTTCACAAACCTGTAACTCTTTCTTGTAATACATCAAGGTATTGCGTAGGTGCAGTATGTCTTCAAGAAGGCATACCCATTGCTTATGCGTCAAGAACTTTAACTCAAGCACAAATGCATTATGAACAAATAGAAAAAGAACCCTTGGCAGTAGTGTTCACATGCTCAAAATTCAATGATTATATTTATGGTGACTTATCCAAATAGAGACTGATCACCAACCACTAGTGACAATTTTTAAAAAAGCCAAAACATACAGCCCCAGCTCGATTGCAACACATGATGTTAAAATTGCAAAAGTACAATTTCAATATTGTTTACAAAAAGAGCAAACACTTGTACCCTGCTGATGCTTTGTCATGTGCACCCAGAGAAGAGACAGAGCAGCATGAAAATGAAACAGCAGATGTTGAAGTCATGGAAGTCAGAAAGTTTTCGTCATCACAGCTTGATGAACTAAAAAATCTCACAGCTTCAGACCCAGTTCTCCAGAAGCTGAAAAATGTTATAAGTCAAGGATGGCCAACATGACAAACTAGTTTACCACTTGATATTCAGCAGTATTTTCCTTACAGAGATGGTTCATCATTTAAGATGGGATCATCATGAAAGGTCCAAATGTGGTAATTCCTAAAGCATTATAACAAGAATGTAACAAAATTTTGCATCATGGTCACCTAGGTACTAATTCACCCAAAGGAAGGGCAAGAGGCATAGTATTTTGGCCTTCTATGTCTAATGATGTACAGATGGAAACTCTAGCATGTTCAATTTGCAACAGCACCAAATAGCATCAACAAAAAGAACTGCTTCAGCTACATCAAATTCTTGAATTACCATGGTCAACGGTTGCTGTAGATATTTTCAAATGGAATGGTCAACATTACTTGGTGTTAGTAGATTCTTACTCAGACTGGTTTGAAATTGACCTACTTCCTAACTTGACATCCAGCAAAGTCATTACAAAATTGAAGAGACATGTTTCTGTCAATGGTAGTCTGCACAAAGTCATGTCTGACAATGGTGAACAGTTTACTAGTCAGCACTTTAAGAAATTTGCTGAGTCTTGGGACTTTGTTCATATTACCAGTAGTCCTGAGTATCCACAAGCCAATGGTTTAGCTGAACATGCAGTTCGTATTGCAAAGTATTTGCCGGAGAAATTCAAAAGAGATGGTACTGATGTTTTCTTTAACTTACTCAATCTCAGAAACATTCCTTGAGACAACTTGCTTGGTTCACCTACTCAAAGATTGATGTCCAGACAAACATGAACAACTCTTCTGATCAGTAAACAATTGTTAGTACCAAACACAAAGAACAATAGAGTGGTCAAGGCTCAAATTTCAAGAAAACATTAGTCACAAAAGTTGTACTATGATAAGACAAGTAAATCCTTTCGACCATTGTTACAAGGAGAAGTTATGAGAATGCAAACATCCAAAAGTTATGATCATGTAGGAATCATGAAGGACATTTGTGAGGAATTGAGATCTTGCATCATACAATCTGAAAGAATGGATTACAGAAGGAATCATAGACATGTGTTACCTATCTCAAAACCAGTGCCACAGCAGATTGCCTGTGCCAACGACTCTAATTTCCAGAGTGACTCATCAACTGCTCGAATTCAAAAGGACAGTGTGATTTCTTCAAACAACTCTGATGTAAATCCAGAAGTACCATTACTGAATGAATCCCCAGATATTGTCCCTGTTGCTAAACCCAGTCAGAATTTCTATGTAACTAGATCGGGTAGAATTTGCAAACTCAATCCTAAATATGCAGCGACTTCGACTTGAAATAAGTTATGTTTTGTTGAAATGTTGAAATAATGTCTAGCTCTTAAATATGCCTTTGTTCTTGTATTTTGTAATGTCGAACAAAATTAAAGAGGGAGGATGTAGATTAGTGTGTAATACTGAACCTAGTCAGCTACTATAGCTAGACAGCATGTGCATATAAGTTACTGAGCATGTGCGAGATCAGTGCCATTTTGTGAAGTCAGTCAGTGTGAGTGTAAGTTTGAATGGAGTTGCAAATGTGTGTGTTACAAGTAACAAGTCATTCTGTAAACATATGAAGTACGAAGTATGTGTACAAGTTACAGCTCCTGATGTGTGTCTATATAATAAACGATTTGAACACATACTCAGCCTACCTGTCTCATTTGAATACACAAGACATGTGACAGTTCTGTCAAAATGTTAAATGTGCTTAGCCTTCCACATACTATGTTCAAGGAAAACATAATCCTAACAATGTATTATTTTCATACTTTAACTTGTTCTATGTTTTATGGGAACACGTTACTGTTTGCTGTGCCTTTGGGCCTGATTCATAACTATAAAAGGTCCGTTAACCAGTTCATTCACCCATATATGAAATTAATCAATGCATAAAAAGGACAGCTCATTAGTTCATAAATTGAAGTTTATCAGCCAACAGTTTGCCAACTTAGTGTAAAAATGTTTGCAGTATTAAATATAGGCTCATATGTTTACTAGTTATTAAGAGAAATGTTCTCAAAATATTCATCATTGGATCTAAAATCATAACATGTAAAACATCATCTCAAGTTGATGTGGCATGGTTTAGATCATGTTAACAACTGATGCAAAGACAATAGTCTCAAACTGATGGTAAAAAAATGCACCATAGTTCATTTTAGTAACCAAAACATTTTTCACATACCATTTAGGTAACACACCCCTCCAATCAGATACTGTTGTGAGGGATCTAGGCACTCTATCATTTGACCATCATGGCTCCATAGTAGTTCAGAAAGCCTTCTTTCTAGCTCATTTAATATCCAAAGGCAACTCCAATACAGGAGTATTAATTTCCTTTTACCCATATCTCATTAAACCCATTACTGAATATAATTCACACCTTTTGGTATACATTTGTCAAAACATATCACACAGCTTAAGAGATATCACAGATTCACAACTACAAAGATCAGCAGCCTCAATTTATCAAGACAGACTGACAGCCTTCTCTCTTTACTCAGTCTCTTATAGACATCTTCAAGGAGATCTGTGTCTAGTCTTATAATCCATGGAAGATCCAACCCTCTTGGATCTCTTTTTGCAGAATAAATGGCACCAGAAATACCCAGTTAATGAAACTAAACTTTCATCAACAGATAACTAAGACACAATGGCATGAACGATTCACATCCCAGTATATCATCACCTCTAGAAGAAACTTTCACTATATGTCAAGCAGAGGCATACCTGGTTCATCTAGCACCTGGTGCTATTCCCTGATCTGGTACCCCTCAGCTCTAAGTTGAGAAGAAAAATAAAAGGTCAGTTGTCTCAATCAAAGTTCATTGCCAAGTTCATTCTTCTTCACAACCTCCAACTTGTGCCTTCAACTCTAATTTGAGGAGCAAAAAAGGTTATCTCCGGAATTACACAAAAAAAATCTGTTTTTGAAAACTCTAGCAAGCTACATTTGCCACAGACATAAATGCTGAAACTCTACTAACAAACAATAGGTATCTCCTGATCGAGTCTCCCCTACCACCTTGTACGTGGGGTAGCTGCCCCCTTTGCCCCTCCCTAGCTACTCATCTGATGTCAATTTGAATAACACCCTTTCCACCTTCAAGACAAATCTAGACAATGTACCGGGCTGCCTCAAATTCTGCACAGTTAATTGTTCTTGTCCTCCCTGACGCTGCTGGGAATTTTTGAATATGAGTTTTTAGCTAGGCTTGTAATGGTCTGCATACTGATTCTCTAGTACAGACCTCAGAGCAAGTAATCTTACTCATTCCCTCTGATTTTGGAATCGTTGATATTCTTACATCCCATGGCCTTACTCACACTGCAATTTTCATACCATGAAGGTAACTTTGCAATCTACTTATTTTTAATGTTTAATGTCAAAAATAATAGTTTGGGAAGGGCAGGAGCAAGGACAATGGATCTGTTTGGCAGGTGAGGTTACAAAAATGGCATTTTGCAAACGTGATGCAAAAATGTTGAACTGTGGTAAAGTTGCAAAGCAATTGCTCACCAAATTAAATGGACACAAATACATTTGCCAGTTAATAACATTCTTGGAAAATATCTTTCAAAATACTCATCAGATGGGTCTATATCATGAAGTCTGAACTGTCATGGTGCAATTCCTTCTTAAAATGTGAATTTACAGCCACTATATGAAATCGTGTCTCCAGTCCAGAATCACCTTTTGTAATGGAACTGTGCAGCTACAGTACACTTACTCATGAGGTGAGCTCCCATAAATAGCATTTTGCAAATTTAGTTAGCATTGTCGCCTCACAGCAAGAGGTTCTCCGGTTCGAACCTTGGCTGGGGTGCCTTCTGTGTGGAGTCTGCATGTCCTCCCTGTGGTCACGTGGATTTCCTCCGGGTGCTCTGGTTTCCTCCCACATCCCAAAGGCATGCAGTAGGTGGATTGGACACTCTAAATTGGTCCTAGGTGTGAGTGCGTGTGTGTGTTTGTGTCTGTGCCCTCTGTGGAAGGTTGGGCGCCGGGCTGGCAACTCGACACTGTAAAACTCCACTGCCAATCATGAGCGGACAGGTGATCCACTGTGGCGACCCCTAACCAGGAGAAGCCGAAAGAAGAAGAAGAAGAAGTGTAAAAATGTTTGGACCAATAGCATTGTCTGGATCAGTATCATCCAGCTATATTGGGAGTGTTCAGTTATTCTGGGGTTGGGGTTGTTGGGATCAGAATTTTACAGAGCAGTACTGCTCAGCAGGGCAGGATGTTCTCGATGGGGCTGTATGCAGCTGACCTTAGAAGGAGAGGAGGATGATCATTAAAGTAAAGCACTGCTCATATTTAAGGTTAATGAAGAAATGGGAGATGCAGATGAACGAGCATAGTGGTTCCATTGAAATTCTAAGCTCAGACAGAGGGAGAGGACTGGAGGGGGAGCAAAACTCTGTAAAGCACAAAGTTTCTCACAGAAGTCAACAAAAATACCTAGAATTAGACAGTCATTATTACATAATCAATACCATTAAAGGTTAGTAAGCAGTTACTCAGGTAAAGGCAGCCCCAAATAGCTCAAATATGTTTCTAAATTATTTAAAAGCAAGTAATCTTACTCATTCCCTCTGATTTTGGAATTGTTGATATTCTTACATCCCATGGCCTTACTCAATTAGTGAAAAAGCCAAATGTTTCTTCAAGCAATAATTTTCTTGACCTACTCATAGCAAACACTGCAAACTCAA
This sequence comes from Protopterus annectens, assembly GCF_019279795.1. Lineage (NCBI taxonomy): Eukaryota > Metazoa > Chordata > Ceratodontiformes > Protopteridae > Protopterus > Protopterus annectens. The sequence goes on from NC_056727.1 coordinate 479,150,366, forward strand.
TCCCTTCACTTAGCATCCTATCTCTTCCACCATTAACCATTGCTCTGTCATCTTTACAAGAAATAGCTGTAGGAGTATACCGAGTGCATATCTAATAACTCTCAGGCTCAGGAATCATAAAAAAAACAAATATTCAGACCCCACACTGAACTATCTCTCAAACAAACTAGGACCTCATTCATGTCACTCAGGACTCTTCCATAATTATCCAGAACCACAATAACATACTCACACACCTACAAGGCAAATATTTCCCTAAAGTGACCAGCCTAATAAGGCCCCATCATAGCTAATGGCTCACTAAAGAACTAGAAGCTCTATATAAACTCAGGGACAATACCTGGATAACTTGGGAAGTCTAAACAAGAGTACAAAACAGAATGAAATGTTTTTGTCTAAAAAAAAAGTCATCAAGACAACCCCTGATAGGCACAAATCCACCTTCCTGCAACATACTCAAACTAGTCTACTAAACAACCCAATGAAATGTTGGAATCTGCTCAGTCAAGTAACAGGTCAACACCTGCAAAAGACAAAGTAATAACAGAGACAAACTAATGACAGATTGTATCCCCACGCTCTCCAGCTGCCTTTCCCCAATCAGTTTCCTTATTTTCCTTTTCTCCAATGCCTTCATCCATCCCACCCTTTAACATCAGTACTACCCAACACCACAGCCCTCTGCTATGCCAACAACAGCCCACACTCTTGATTCATCCACTTTTTACTTCAAAGCAATAAAAACATTACAGTACACTTGACAAGAGACTTTCTGATGCTCCATTCAACTGAAATGGGTTCCACCCATTTTATTACATTATGCCAAGATCAAATCCTTCAGCAAAGCATCTCTATAACCTCTGCCTTTTCAAAGAGACTATGCCACCAATGGAAGATAGCAATAATCAGATCATGCCTAAGTCTCCCAACTCATCCTCTGTCAATGATTTTAGACCCTTGTTAATTTTACCCTCACTGGGAAGCATGTCAGAAAAAAATGATCTACAACCAGCTCACAGAATATATTCAGAAAAACATTATTTTGTCATTGTTTCAACATTGGTTCAGGACAAGCAGGAGCACAACCACATTATATACTCTTACCAACAAAATTCTACACAGCATGAGTAAAGGGATCCTCACTAGCTTCCTCTTCCTAGATCTTAAAAACGCAGGTGATCTAAATGACCATTGTTTCGTCCTATCCTCCCTCTTTCAGGCAGGAGCTAGTTCAGAGGCTTCCATTGGTTGAAATCCTTCCAAAATGACAGTTTAAAATAAAACTAGGCATCACTACTTCTCCTCTTACCCCATTACACAGTGGTGTAGCACAATGGTAAGTTCTAGCTCCAGTTCTGTTCTTCATTTTCATTAACAAACTCCCTGCATATCTTTCCTAACACCTCATTATGGATATTCAAGTATATATACATGCCAAATTAGAACTGGATCCGGATTATCCTTTACACTGTCTTTCCCAGTACAAGCTCATCCTTAAAATCAACAAAAGCAAAGCCTTGCTATTCAGAACCAAACCAAAACTTTCTAAGCCCTTCTCCTAATTGGTCTATAAATTACAAAAACACAGAACAACTAAAAACAGTGTCCTCATTTAAATACTTAGGCATATAACTGGAGGGATTCCTCAACTTACAACATCACTAAAACCAAAATAAATAAACAATTTTCTTGATGAAAAAATACCTCATACTTCCTCTCCCCAGCAGCAAGAACATCTATAAACAAGTGAATTTTACTTCCACAACTCAAATACTGTCTTGCAATTATCAGAGCCTCTTCAAAGAGGAATCTGTCCTCTCAAAAACACCACCAAATAGTATTTGCAGATTTATAACCCTTTCTCCTCAGATAGGACACCATTGCAATACCATCCATAAAGCAAAATGGCTACCATTATATTTAAGGTTCACAGTATGTATTGGTTCCCTGAGCTACAAACTCTTCCTCTTCCCCACTAGCAGACTTTCCTAAAGAACTCCCTCACACAATCTCAGATCTCAGTCCTCTTCAATCCATATCTCTCAGGATTCCCAAATCAACTTCACAAAATGGATCATACATTCTGGAACTTGCAAAACACATAGCAATCAGTCCCTAATGACTTAAAGTATATTACTACCTTCACCAAATTCCAAGTTATATTCCAAAAGTACCTTCTTAAGGTTTTTCAGTGCAGATGTTTCCAAAATAAGTGTCACATTGCCGCTGTTACAACACTCCTAAACCCCACATTTGGGTTCAGGCTGCTACATGGTGAGGTATTTCTCTATAGTGCATTGGGTTGGGGACATATGACTGAAGTGAAATTTAGTGGATGAAACATATGGATGCTGCAAATCCACACCAAGTACCAGGTCTCCTTTAATTATTATTATTTTTTTTTTGGTGAATCCCTGAGGATTGCAGTCTGTCAGTGTAGGTCATGGTGCAACAGGTAACATATTTGCCTTTGGTGAAGAAGGCTGTGGGGGGGCACTTCTGAGTCTATTTTCTTTAAATCCATGAGGATTTCAGTTTATCAATGTCAATCATAGAATTGCATAGGTGAGTTGTTTAGTATCAGTGGTGCAACAGGTCGCATATTTGCTTTTTTTGAGAAGGCCGTGGGTTCTATTCCCACACCATATAGATCAATTGCTGACACTATTGTGCAGCATAAGCGGGGTAGTGCTGTATTCCTGAGTGTGTTCTCCTTTGGATGAGCTGCACAGTAACTCTGAACCTGTTGTCTGTTTGAAAGCCAGCTGTATATCACCAGCTCATAATTTTTTAATGTAACACAAATTATTATTATAGGGCAGCAGCACTGAATTTGTAGATGAAGCACTGAACTGCAAAGTTGTTTGCTATCTGTTCATTAGTTACAGAGCTCTTTAATATGACATTATTCAAATGCCTTTTACTTCTGCAGAGATTTGCATGATTATAATGACAACAGTTTGAGTGGCCTTTTATGGTTCTGAAATGGGTGGCCTTGTCATTACTGGTTCATAAGTTTTGTTTTGGTGCTTACTGGAAAAATATTCAAAACTACAAATTTAAAGCACAGTCTAACAAATGGTGCTATATTACATGAATAATATAATTTAATACAATCAGCCCAAAGGTACACTTAATCTGCCACTAGCCAGATTAATTTTCTGTGAATGTGAGTTTCAAAGCAGTTTCAATGAACATGAGTTTCAAGGGCAGAGAAGTTTACTGTTGTTCATGCTAAATCTGTTTTCATAGTGAGATTGTATTGTTTTGTTTAGAAAATGGCTATCAGTGCTTGTGCCATAAAATCTGACATAAAAGTTTTAAATTAAATCCAAATATCTGTAATCATTGTAGAAGTAAAGAAAAAAAGTATGTGCAGTGATAGATTTGAATACTGTTTTATAGTAACTGGGGAAAGAGAGGCAAGTAATGGGACAACAAAATGGCTGTTGGCCAGGGATGCTGAGGGGGGGGGCTGGGGATGTTGATTGGGGAAGCCTGATCCACTACACTGTCTAGGGCTCCATTTCACCAAGATCTGTCTCTGGTGTGAACCATTACCTCCCTTGTAGTCTGTAGGGTACATTACCTAAAACACATAGTGGAACATCAGTGTGACTGCAATAGCATCCAGGATTTCCACTATGCTGTAGTCCATTTCTACGTGTTGTAGTTGCATATGCATATACTGTGCCACCATGCACTTGGTCGTTGAAACTGTGAGCATGGCATCGAATGCTTCATCATGCCTTCAGTAAATTTGCAACAGCCATATGTCTCTCCCACTGAGTTTCACTTTGGCCATTTGTCCCCAGGCAGGGAAATGTCTCTCCATCTAGCAGCTTGACCCCCCCCCCCCACACACACACACACACACACACACACACACACACACACACACACACACACACACACACACACATACAGACACACAGTTTCTTGTAATTATTACTGTCTCAGTAGAACTACTCCTAGATCCCCCTCCATTCTCTCTCCCAAGACCATTTTTTTCTCTGTCACTGCCTTATTTCCTTCATTTTTCTTTTCTGTTCTCTCCTCTCACCTGCATCCTCTTCTTCGTCCTCCCTTCTATGACCCTTGGCTACTCTTCCCATATTCCTTCCTTCAAAGGGGATTAATCATTTCCCCACTTTTATTTCAGTGCTGTAGTTGTTAAAAACATTACAAACAAGAAAAATAAATCATGCTAAGATGGAAGATTTAATGATTGCATGGATAACATTTCACAAAATGTAGTCAAAAGTTATTATGCAGAATAAAAATGACTTTTAAAAGCACTGACGTCGTAAAAGGATGTATGCAGTTTGATTTGGGAGTGCAGATGAATTATTTTTAAACACAATTCAATATGCTTTTAGAACACAAATGAGTAAAGATGTTTCAAAGGAAACATACATAACATTTACTGTAATAATTCACTTAGTAAATTTCATAAGTTATTACTAAATGAGATAGTGTCAAATTATTTTCATATAGGGGATCAGGTTTATGACAATATATGATGCATTATTGTATTATAAAGTACAAAGTAATAAATGAATTCCATATATGATATCAAGAGTGATTTTTGTGGACTAATAAGATGGGTAAAAACAAAAAAAAAAGAGGTCAATCTGCTTAGTAGAGCTGACAAATTTGTGCGGAAGCATTTCAAGTGATTTGTGTATATTTAGACAAATAACTAATCAGTATTTTGAAGAAAAATGGATCTTACAAATGCATACGTTGAAGGAAAAATAATGATAATGACTACTATGCATCAGTGTATACAAAAAGCACTTATACACTGATTTGAGTACAGCAAGAATATATAAACATTAAGAAAAATGTATGTGGTTGAAATGATGTGATTTTAAAATGATTGAACGTGTTTGTTAATGCTTATGATGCCATCATGGAAGACCAAGTAATCTAAACTGGTTGAAATGAGTCATATTACACAACTGAAAGTCATTAATATTCTAAAGGTTGAACAATGATAAGTCTTTCAGCTTTACATGTTTGTAAATAGAGCATTAACAATGGGAAAAGAATGGTCATAGCACAAAAACAAAACAACAGAAATTCGAGATGCTGAACCTGTTACTACTACTAATCTCCTTCTTCTTCTTCTTTCAGCTTTTTCCCGGTTAGGGGTCGCCACAGTGGATCACCTGTCTGCTCATGATTGGCAGTGGAGTTTTATAGTGTCGAGTTGCCAGCCTGGGGCCCAACCTTCCACAGAAGGCACACACATGTACACACTTACACCTAGGTGGAATTTAGAGTGTCCAATCCACCTACAGCATGTCTTTGGGATGTGGGAGGAAACCGGAGCACCCGGAGGAAACCCACGTGACCACAGGGAGGACATGCAGACTCCACACAGAAGGCACCCCAGCCGAGAATCGATAAAACCAATAAACATGTCAAGCAAAAGCAGTCGTTAAACAAAACTACGAACAATGGAAACACATTCCACTTTGACTCACACAACTCCAATAAAGGCTTTCATTCCTTAGACAACTGGAACTTCATCAAAACTAAAATGAGCAACAGTCTTCTTCCTTAAATAAACTAATGAATCATATGGCAAATACATATAACATACTATTTTAAAAATATATGTATGAATCTTTCTAACTGGTGGTTTTTTTTGGTCAGTACTACTAATAATAAAAGTTACAGATGCATTGTTCTCCACAAGTTGCTGTGGAAAGAAATGAAACTCATCCCACTACGTACGTAATGAAAAAATTCCACTTTCCCACATGCATAAAACCTGTCCTAAAAATAGAATGGAAAAGAAATTTATAAAATTATCTTAGCTCTCTTGCAGGACATATCAGGAGCCTAAAGCATCCTAAAGTTAACAGCAGGATCCATCCACTGGCACACCTGATTCGCTTAAAAAAGTGGCAGGAATGGCACTTAATGTACTGTTCAAGTGTTGGCATGTACATGCCCTAAGCATACACAATACATTAATAAGCTGCCTTCAGCCATTCAAGACAGTGAAAGTAAACAGAACATAAGGTATCTCATTTCATTCTTTTTTAATAATGGCATTGTATAATAGAAATACTCCAGGATTTAATAAAATCCATGTAGGACCACATAAAACCTTCATGTAATGTACCAGTGTACACAGCTACAGCTCTCCCTCAGCAGCATGCTATGCATATTAATCATGGCACACTGTTGAGGGAGCACATAGTAACAGGGATATTGAACCATGTAGACAGAAGTGTAGAGGCTGGCCCGATGTTATGTACACAGTATAATAGAAATACCCCAGAATTTAATAAAATCCATGTAGGGTCCGTGTAGAGCCTTCATGTAATGTACCAGTGTACACAGCCACGGCTCCCCCTCGGCAACATGCTATGCATATTAATCATGGCACGCTGTTGAGGGAGAGCATAGTAACAGGGATATTGAACCATGTAGGCAGAAGTGTAGAGGCTGTTCAGATGTTATGTACACAGTAAGACTCCCCATAATGTTCCGTGCTGCTGTTGAAATGTGCTGTGTATTAATAGTTTACATATTCAATTTATAAAGTGTTATGTTTTTTATTTTTTTATTATTTTTTAAATGGACATTTGCATGGCACAGCGCGGAATGCCAAGCCACTCTTACACATAGACAGGTGAGAAGTGTCAGACATCTAAAAATAGAAACCGGATGTAATTAATTATGATAACTGCTTTTTTGTTTGTTTGTTTGTTTGTTCTTTTTAAATTTTTTTGACTGTTTGTGTGGAGTGGTGCAGAGTGCAGCAATGCCAAGCCATACTTACACATTGACAGCAGACACCTGCCAGACATCTAAAAATAGAACCCGGATATAATTAATTATTTATTTCTGCTGATGTTTAAGTCCATTTAAGACCATCTGAGCGGCACTCCGCTATTGCTTAGTAGTGTATGTGAAGGTATATTACTTTATATACTATCCAAGTAGCTAAATGGGTAGAGTAACAGTCTAAAGCTTCATAGGTCATGGGTTCAAGTCCCTAGCACGCATATCATTTGTTGAATGCAACATAAAATGTCTTTTAAATTAAAATCAATGTTTTTTCATTTGGGAGAGATGCGCGGTGCTAAGCTCTAATTAAATGTGGTTAATTGCTAATATTGTTTGCATGTTGCTAAGCTTCACAAAAACAATGGTTGTGTGAGTTTTCACAATGATCAGCTTCGCTTAGCTGTTTTGAGTGATGCTAAGCACTTTGGTGTTTTTTTGAATGCTGCTACATGACGTGTAAGGGCAGGAAAACAGCCTATATTAAGGCCAATAGATGGAAATTGTACACCGTTTGTTGGAGCCTGCTTATCTGCTGATATGCCAGATGGTGTTGGAGAGGGTGCGCACTTTTGAACACAGAGATGACGTGTGCAGGAGTCAAGGGTTTTTGCTGGGCTCCTCATATGCAGTTTTGAACCTAGGCTGATGCAGGATGGTTACCAGGGCTCACAGTCTAAGGCTGAGGCCTGGGATTGGTTGGCCAGTGATCTTATCAGTGCTACTGGTATCCCCCACACTGTTGAGCTGTGTCATCACCACTATGACTCCCTGAAGCAGAGAAAGAGGGGAACATTGGACACCTGGGTCCAAGAGGCTAGGGCTGGGTATGCCCCACAAATATGTAAGTATTTTTTCCACTCTTTTACCAAAATGCAAGCTGAATGTGTGCAAAATTGGTATGCATAATGGTGTGCTTCTCTTCCAACAGCTGCAGCTGAGAGGTCCCATGCCAGATGCCTGGCCAGGTTGTGCCATGAGTATGGTAAGTGTGGATATATTATGCTAACTGTAGTGCAACAAGCAATAAAGAATAACAAAATCTACTGCAATAAAGAATAAACAATAAAAACTGTAGTGCAATAAATGGGCAATTAGAACTGTAGTGCAATAAATGGGCAATTATAACTGTAGTGCAATAAATTAACAATAACAACTGTATTGCAATAAACAATAAACAACACCAATAACAGTAAGCAAAACAGTGTAAAGCAGGATTGTGGTGTCATAACATAATTGCACTAGAGCTATATGTATTGTGTGTCTATGGTAAGGTTGCTGCAGTCAAGTGTACAACTGTAATTGCTGTAGAATGCAAAACTAATAGCCTTAAAAATGTATTGATCAACTCATAGTATGGTTCAAGGTTGTCTCCAGGCCAATTTTAGTCACATAATGATCTCATGTTCTCCAACTCCAGGAACAAAAGGTATATGGCTGAGGTAGCCCACTTTATAAGCAGATATTGTGTGTAGATTTCACAGAGAATTACCAGCAATACCAATAAAGTATTAAACAGCATTGTGGGTTCCTAAATAAATCTGTGTTAATATTTGCAGCACAGCTGTATTTAATGCACGTGTGTTCTACTGTCACTGCAGTCAAGTGGTAAAACTGTAATAGCTCTACAATGCAAAAGGAATGTCCTGTAAAATGTATTCCTCAACTCATAGTATGGTTCAAGGTTGTCTCCAGGCCAGTTTCAGTCACATAATGATCTCACTTTTTTCCACTCCAGGAACAAAAGGTATATGGCTGAGGTAGCCCACTTTATGAGCAGATAGTGTGTGTAGATTTCATAGAGAATTATCAGCACTACCAATAAAGTATTACACAGCATTGTGGTTTCCTATATAAGTCTGTCTTAATATTTGCAATAGGGCTGTAGTTATTGCTTGTCTAAGTTGCTCAAGTCAATTGTTACATTATTTGCAGATGTCCCCTGCAGTCACACCTATTGGGTTCTACTCCCATGCCTGCCAACTAAGGCATGACACCTGTCTAGTTTACTTAATGTACACAAACATGCCTCTCAACTGTCCCAATTTTTCATGATGTAATTACAACTGCCTAATCTGTATGTTCCATGATTACCACATAAATAATTACCTGGGATGCTATATATATGCAAATCCATTTATATAACATCTTGGTAGTTATGTAAGTCCACATTATGTAAAACTGTTCGGTGTAGTTGTGCACCTGCATTTGTTACTGTTAGCCTATACTGTCCCATGCTAACAACTTGAGAGGTATGTATGTGCTACATCAGCTATAGAAGAAGTGTTGTCACTGTATTTGCAACTGACACTGCACACCTATAGAAGTATGCAGTTGTACTCTGAGTAGTAATAGTACCTGCAAGGTAACTAATGGTATGTTTTTCTCTCTCTCTCCCCATACCTTATCTTCTTTAATTTATTATTATTTATTATTATGATTTAATATTAACATATTGTGTTACACTAACTGTTTTACTGGCTTTATTGTTTAATTCATACTGGTTTGCTGTTAACATACTTACTGTTATGTTACTTAATGTTGTGTTACACATAATATACCTTAATATGTATTTGGATTAATAAATGTTATGTTCCATCCTGTTAATACTAACAATGGTTTGGTTATTACTAACTTTAACTTATTGTTATAAATACTGCACTACAGTGCATCAAGGTCATCCAATTCCTCGTGATCCACCTACCTTGCCTTCTCAGGCTGTGGCACCAGGTCCCAGCACATCTGGATCCTAGCCTAGTGGTGCTCTCTCTGCTTCCCTGCCCTACCTGCAGCATTTGGGTAGTACCGTCCCATGGGATGGGGACGGGTCCCCCTCTGGGAGTGAAAGTGCAGGGGGAGTTGTCAACCATGATGAGCTGTCAGGTTTGGTGTGCAGGATCATCTACCATGGGTTTGGATGATGCCTGCATCAGATGGAGAGCATGCTGGCCACCCTGGTGGGGCAGGCTCACCCCAGAGCCCAGCGTCCACCACTGCCACCCTCAGGCAGTGATGGAGTAGTGTTGACAGTCCTATGGGTGGGGATGTGAGTCATGTTGCTACCTTGTGGAGGCACATTGGGCTGAGATTCCACAACACCATCCCCATCTAAGGTGCTTACCACCCATTTGTGTCACACACCACCCCTGTCTGCTGTCTTGTCTGTCTGCAAAAGCTTCCTCACCTACCCAATTTACCTCACCCACATGTACCCATGTCCCTTCCCCAAATTTCCACTCTCATCTTAAATATAAAATGGGCATCTGACCCAAAAAAAAATACTGCCCCTTACATAACTCTCCTTTTCACCCACATGTTCACTGGACACACATAATTTGGACCAATTGGCATAACAACACAATTATGTTGTCCTCATCCCTCTATCTGGGGGTTAGAGTCCAAAGTCATCTACAAATTCTGTCAAAATGCACAGTTGCTGTTGAAGAAGAAATGGATAGCTATGGCTTTTCCCTACACCCTTCCTGCACATACCTACCTGCCTTTCACTAAGTTTTTCCCCTGCTTGCACCCCATTTCACCACTTTCCTATCTCTCCATTTTTTTTGTAGCACAACACTGAGCAATGCGCCACATCACGTAGCTTTGCTAAGCACAGATAAATTGAGCTATATTGATATATGTGTTTTAAATAATAAACATGTACAAAATAAACACCCATCCCCTACTTTGAACCCAAAACCATCACATCTATAGGGTGCTGCATTAACCTACCACTCCACACAGCTATTACTTAAAACAGGTGGTTTAACCAAAACATAGTAATTGCAGGTTACAGTCATTAAGCGTGCTTCAGCGGAGCTGTGCATTGTGCTGTGTCACGCAAATTTGCTTAAAGTGTAATGCAAAAATTGAGATTGCACCTTGGAGTCTGGTGCAATAGTACACTACTAGAAAGCCAAACACAAGAATGGATGTAAGTGAGGTCTCTGATAGCAGGTAAATGTCCCCTTTTTTCAGCAACATTTACAAGTACACCTGCTAAGGCATTACTGGCAAAATACATGTACAACAGGGACCTTGGTGCAGAAATGCATCCATATGAAGCCATGCACATAATGATGGCTGTAAAAAAGTATGTCACAGCCTGTATGTGTATACTTATATCTTGCAAATACACCTTCTGTAACAGTAACTCAGTAGCTCAATCTTTAAATGCCTCACAAGCAGTACATTTTGACACACATAGTCCTGGGTTCAAATCCAGTGGTGTGTATCATTTAAATAACATTATTGTGAAGCCAACAATTAATCACTGAGTCATGCACTCTTTATCCACACAATGCATTACAAATGAAATGTCTGCTTGTCACTGATGGAAGTCACAGACCTGCAGATAGGAACACACTTCACATATCCCTATAGCAAAACTATAAGTGCATAAACTGTCACGTCATGCATTAATATGCATTCACAGAAGATTTTAACCCAGGTAATTCAAATGATTCCTACTACTATCAGAGTGCAGTACACAATCCTTTCAAACTCACAGTACAGATTGCCACAGCTGCACAACTAACATACACATATGAAGCCTCCGCTTGTAACAATCATTGCCAGCATACACATTCCAAATGAGTACCAGACTGCAACATATGGCCTGATGGCTGTCTAAATGGTAGACATAATGTTATCTTTATCCCCTATGTTGATCAAGGACACAACAGACATGTAGTTTAGTACTTTGTTAATGATACCATTGCCTGACATACTCACCTTAAACACATGCCTTAACTGGAGTGGAATAGCTACCTTCACTCTGACTCTGCTTCTGCTACAAGGCTGCCACAGCTGCCACAGTTACTCCTACAGCATGTTGTCCTCCAAAGTGTTCACACTGTCTGCCTAGGTCTAGTACCTGCAGCAGGAGCTGCAGCCTGTAGCACACACATCTCTATGTAACAGTAGCTTCTACAGATGTACCCTCTGCTATGACTTAGTCTCCTCGCCCCAGTAATGCCCAACACAACATATCAGAAAGGGCTTGTAATCTACATGAAGGCTTTATATCTTGTACAGAGGTTGCATGTCATTGACTGATGACAGCTCAAATCAGCTGTTTTGGCTGCAATTAGCATTTCAGAACCACAGATTGGTTAAGAGGCAATCACCTGCTAATGAGAAGCATGTTAAAAGGCAAACATGCTGGCTCTAGGGAACCATTCTGTATGACACTTTCTGCACACAGAACATGCATTTGCAAAAAATTAAGTATCACCACATATCAACAGAGGAGTTTTGCACTCCAGCAGGTATGTAATATTGTTGGTTACAACAGGATGCAGATGTGTGAATATACTTACAGGGAATAGGGATTACAGCATTAAGCCTTTCTTAGAACTGTGATAATGACATGTCATTGATATCCAGATTTGTTACACCTACAGAGGAAGTACAATACAGCAAGGGTGGAATGCTTTTTATCAATTTGGCACACTGGTCTCTTGGGACCTCCCTTTATAGTGGTTGTAATAGCACACTGCTATTTGTTTAGCACTGTTCTTTTGACATATTATCAGGCGGTTGCCCCTAGGGGACAGACTACAATACAATAGACTCCAGTGTTGGGTGTATGATCATACAACAGTATCTGTCATGGCACACACAGGAGTAGCTGACTATCACTAGAATCTTAGTTGTATCCACACACAAAGTATGTCTGCACATTGTGGAATATGACATGTGTGATCAAGCAGTGGATTCTGACAGCCATTATGTTCTTGCTGTATCTCTACATAGTGTACTTCCACATATGTGATCCTGGCATGTGTTCCCATTCTGCTGTCTTTCAGGACACATGTACCCAAGACACCATGCACCTTTCACAGAATGAGTTTATATTTGAAGGGCTCTGGCAACACCATGAACTCCTACTGTCCAGGGAAGGCAAAACAGGGAACAGCGGGCGGCACTGTGGCTGACCTTGTCTGTGACATGAATGCTACAGGTCATCAGAGCAGGACATATGAGCAGGTTTGACACCTTGAAACGGACATGGTCAGTGCTGCATGCAGAAGAACAGCAGATGTAGCCAGGGATCGTGGCATCACCAGTGGAGGGCCTGCAGCAGAACAACCACTCTCAGCCACTGAGAAATTCCTGGTGAACCTAGGCACACTCGACAGCTCCCAGGCATCCATCACACTGTACATCGTTGATGTGAGTGCCACAGTTTCCATGGCAGAGGAGTATGCAGGTAAGATTAGTTTGATTGCCATTGCAATATTATAGCATTCAGTGTGTTAGGGCATACATACTCTTACATGGGTGTCAGGTCTGTGTTCTTTGGGGGGTTACCTGCAATTTGACTCTACTGCTCAGATGTAATATAATAATTAGCATAGTAGCTACTGTAAATGTGAGATATATGGATGCATTACCTTGTTGTGGTGCAACATGCGGTGGTACTGACATTACCTCTCCCTCTACTTTTCAAATGTCCATCAGGTATTGGACAAGGCAGAGCTCCTGCTCCTGGTAAGCACGACACTTTTTTTTATAGATGTATTTTTACAGCAATGCAATCCCTAAAGTGTCATTCCAGGTCTGCTGCCTGGACTGCTGTACTGTTGGCATGATTGCCAACTGCACAAAAATGTTATGACTGTTTACATGTTGCAGTCATATGTATGCCTTGTAGATTTCACCACACTGATGAATTCAGGACATTGCAGATTGCAATATGTGTCAACTGTGCAGAGTCTTCACAAATCTCAACAGTGTTTCTCATTGTTGCTGACAAGATTGCTGAATAAAGAGTTTTTATTTCCAAGTAACTACAGCTGTTTGCGGGAATAGTAATGTCCTCTTGTCCTACTATATGAGGTTGGGATATCAACAGGTCTGTAATGGTGACAACAGTGTATAGAGCTTTACATTTATTGCAACATAGTACTACAGAGTATAATAGTGTAGGTATTAATGTATTTCTTTTTTCTCTCTTATCACAGGTAACAAGGGGGGTTCATAGGTTCATAGGTAGGTACTAGGCTATCGGCCCAAGGGCCTAAGTAAGCCTAGCCAACAAGGTTCCCTAGCTTTCGCCACTCAAGAAAGTTATTTTCCTGTGCCACTGTTGAGCAGAGACACAGAAGTGATCCCCGGAATGTATTTCCTAATTCCCATCCACTCATCAAGATTTTTCTTGAAGAGTACTAATGAAGAACTTTACTTGACAGAGATGGGTAGCCAGGGGGTGGTCTCTGTCCCCTGCACAACCTGATGTCAGTGTCTCTTCAGACTCTGATGATGGTGGTGGCCACAGTGAGGCACAGGTGGGGGATTTAGGGGCTGAATATGTCCCAAAGGTTGACATCACTCTTCTCCCCTCATTGTCACTGCACACAGTCAGTATGCCTGCACATAACTAGTCCCCAGAAGCCACAGATATTGAACAGTCAGAGGGTGGGGACATTGAACAGGAAAGTGTGGCAACTATGGCTCCAGTAAGTGTAGACACTGGCCATAGGCAGAGAGCTGGCAAGGTTCCACACAGGCAGATTGATAGGGGTGCTCTTAAGAGGCTTGCTGTCCTTCCACCACCTGTTGCAGGTGTCACATCATGGTTCACTTGGCATATGTTTCAGGCAGTCATAGAGACACTGGCACATTCTGAAAGGAACTCCAGATGTATGCTCAGGGTTATGGATGCAGCACAGTCTGACATCAGTGACTGCCTCCACTGCATTGATGACACCCTGGATCAGTTCACTATTGCAGTGGATAGAAGGTGGGCTGAGACAGTGTCTGTCTTAGAACGCACAGTGTCTGTGCTGGAACGTGTGGTTCGAGTTCAGAGTAGGCCTCGTGGATGTAGGTCAGCAACCCCATCCATACGTCTCAACCTAGAAACATCAAAAATCTGGATAAGGCCCATGAAAAATAGGTACAAATCTGCATGCTGATTAACTTATAATTTGCATACATAATTACGTAACCCCGCCCAGTCCAATGGAATTGTAGGATATCAACTTTCAAATGCAAACTGATGAACAGACAACCAAAATATGGAACCAGAGTCCTCCTGCAGCCATTCCAATGTCCCATTACCTGGCTATTTCACTCCATTTACCATAAACACTAATGTGTATACTGCTTTACTTCTACAATGATTATTTGGATTTTATTTTTACATTTTATAGCACAATGCACAAACACTAATAGACATCATCTAAACAAAGCAATACTGTCTCACGATGAAAACAGACTTAGCATTAAAACTTCTCTGCCCTTGCAACTCACATTCATTGAAACAGCATTGGAACCCACATGGCCACACCACATCCAAAGAAAATGCATCTGGCCAGTGGCGGATAAAGATTACCTCTGGGCTATTTTCAAATCATAGGCCCCTTGCACACAAAGCAAGAACCATATACACATGTGTTGTTTGATACACCTTCCTGACTTTATTAAATTATATTCCTTGTATAATACAGCAGACTTGTTAAACTTAGAGCACATTTTAAATTTATTGTTTGAACATTTTTCCAGTAGGCAATGCAACAAAATGCATGAAACAATAATGACAAAACTGCCCAATTCAGAACATTTCCATCATAAAAGTCTACTTCCACACACCCACACATTTATACATATATATATATATATATATATATATATATATATATATATATATATATAATGACAGTTGTGCAAGCCATGGGCATCTTGCATAGCTTCTCAAACTTATTTTCAATTTCAGTTTTTCGCTTGAATTGCTCTGAATTGTGTTATCAGACCAACTCAATAGCTGTAAATGCACAACAAAATAAACTAGGTGAACTGCATGTTTTAAGACTTCCAGTTTTTAATCCAGGTACTGACAGACCCTCTCCTACATTCATCCTGAAGCATCAAAATTATCATTGTTATCCAAGTGCTGTTAACTGGCCACTCTTGCTTCTCCACTGTCTGCAGTGGAAAAATGTGTTTTATCTTGAATGCTGGAAAATGTACTGTACTTGTTTAAAAATCTTTTTCTTATAATGCAGCACAGAGCATCATAATTATGATTTTCTGTTCATGAATTTGGGTTAATGATATTTTTTGCTCTTTCCACTGAGGAACTAATGCCCTTGTGCATGACATGTTCTCACTTCTGTTGTATCTGTAGCTACACCCTTGACTTGTTACACCCACCCCCTTTAAAGGTACAGCAACACAGTACAGTATCAGCAATGCATCTACATACTGTGGGAGTAGCAGCCACAGCCTTCTGCATCAAAAGCAAGTATTTAACCTGGTATGCTATTAACAATGCAAGCAGACTCAGCATAAACAACACTAAATTTATCTTCCCCTGAAGCTCTCAACTCCTTGTAAAATCCACTCGACACTCAACTGTATCTCTCAACTTTGCAGCACAAGAAATCTGGAAAAAGCCAACATTTATTGGGGGGGGGGGCAAAAGCCCAAAAACCAGGGACATATTTGAAACATTGCTTGTATAATTTTGGAAAGTTGCTAGAATAAAATGTTGTGTTACCACCATGCATTTCACTGCCAAGTCTTGAACCCAGGACCCTATGCACTACAGTCAGGGCAACATACCACTATGCCAAATCAGCAGTTTCCTGAATGATAGGAAGACTGAAACTTAAATGGCTATCATTTAGAGAATGTCTTACCATAGCGCTCAAGCTCTTAGCACAAAAAAACCTGGACCTGGACAAAGCCAATAATGGGGGAATACAGCCCCAAAAATATGGACACATTTCTAATACTGATCTTATAAACTTGAAAATTGGTAGAATAAAAGTTTTTCTGTTACTATTTATTTTCTGAAGAATATGAAGTCTGAAATTCAAATGCCTGTCATTATGTAGTGAATTCAGTCCTTCACTGATTTGCCACAAAAATGCAGAAAAAACACTCATTTAATGAGGAACTGAATAAAAATATGAGACACGTGGTGGTGGTTAAGGACTTTAGGATCTTGTTACATGTATGCAAGGTACAGGGTTTGAGGCTACCTCTAGCCACCAGGTATATTCACCTGGGGCATTACACACACACACACACACACACACACACACACACACACACACACACACACACACACACTGCAATCCCCAAAATGGCATAATGCAACATGCTCTCGGCTGCTAAAACAGTCTCAGAAGCTCTCAGCATAATAAGAAAATGGCAACGTCTCAGTGCAAAATACAGCTGGCATAATACAACATGCTCACATAGCTGCTAAAAGAGTCTCAGAATCTCTTAATAAGAAAACGGCAATGTCTCAGTGCAAAAATACCTGCAGGATGTTTATTCCTCTGCAGTTCTGTTTCCATTGCAGTCCCAACATACATGAAGCACCATTGTTCTTCTGTTTCTGTTTCCATTGCTGCTTGGCTGAAGCAGCCAGCCAGAAATGCACGTACGTGAGCTCTTGAGCTCAATTCTGACAGTCTGACAGGCTGTTTCATGGAGCTGACACGATGACGTTAGCTCAAACAGCTGAGAAAACAAACTAAAAAGCTGGGAAATTCAGAAATTAAGGGGTGCTACTCAGGAATCATGGCACAACATTATTTGGACCTCACAACTTGGTAAAAACAGAGTAATTCAGTACGGTTGTGAGGTATGACTCCATCTGCTGAGAGTCCTTGTAGCTGTGCACAATCATGCTTCCATAGTGGCAGTACATACTGAGCTACAGAGGGGAGTGTGCTGTCCACACCAAGATGTGGCAGGCCATGGGCTCCTGGTCCTGGGCATTCCTGTAGAGGACACAGTCCCAGCAGACAGCAGTCACTGTCGGGTACTAGCACCACTTCTGACCTTGGGCATGGAGGTGCCAGTGCAACTCCTGGCAGAGCCAGTTCCAGTGTTCATGCTCAGAGACAGTGAACTGTCAGCTCTATCATGTACAGTTCAAAGCTGTCCAACATACACACATGTAGGGGTAGCACTGAGCCTGACTGTGTACATGCACGCACTCACACCCCACTGTCAAATGCAGGTCATCTACAGACACACATGGCACAATTCCATGGTACATCTTGCCTGAGTCCCTTCCTGACTCACACACATGCTGTCAACCTTTTGGGTCAGCCTAAACCTCCTGCACCCCCACACAACACCCTGTGCAAGTGATGATACCTGTGCCACATCCCTGTCATCTTCATCATCGATGCAGGGAAATGAAGCTATGTGTCTGATGCACAGGGTAACTATATAAATTAACATGGACTTGTGCAATGCATTTTTGTAGCCATGCCACTTGTACTGGTTACTGACAGATACTGTATGCTGAAATTTGTAATGGGTAAGCCATATAATGTCGTATACCTTATGTTGTATGCTGTTGTAATGCCTGTATACTTACACAATGAAAGGTGTGTCGCAAACCTGTTTATGTTTCTGTTTCAGGATTCTGTTGGGGACACCTATGGATACACAGCAGCAAGAGAGCCATAGATGTCACAGCACAGGATAGAATGTCAGCACAGAAGAAATATGTCCTCAGCAAGGTACAGCACTATAGGGACGTGGCTTCATAACTCCATATGTGTCTAACAGGCTAACAAGGACAATGGCATCATTCAGCATACTCATGCATCCTAATCTGTGAAAAGGCCTGATACCCCTGATAGTTGTCACCAGAGTTTTGGGAGCTAACACATCTACAAGCTGTGGTGCTGGGATGACCCATCTACAAATTTCCTGTGTACAGTACAGACATTTGTCCAACAACAGCTATGATTGTCGTGTTCTGCATCCCATGGTATAACCTGAACATGACATGTGTCACAGCAGATGTGTGCTTCACATGCATGGGAGCCTGTTACATATAGGGTGTACTGTCTATGTGACATAGCTGTCACTCTAACATGTATTATTTATACCACAGTGACAGTGTAGGTGTGTAGGTTGGGTAAGAAGTGTTAGTCCTGTCATGGATACGTGGGAGGTACACAGTGAGATCTGACACCTCCCTGCAGCCATATACATCTCCTACAAAGCATTTATGAGACAGACTACACATGTACAGTCTTGACACAGACTCCATAAGACGTGTTATATGCAATTTGTATTGCTGCACCATGGAACCTGTGGGGCTACTACAGTTGTAAGATATGCCTGTGTAGTGACACAGCAAGGGTGCCATTGTATACAATGATAGGTGTGATGACTGCCACATTCAGTATGGCAATGACAGTTTGGGGGTTACATCACAGACCTGTCTGTTTAGGTTGTACAACATTGAATGTATCCCCACATCTCACCGACCACTGAAATTCAAAGGCTACATTTCTCCCTGTGTCCATACATCCATGAGTAATGGCTCAACTGTGTGTGGTGTACAGACACTACTATATTCCCCAGTGGTGGATGACTTTCCAAAGGATAGTATTGTGCAGTTGGCATTTAGTACTTGTCAGTGGTTCAGACAGCAACTGAATGTGTGTCACAGGCCATCCTGATTAACTGCTGGTTCTGTGTAGGATTCAGTGACAGCTCCTGATATGCAATCACCTGCTAATGTAGCCAGTCAGAGGACACTGACAGTGGATGTGAATACAGAGAGGGAATGGCTACAAGGGGTATGCCATCAATGATGTCTGGGGAAATCCACTGGTGACTGGCATCATTGTAGTGCAGGTCTTACAATACTATCTTCCCAGATTATGACTGTCAGACACTTGCCTACCCACCAGCTGACATACCACTCAGTAGATAACCTACACAGTTTTCACCAAGGCCTGCTGACCTAATACTGTCAAACACCTTGTCAGAACATGGTAGGTAGAGTGAGTAATATTCCCATCATCCATTGCATAGTATAACACTCAGTAGGGTCCAGCAGTTAGAGTCAGTAGGCATGATTTGGCCTTAAGCATAGCAAACAGTTCATGGTTCAGTGTCAGTAAGTGTACGACAGTGTTACTGCTTGTATCCATGCTAACTCCTTTCATGGCATTTCATGTCACATGACTCAGAGATCTGGGGACTGCTTGGCACTACATGCTAGTTGCCCTTTGTACAACTAAGTCTTGACGTTGCTTCCAGCATGTTCCAAGAAGAGAGTCATCCAAGGTGTGTGTACAGAGTACAGACAAACACATTAGTGAAGTGTAATAAATATACCTTTTGAAGGTAAGGTGAGGGTTTTACACAGGTATTTTGCAGTTGGACACTACCCAAGAGGTGTGTACTGACAGGACAAAATTACTTTGTGAAGACTGTGGAAAGCAGGGGAGTTCACAGAATTGCTGGTGCCTGGCAACTACTAATGCTAGTCTCACCAACACCACTCTCACATAGGATACCATACTCCGATACATTTTCTGTCATCACACGCAAAACGGTACTATGAAGCCCATAATGACAACCAGGACACAGCCTGTTTGTTCATCCACATAGCTGCCCAACATCATGACAGGCTCTGTAGGCTTCACATACCTTTTTCCAAGTAGATGCCTTGATTAGCAACCTTGGCAATCAGTTGGCTTTTGCATGTGTGACACCATCTGTTCCAGGGTTGGTGGTAAGACACTAGGGATCTGACAAGAGGGAGATAAGTAGCACTGCTGTAGCACCACAATTTAATGTACAATGTCCATTGACATAGATGTCCAGTCTTGCTGTAACAATCAGTACACTGGCGGTGAGCCATCATAGATGACACTTTCACAGCACTTCATACATACTACCCTTCAACATGCTACTGGTGCATTTCTGCCAGACATGGCTGTGAGACCTACTTCAGTAGACTAGCCCCTTTTGGCCAATGTGTGTCCATCTGCCACATGCCCTATGCATATCATACTGTACAGTTATGTACCCGACACACGTCTGTGTTCCCACATCATATCACACAACAACCAGTGTGCTATCTACTTGCTTGACAGGCATTGTATGCTTGCGAGGCCAATGTAATGTCAGCAAAGTTGACCAAGTCCGCTATGCATGCACAGGCATCCACATCTTCACTGCAAGGTGTGCCTACAAACACTGTATATCAGCTATCAACCCCAAGGGTATGGCAGCATGACCCTACCTTTCCCAGACCTGCTGCTAAGGTGTTGGGAGTGTCCCCACCCCTCCACTCCTATGACACACAAACCCAAGATGTGACAGATGTGATTGCATTTCAAACCTTGCTGCCATGGTGTCTCCAACAGCAGTCACTATATATGGCAATGAGCATAATGCCAACATGCACAGCTCACATCCTGCACCACCTACACCCACATCACACACACCTGCATGTGTGCAGCTCCTTATCAGACACATTGCCAAACAGACACCTCAGAACATCCTGCCTCTGGAGTGCACAGCACACATAATACTGCATGCACCACTCTCTCACTGGTCAAACACCTGAGGCAAAACACAAAAGCACACCTCTTAGTCAGAGGTGATTATGTTGTGAGACACATTGATATCTTTGTCAAGTGGCTACATATGGGACAGGTCACAGATAGCTATCTGTGGGTTTACACTATAGGCCTTACCACACATTGCTACAAATCAAGGAATATCAGTTAACATAATGCTGACATAATAGTTCCTGCAGATGTGTATGACTAGGGACATACATCACCAGCCTGTATGCAGACACATGACTGTTTTTAGCCAGTCTGTGTCTCTCGCAAGTATACACATACCTGCCTGCTGCAGTTGACACTCACCTGGGATAATGGCTCCATACACATGGAAATTGATGGAAGTCAATCATTGCCTTAGTGTGTGGTGTCATTGTCAGGGGATCTACCACATGTCTGCCTGGGATACCTTGCACAACAGACATCAATGCTTCACCAGTGATGGTGTTCATCTCTCAACTCTGAGAACTGGAGTAACAGCCATAGCTACTGACCCCACACAATGCATCTTAGATGCACTGTTTAGGGTAAAGTTGGCAATGAGAACACCATCTTTATGCAACATCATGGTTATGCTGCTACATGGTGGGTGTGGCAACACTGAACCCCACTCTGTGGAATGTGTCCCCACCCTGAATTATGAAGACATGTGCTCAGTCAAGGACATCTGGTTCAAGGCTGCGGACAGCACCACAACCATACCAAACTACATGTCCAGCCACATCTTCACACCTCAAAATGACAGTGTTCAAGGTAATGCAGGTGGTGTATACATACTCAGTAAGGATAGATACACATCCAGATTTTGTGAAATACTGTGATTTCCCAAAGACAGTGCAGGTGCCATTCAGTACTGGAAGGACACATAATCAAGCAATACCTGGCTACAGGAGCAGCTCCAGACACCCATTGCATGTATTTGTATGTACATGTGTCTACCAAGATATATCATTAAACCATGTTGTGGGCTGGCATTCAGTGACCAGCAGCTGTGTTGCTTAGTTGAGCTGCAGACCACTTGCCCAAAGGTTAGTCTATGTCCTTAACTACAATGTCCTGGAGCAGTGCCGTGACATCCCCCCAAGGGGAACCAACATATTGTGACATGTATTTACCAATATGGGTGACCACTGCAGCCTCCCAATGTGAGGTCCTCCTTCATGGGATCTGACCACAGATCAGTGTCATTAAAACTACCAGCAATAACTCACCCTTGCAGACAATACAGACATATATTTCAACAAAGCCATTTATTACCTCTTTTGGGATGGTTTACATAGCTTGACTGCACCTCCCCCTCTGAAGGGATGGCATCTATGCAGAGCTGTACACCCATGCATTACGGCAGCAGCATTACAACTGCATGATCTTGGCTGTACCTGACAGGAGGAACACAAGCTCCTCATAGCACAGCAGACCTGCCTGTTGGACAACTGCCATTATCGGGCTGTACAACAGGAGGTGGATGTTGCTGTGTAACAGTTGGGGTGAGGGTGCCCCCCAAAATGGTGACACAACCTCCTCAGCTACAACAACCACATAGTGTTGGGATGTTGTGTACCTCCATGTACTCTTCCCTCAGCTTGCCGATATCTGAGTGCAACGGCCATTTGATAATGGACCTTTCCAAGTAAAACTGGAGCATGCACACAGCAGTATGGTCCCTCACAAGGGAACTTCACGTTTTCAGCATGTGTTCAATGGGGATCATCTGAAATGAGTGTCATTGTAGCCTGTGGCATATAAACTACTCAGAGGTGATCTTTGCCTTGCATAAGCGGCAATGTATGCCTGTGCTTGATTGTAAATGCTACATATCTGTAGGTGGAATAGTACACAGATTAATCATTGTAAGGACATGAACCTAGTATGTGACATTAAATAATACATGCCAGTGTGAATGATTTGTCTAGCAAACTTTAACCCACCTTTGCAACAGAGCCCGGGCTACTGGCAAGCAGAGACCTTTAGTGCAGCTTAGCAAATGCCATCTGTATGACTGGCTGGGTGACCATCATTTCACCACAGGTCTTCTGCCTGTGTCCCTCCTGGACTGGGGCAATATGTGCTGATCATGTAAATAAGGGTATACAGTTATCTATGATTGTGATGGCTGTATGGCCATTATGCTAGTGAGGTTCAAACATCCTATGGTTCCATACACTGATATAAATTGCTCTAACAGCCACACACACAAACATGGCTACATTGAGGATAGCACCACCTCCAATTACTGCTTACAGGACACGGCACAGCACACACATAGTGCAAGTTGGCTGTATGTAGATTAGAAAGCACATCTATGTAATGATACACAGTATAGATCACAGTACATGATGCATGCAACACACCTTATGTTGGCAGTACTGCCAGTTTAGGACATATTATGTTTGATGATACCAGCAAGCCAAGTTGTGGTCAGGCAAAACCCTACCTCTTTGTAAGTTACTGAGATGATCATATTTATGCCAGATTAATATAGACACATGCACCAAGTGGCCTGCAGTGAGATTAGAACCTCTACTTATCTAATCTTGCACAATATAGATCACAGTACTTATCACATGCACCACGGCTTAAGTCACATGCTACAATGGCAGCTGGTAGTCTTAAGGTAGAAGATACCATCAGGCCTTGTAGAAGAGGGCAGTTTGGAAGCCAGCAGCAACTTACAGGCCTAACATGTGTATATCCATTGCAGTCTGATAGACTATGAGGGTTTCTCAGTTGTTTGGCAAGGGGTTACACACATGCACCAAGTGGCCTGCAGTGAGATTAGAACCTCTACCTATCTAGTCTTATATACAATAGATCACGGTACTTAATGCATGCGCCACAGCTTAAGTCAGATGCTATAATGGCAGCTGGTAGTCTTAAGGTAGATATCATCAGGCCTTGCACAGGAGGGTCATTTGGAAGCTTGCAGCAACTTACAAGGCCAAAACGTGCATAAGGATTGAAGTTTGATAGCCATTGATAGCTTCTCAATTATTTGGCAGGGGGATACACACACACGCACACACACACACACACACACACACACACACACACACACACACACACACACACACACACACGCACACACACACACACACACACACACACACACACACACACACACACACACACACACATCCACCAAGTGAGAATAGAACCCCTACCTATCTAATCTTACACACTATCGATCACAGTACTTATCGCCCGCACCATGGCTGATGTCTGTCTTATATGTGACTGCAGGCAATCTATTTGTGGATTACACAAACTAGGCTTGTGTTGAACAGCATCTGTGGTCTGCAGAGTGATATTGCTTCGTACTGTTATCTGCATCTAGTATCCTAGCAGTGAGATAACTATTATCCTAGTTCTGTGTCTAAAGTTACCAGTATAGCCATATGTGGCTGTTTGCACTTGGATGCACAAGCCTGTAAGCAGGGACAATGTGCCCTGTCCATGCATGCGTAGACAACATTATACATAACACCACCTGCTCACCTGTCGGTGTTTATGTGGTGAAACCCAGCAGGCACAGGGGCCTGTAGGTAAGTGCAATATGTATTGTTGAGCCCTTACTTTGTATCCTTTGAGCAACATTATAGATGTGTGATAGAGCAGCTTTACTCACCTGTATTATGTTACGTAGGAAAATACAGACATCCACTCATATTTCTGTATATATATATATATATATATATATATATATATATATATATATATATATATATATATATAGCTGTGTGTTTATGATATGTATATGTCTTATGCAAATATATGGGTGAGACTGAGATGTATGTTTTTATATATGTATATAGTTATATATATAGGTATACATCTATTTGAAAATATATAGAGATACATATACTATGTATGTGAGAGAGAGACAGTGACAGATGGATATGTCTACATATATTTATGTATAAGTCATATCTATACATAACAGGTCATTTTGATCAAGGAGCAACAGGATTGTGCTCAGTGTAATTAACTGTATGGGTAAGCCAAGTGGGACTGTCAGTTCTTATAAAGTGACTCCAGGCCACACCTATATGCACTCCAGTCCGTGATTTTGTGTGTTATGGACACTGACATCTTTCCCTGTTTCTGCACTACTGCACTTCACTCAAAATGTCCATGGCATTCTCCAGCTGTCTGATGTAACTAATATGTGACAGAGGTTCATAATGTTACACCACACACAGACTGACAGTCTGTGACATCATCATAATAATACCTTACATGTAAAAGATGTGGATACCTTCAGATCTGAACTATCACCGGCATCACCCATACTAGCTTCCCTAGTCCACCGAGCCACACAAGCTGCCAGCCAGAGAGTAGTCATTCATCACACAATCAACAGCATACATATGTACATTGTTATTCATGCATTGAGACATACTATATGTGCTCAATTTCTATATTACTGCCCTGAGTTTGCCTGGACTGCTGACATACCATTGATGGCCTACAGTTAAAGTGGTTATATGGGGAAACTGCTGAGTTGGGTGTGGGAGAGCAACACCACATGTTTTGCTGGGATACACATTAGTCCAACCGTCATGTGACCCGACTGTTTAACATCTCCCTTAACTGATGTAGTGCATACTAGTGGACTGGTAACTGTAGTCCAATGCAGATGTTACTTATGTCCAATAGCCTGCTATATTTACTTGCATAAATGCAGCAAATCCATACATACAATAGCAGA
Organism: Protopterus annectens; assembly: GCF_019279795.1. Classification (NCBI taxonomy): domain Eukaryota; kingdom Metazoa; phylum Chordata; order Ceratodontiformes; family Protopteridae; genus Protopterus; species Protopterus annectens. Next base: position 479,176,235 of record NC_056727.1, read on the forward strand.
TTATAATAATCCTTACAAGTAGTGTGTAGGTTAGGGACTTACCTTGCGAATGCAGCATTTGACAGAACTGTAGTTCAGGGCTGACTCTGTCTTATTCAAGCAATACACAGACAATACATGGATAGGTACAGGTTGTGTGGGTTGCCTAGCATCAATATTTATGTGAGTAGGAGTAAGGTGTCAGTCCCTAGGGCCCTAGATTGTCTTTGAATGTGCTATGCATTTTCTCTTAGCCAAAGCCAGGGCATACTGAGCATGCCTACAGCTGTCTACAAAAACATCATCAGGGGGTTCCTCTTCTGAGTCCTCCTGTGACTGTGGCTGTGGTGACCTAAGCACTGGTGTGGGGCCGTGTATCCCTTCCCTTTGCTGATACTGCTGCAGCTGTTTCTGCAGGATCATATTGTGTAGCATAGCACATACTGTGAACATATGTGCACATGTGGCTGGAGAGTACTGCAGGGCTCCATCAGATATATCAAGGCACTGGAACCGTGACTTCAGAAGCTCAAACACACACTCGACGATGTTCCTAGTTTGTGTGTGTGCCTCAATATGGCATTCTTTGGTGGATGTGTGTGCATTTCTGATGGGTGTCATCATCCACGGTTCCAGGGTTGTAGCCATCATCTCCCAGTAAATGCCCATGTGGGATGTCCCCCCTTGCAAACATCTGGTACAGCTGTGATGCGTGCCCGATATAGGAGTCGTAATAACTGGCAGGGCTGCCAGCACACACATTCATGATAATCCCCTGGGCATTGCACATGACCTGGCAGTTGATGGAGTGGTACCCCTTGCAGTTGATGTAGATTCTACCCTCCTCACTGGGCAGTGCCTTGATATGTACATGAGTGCAATCTATGGCAGCCAATACTTCAGGGTAGTGTGCTACATGGTAGAAGTGTTGCATATTGCTGGCCCTCACCTCAGCGGTGAGGGGAAAAGAAATGTGCGCACTGGCATGTGGTAGCATGGTATCCAGGAACTGGTGGAGTACCCTGGATGCTGATGCCTGTCAGACCCCCATCATGTCCCCATTTGATTTTTGGAAAGTACCTGTAGCTAGTATCCTAAGGGCTGCACATACTTTTGTTTCCACTGGGATGGGTTTCCCTCTGTTGGCTCTGGGTCTGAGATGAGGGTGGCAGAGCTCAGTGAGTTCTTGTAGTATGTTCCTGTCCACTCTGTAGTGCTCTACAGTCTCCAGCTCATGTAGCTCCTGGAAGGTTAACCTGGGCCTGAACACTCTTCTGCTTCCCTGTCTAGACCTATTGTCAGCAGCAGCAGCACTGACTTCAGCATCTAGCACATACAGATACAGCAGACCTACAGCAGTCCCTAGCATTCTCTCAGTCAAAATTCCCTAGTCTACACTCCAATGGTGCAGAGTATTGGGGAAAAATCAGAATGTAGGGTGCATGCATACTTTATAGAGCTCTGCTGTAGGTGTTGAATGTGTGCTTGGGTAATTATGATGCATTACACCTATCTAGACTATAATTAACATCATTAAATGGCCCTATTTTAGCTTAAACAAGTGTCAAAACTAATTATATATATATATATATATATATATATATATATATATAATTTTTTTTTTTTAAACACGCTCAGTGTGGCAGTGCATAGCACAAACACATGCACAGAAGGTAAATAAAGCTTAGAAATGAGTAGACACACTCTCCTGAAAGACACTCTCAGCCAGGTGGCACACCATGCAAACACGCACACCTAAGCTGAAGTGAGCTTAGAAGTCAGTAGATACCCCCCAGTGTCAGCTACCTCCTGTGTAAACAGCAACATGGGTGCAATCCTACACAAAGGGGATATGTGGACACTGTTGCTTCTTTCTGCTGTTCACTACCTCCACCTCGTTTGCATAGGTATCCTTGCTCATAGCCAGGAAACTACACGCTTCAGAGCACAACTACGTTAGTGACAGCACCATTGCACCATTGTAGGGACTCCACACACAGTCCTGTAATACAGTTCTGTCACATAGTAATTAGTTTTTCCAATTTTTTTTATTTTTATTTAAAGCATGTTTGCTTACTGCGGTGCGCCGTACAAGCATGTCCAGATTATTTAAAAAAAATAATTTAACTTATTTATTTAATTTTTCCAACATACAGGATGATAGTTTCACTCATAAGTGTATGTGGTATGACATCTCTGTCCAAATATCTACATTTCTACATCCTCTTTTGTCTGTCTATACTCCTGAACATGGAATTTTTCTATGTACACTACAGACACTGACACAGGGTCTGAGGAGATGCCTATCTGCTTGCTGGATTGCTCTACCTGCCTCATTTGCATGACATTCACCTGCTTTGAGGTGATTTGCATGCCATGGAAGTTTCTGTGATGGTGCCTGTGTGAACGCCACTCAGCAGTGCTTACTGAATCTAAAAATGTTCACGGCCATGTAAGCAGCGTGGTGTGATGCCTACACAGAAAAAAATGTGTAGGCTTTATTAAATTCCCCCCATAATCTATATTTGTGAGCAGGTAATGCTTGGTTTATCCACAGCTGTTTTTTTTAATTTGTTCACTTAGACAAGTAGGTAAACCAAGTAATACCCACACCTAGACAATGATATAGCTAATGACCCTCTGAATAACAGAGCCTCACAATATATTGACTGTTGATCAGTTTGGTAGCCTTAGTTAAAATGTCCACAAATCATTCAAAGAGATTATAGACACTTTACAGAAGCATGTTAATCTGAAATCATTGACACATGCAGAGGATTTTAGGTAGGATTTTAGGTTTCAAAAGAGGAACCAAATGGGCATGAAAGCATTCAGAATTGTATAGCAAACTGCATATTTTTTGAAAGATCTATTTATGTGTGGCACATATGAAATCAGGTAAAACAAACTGTTCTCTAAGGAAATGTTGACACTGGTTCAAGCATTAAATTTAGCAATATTAAAGGAAATGTTACCAATGACATATAAAAAATTACTGCAGGATGTCACTGAATGTACTGTTAAAAGAATATATAATAACTTTGTTAAAAAACAAGCATGGCTTTGGTGCACCAGAATGTCATATAATGCTACAATATGCAAATTTAAACATAAAACAATAAAATATTAAATAAAAAGGACATAGTGAGAGAATTCATAAGTGGAAAATATGACAGAAATAAATTGAATGGTAGAGGATACAGGATGGCAAGCACAGTTGCAAATGTGTCCCAAATAGTGGACGCAGGAACTAATAAAAAAAAAAAAACAGTCAAAATGGAGTCACACAGAAGATGAATCTTATGAAAAGATGCATTTGAGCTGCATGGCACAAACTGAGATGAGAGACAATTCATTTCAGTTACTTCAGAAATAGAAGGGGTAAAATGTAATATTCAGCTGAATACAGGAGCTGATATTGTGACAAATAGTAACACAATCCCCTCTGCTGCCATCAATTTATATGTGATGGTCAGGGGCTATAGCTGCATGATCTGTACTGTTAACCATCAGATAATATTTAAGAGGCAATTGTCTTAAGAGAGTACAGTGAGTGTACACTGCTTCCTTGGGCAATCGTCAACACTTGTCATACCCAAATAACCTGGCAGAAATGCAGATCAGCATTACAACCAGTGGCATCACAGGAATTTAACCACTTCAGACTGAGCTCAGTGGCTTCCAGTGCAGCTTTTCAATACTAACTGAAAAATTTCCCAACATTATTTCTACAGACAAGCACAGACACCAGCAGGGCTAATGATAATCTCTCCAGGACCAACACCACCCACTTTGTCTCTATGGTAATTTTCTTACCAGCTTGAACATTCTAGCACATCAAAAACACAATAGCTGTTTACCCTTAAAATAAGCCAACTGTTAAATATAGGTATGGTAGCAACAGTTTGTGCAGTAATTCATTGACAGGTAAAACCCAGCAGTCATATTTGTACCATTTCAATACAAATACCCGTAAGGTAATGAATAAATCACAAATCATAAACATTTAAAACTGAATAATAAAACTAACTGCTTGAAATTAAATTAAACAACACGCATATCAAATATACAAACAGCTATAAACATGCAGAAAAAAATACAAAATAAACAGCATATGGAAGACCTCTAACAGCTGTCCTAAAACTAACAGCAGCTAAAGATATACTTGACTTTCTATCGATGAATAACTTGTAAATGCAAACAGTAGTTGTGAACCATCCAGGCAATAAATTCTAGACTTGCAGTGTACTGTACACCCTTCTGAAATAAGACAGAACTAAATCTGACAGTTAATTTTTCTGCTTTAAGGGATCTAGGTTATTTGTTTCCCGTAGTTAATTTTTCTGCTTTAAGGGCTCTAGGATCTTTGTTTCCAGTTTGTTTTAAAAGTTGATACCTTTCCTGTTCTTACATATTCTTAGTCTGGGGAAGCATGTACAGTCCAACAATATACTATCTATGTAAGGAAATGCATTTTTTTGAGATTAATACAGTACAAATGTGTGCACATCTGATATGCCACATTCAGTTTCCATTTCTAACAGTTGTTCTACATTTCAAGTGAAAGTAGTCATATTCAGGACTATTTACATTGTTTTGCATTCTATACATTATACAATTTACATACTGCAAGATTTATAATATCCACAAATTTTTATGAAAAAATATAATTACATTTAAATCAGCTTAATACAGCTTTCTGTAAATTTTACTGAAAAATAAAGAATTGCATGCTTTATTCAGACTGTCACTTTTTTCCTCTGAAAACAATTAGATTCTCTTTAGCTTATTTCCACTTCTCTGCAATTTCTATCCCAGAGTATGAAACATATTTTCAGAAAAATCATGACATAAGCCAAACTATGAACAAAGATTTATTCAGGACAGAAGGTATTTTGAATGGGTAACATATATGTATCTGTGATTATAGGAGGGAAGCATGCATAAAATGAGCTATGTGGCACAAGAAGGCCAGAGTTTTTCTGAAAATTGGACAAGAGCAATTCAGTTTAACAGGTACTCTATTATGAAGCTACAGGTGGCAGTTATGGGCAGTAACACAATTATCACAGATGAGAAGCTGACATGACTGTTATGAGAGGCCAAGCAAGTCTTTATAAAGGGGAAGGGGACATCCTGGCTTTATTGTGTAGAAAGATAAAGCATCTATGACACAGATGACCCAAATCTGAATAGCATTCTGAGTGCTGGAAGAGACAGACAGGGGAAGGTAGGGGTTAGCAGCAAATACCAACTTACTCAACCTGGGGAGGAAATGGTGGTTTCAGTTATCCAAAGAATACCATGCAACTGGGAGCTTACATGACACTGAAAAGGCCAGAACTGAGGGCATAGGCTTGGCAGTCCCATGCCAGGGATGGTATCTCTCATTAGCATGTGGATAAAAGTACTCAAACATATGGGAAGGGGATAGAATACACTGTGGTGATGCAGGTGCTCACATCAGCTACCAAGGATACCATCAGGACCTTTACAAAAATACCTTCATTGCCAGGATGACAGCAAGGGCACAAGCCAGTCTCTCCTGATGATTATAAGGGATAACTCAAATAATCCAATACGTAATGTTACACAGTGAAAATAACTAGGAATCCTCTTTGACCCTACCTTAACATTATCAAGGTACACAGGCAATACAGTCAAGAAAATACTCTCACAATTGAAACTTTGCTACAAAATGTGATGCTTATTTTCCACAACTGCAAGGCATGCTATATCTAGAAATGTCCTCATTCCCAAAATTGAATATGCCATATCTTTATTAATGCTTTACTCTAGCACTAACAGGCACAAAAACTACAGATACTGGAAATCAAAATGTGTTGGTGTGTACTTCTAGTCTACAGTACACACACCACTGTGATCTCTGAAAGAGATTTCATTGGCTAACGACTACTAGCCAAATAGCTATTCAACTCAGCACTCATTTGCTCAAAATGATCATGCTGGTTCAATGCCCCCTCCCAACTAAAATCAACCTTATAAATAATAGTCGTCACATACATCAAACGGAAGTCAGGATGATGGTGTTACTTTGATGAGGTCAAGGTTTGGCACTACCAAGGGGAAAGGGCCTTCACTAAACTCAGCTCAGCAGCATGTAATCAAATGCCTGGAGAAATACATTCTCAAATAAAACTGATGGCTTCAGTGCTAAACTGAGGCAACATCTAGTAGAAGAAATTGCCTGTAATTGCTTTCAAAATGCTAGATAAATTGCTGTATGCTTATAGACTCACTCTAACTGTAATAGTTACAAGTACTACATATAGGTATTACTCTGCTAAGAGAACTCCACCCTGTAAATACTGTAAATAATGTACACATTTCCACATTCCTAGAAATATTGTAAACGTTGTTTCATGCTACCTCTTTTCTGTGAGTAATTAGTTTTGATATACATTTTGTTATGATATGATGTATATGCAATTTTGTTATCAATTTTTTTATTATGCACTTTATTCATCTGGAGTCCTGTGGTTGAAGAGGGTCAATTAACTACTCCACTCACCCATTTACTACATTTCAAATAAGTAAGTAAAAGCAAATAAATAAATAAAACCATTTATATGGCTGCCTGGATGACAGTCCCTCTACTCTACTCTCATTTTCATGCTGGGGATACCTAGGACAAGGGAATAAATGGGTTCAACAGAAATATGGGCAGGCTTAATAGTTGGCAGGCATGGAGGTGAACATATCACAGAAAATGAGGTGGGAACATTGTGGGACATAAAAGATTTGTCATCATATGTAAAACTTTTTCTTTTTATAGCTCTAGGTGATCACTGCACACCCTATCAACACATAGATGTTGTATACTAACATTAATCATTTGTTGTGTCAATATCAATGGTATTTGCTCATGATTGGACAATGTGGAGTGTAAATAAAAACAGAATGAAGTGCTCAGTCAGCATCACAGTTAAATCCACATATCATGATTACAACAGTCCATTACCACATACAGAAATAATACAAACCACTAACAATAGTTTTAGATTTTCAAAATCTTTTCCTGAAGTGCACCTCTGACAAGCTCATTTGAGTAGCTGATGGCAAAGTATTAGCACATGTGTAATGATATACTGAGGTGTTGAACTTAGAATGGGAATTAGCAGTAGTCAATAGTGCTTCCTGCCCGCTTTTATACAAATAAAGACTACAGAGAGACAAAGAGGTTTGGCTCTGATGAAATTCAGAATAGACACGTGTTATGTTAATGTTTTAAGTGTCATGATTTACACATTAGTTATGACACCTGCAGTGCATTACTCATTATATGATTGATACTGATGCTTTATTAACACAGCCCTCATATCTTATGACTGTACATGTATCTGAGGCATGTTGCAATTGTCATGCAATTGTACGAGTTTGTATCACATGACTGAGTAATAAAACAACAATACATCAATAACATCAATACATCAGTAACAGACATGTATGTGTTACAATTAATATACTTTAGAACATGGATTGAAATGAAACTACATTGATGCTATCTCCTTATGTGTGCATATTAGCAATATCGTCCAAACATGCCTATTGTAGTATGTTTGTTAATATATAAAGCCTTGATTGTGCCTAATATCCTGCAGTAATTTCTGCGAAGATATGAGCATTTTTGTGAACAAATATGAAAAACACAAGGGACCAAACATGTTAATGCCGGAGGAAAACTCAACAATGGAAACACTATGAACTAAGGAAGTTTGTGAGCAGCATTCTTCATAACACTACATACAAATGCCATATCCCATGAGGTGTACATTGCAGTCTGCAGCCTGTTGAAGAGATGACACAATCTGTCTCCTCACATTGCTATCAGCCTGTCTTTGCATAGTGCAGTGAGGCTAAGCACAGTACTGTGAATGGCATCAGACTAATGTGGTTGAAGGCAAAACTCACAAGATTTTGTCAACTGTATACCTATACCACCATTTCACACAAGTTACTGGTGCTGTTCGGCACCAGGCATTGTGCAAATACTAGAGAGAAAGACTGATGAGACACAAAGGGTGGGAAGTGTGAGATATTTGGAGACAGGAATAGAGACTTACAAAGAGATTTCTTTATGGGACAGTTCTGCACATCTTTGTGTTGTGCTACTCTTAGGGTTGTCATCATGACGATTCTTTTGCTCTGCATATACAAAGGCAGAAGATAATGAGTAAGAAAAGCAAAATGTTAGGAACACTTTTTAAAAAATGACCTTATAAACTTTCACTTCTGCTATGTAAATGCATTTTCTGACCTCTGTATATTGTGAGAATCAGTTGTATGGCATTACTCAATGAGTTTAATCATCAATGATTTTTCAGAAATTCACAGATGTTGTGATAAACACACCACAAATTAAGATGCAGAAATCTGGGCATCCTTTGAAAATGTGTATACTTTACAAGTATTGCTGTATACAATAAAGTGTTTCCAATCTATAGCAAGAAAGGGTAGGAGACTGGAAACATGATGCGGACATAAGGAGTACAGTGGTGGATTAATAACATATATGGCACAGTTACACACATACTATTAATGTGGAAAAACATGACATACTTCTGGATGCGAACCTCTGACAGTATAAAATACTAGTGTATATACTGGAGGATTATCTCAAGTCATCACATAAGAACTCATACTTTAGTAAGTACAAATTACACATTATAAGAGACATTGACAACAGGTAAAAGAAAGGGTGTACATAGGCAGCAGCCTTCATTACAGTTATATAAATTGTAACCGCTTAAGCTGTACATGACATTCAGCAGCCTAATAGATATGGAAGAGTAACTATCACACTTTTATTACTTTTAGCCTGTTTTTCTGTAGTGCAGCAGACTTAGGCATATTTGCATGAAGCTAACTGTGTTAATGTGGTCGAGGGAAAAACTCACAAGAGTTTGTCATAAGATGTGAACTGACACCTATCATCAGTTAGCATTGTTGCTCAGTGCCTGGCAAAGAGGAAATACTTAGAACTTGGAATGATAACACAGAAGGGGGTAGAGGGACAGATAGATGAAGAAGAGGGAGGGAGAGAGCAAATATATTATGACAGAAGCAGGATAATGATAGGTCAATGCAATATGCAGGCAACAGCTACACATAAAATAGTCTTATAAAAACAGTCAATAAGAGATGACACAATTCTGGATTAGAACCCTTGACATAATCAGGGAGAATGTAAGCATTAGGCTTCATTACAGTAATCCCAGTATTAAAATCCCATAAGATGAATATTACATCTGTTAGCCTAATAAATATGCAACAGTAAAAAGTGATGATACAGAAAGGGTGGCGAGAGAGAAATAGGGATGAAGAGAGAGATGTACCAAGAGTTTGCTTTATGGGACATTATTTATGTCTTTCCTACTCCTGTTAAGTTCATGAAATGTTGTAACCGGAGAAAAATATAGAAGTTTGTAGTTAAACACATGATCAGAATATAGAATGACATGAAATAATATTTTGACATACATCTGGAATCAAACCTTTGACACCATGCAAAAAACATCATTTGACAGAAATGTGAATTATCTCAACACACCACATATGAATTGGTTCAGCAATATCCATGTTTATGGGGACATAATAAAATGAAGTATTTAGAAGTATGGATCAAAAATGAATGTGACAGCTAAGGATATGTGGGAAGAGACCAAACAAAAAGTGAGAAAATGGAAGCTTTGTTATATGGATATTGATAATAAGATACAAGCAGTTAAAATGTTTTTAGTCCCTTTAGTCTTATATACAGGTCAGGTATATTTTTTAACAAACAGAGGAGAAGTTGTGGATAGTAATTAATAAAGAGTTGAAAGATTTTATCTGGAAAGGGAAAACGGCAAGAGGCAAGTGTTTATTCTTCCAATAGAAGAGGGCCGATTGGGATCACCCGATTTGAAGGGGTATTTCAGAGCAACACAGTTAAGGTTCCTATACACAGCACAAGCAGAAAACTATAACTCAAAAGGATGAAGAAACGGGGGGTCAGGAGTTCAAGTAACAGGGAGACACTGGGATTTTGGATGAAAACCTTAAGATCAACAATAATCATACAAAATATTATATTCCTAAAATAGCAGAAGGTATTCTAAGAACTAAGCCAATACAGGAATGGAGAAAGGAGATTCTGCTGATAGGGGTGAGTGCAATTAGGGATACAGACAATAGGCAAGAGGGGGCAGGAATATATTGGAGAAAACCTGCAAAGGAACCAAAGTACTGGGAGAAAATAACTAGACAGGGAAAGGTAACAGAATGGGAAAATGCTAAAAACTTATTTGGACTGCAGGTTAGAGATTGCCTTCCATATCAAGGGCTGATATCAGAGTACATGTAAACAGAAAGAAATAGGGGATCCTAAATAAAAGAGCAGCACTGGCTGAGTTCTTAGCAGAATCTAGAACAGAAGTGGCTGTTAAGAAAGGAATAATTAGTACAGCACATAAAATATTGCACGATAATTATAAGAATCAATCAGAAGAGGTTAGGAAGAATTGTCAAAAGAGACTGGATAAGCAATTCATAAATAAACAATGGGGGATATATGTATGTCTCCCAAATATGCAACAAAATCTAGAAGATTTATGATCTTTGCCTGGAAGTGTTTACACAGATATTTTTATACCCCAAGTAGGCTCCAATGAATCTTTTCTCAGGTAGACGGCAAGTGTTGGTGATGGGGAAGAAAGAGGTAACTGGAAACACATTTTTTGGAAGTGTAATGAGTTGGCTGACTTTAAAGATTCCCTGTAGACTGCTCTCTCAGAGATGCTGGGTGAGCAAATTAAAGTGACTAAGGAAATGCTTTTTGAGCTTTGATACACAGTTAGAATTGTCTAGGCATAGTAAGGCCTTGCTGAGTCTAATTATGATGGCTGTCAAAAAAGCAATAACTAGAAAATAGAAATCAAAATCTAAACCAACTTTACTAGAAGTAACAAAGAGAGTACCAGAGATAAAAAACTGGAACTGGGATCTTTAGAAAGGGATAGGAGTAAATTACACAGGGAAAAAAATATGAAATGTGGGACCACTACATGCAAAAAAGGAATGATGTTTAAAAGAAGGTAGGATCTGAATGAGTTATGCAACGGTTGACTGACAATGACTGGATATATTAAAAGTGATGTATAATGTTTAAAGCTACAGTTGTGTTGGCACAGTTTGTAAGGTATAATGTTCTCAACTGAGATTGTGCTGCTATGATTTATTTTCATTTATAAAATGTAAGATTATCTGTGTCACACATGATAATTCAGTAAAAATGTTTTTTTAAAAACACACCACATAAGAATTCCTAGTTCATTATACTCAGTGGCCTAATACTCTTAGAGTCATTCTTTCACTGTAGTGCCTCTACTGTGTATTCCTATAGTGCAGTGGGTTTAAGCATATTTGCGCAAATAAAATTGGACAGTTTTTGCCATAAGATGTGAAGCAGCATTCACTGTCACACAGCAATGGTGGGTAATGCCAAACTCTGCGGAAATGTTAAGGAAGTGAAGTTTTTTGATGGGTCATTTCTGGCCATGCGTATTATGTGTGATTCTATTTTTTTACCAGATTAAATGCATAAAAAAGGGGTTGATAGGACAGTGGCAAAAATGGGGAGCAAGCAGAGGTGAGGACACAAGGAAAGAATACAGGAACTTGCAGGATGATGGTGGGAGAGCACTAGGGTTGCCACCTTTCCAAATGGCCAAAGTGGGACATTTGTGCTACAAACATCAGATTATGCAGGGCAAAACATACCCACGGCCAGTACAAAGGACAGAACTTCAGTCGTTTGCCTGAATAAAAGTTTATTCTTGTAGCATTTTTGTTCCTTATTCTGTTTCGTATAACATATAGGTGTTTCAGATACAGAATAACTGTTTTATGCAACTATTACATACAATATAGAAAATACTTTTGTCCTAAAATCTCAGGACATTTGCCATTTTCTCACAATATTTTGCAGGACACAACTGCCCAAAGAGGGACTGTCCCTCGCAAAGTGGGACAGGTGGTAACCCTAGAGAGCACCATGGTCATCCACTTCTTTACCACACATATGTAGAACTGTACACACAATTTGATGCATTTGGAAAGTCATCACACCGGGATGGGTGACAACAATAAAATAATGTTATATAGACAACTGAACTAAATCAAGTATGTCAAGAAGGCCTGTGGAGATATATGCATGGGCTGTATTTTTTTTTTGTGGGACAGGTGTCCATTATATATATATGTGTGTGTGTGTGTGTGTGTGTGTGTGTGTGTGTGTGTGTGTGTGTGTGTGTGTGTGTGTGTGTGTGTGTGTAAATATATATATATATATATATATATATATATATATATATATATATATAAATATATATATATTGTGTATATACATTTTATATATATATATATATATATATATATATATATATATATATATATATATATATATAAACATACATATTTCTGGAGAGAGAGAGAGAGAGAGAAAGGACTGTTGGGAAAGTTTCTTAGAAATAACAGGACAAGGTAGACAGGGAAAGGTTACGTAGCAGGTGCAGACATACAGGGCATACAAGATGGACAGTGATGGCTGACAGTTACTATTGCAGAATGCCAAGCAGTGTACAAAGGCTGGCATAAAAAATCAAGAATGTCTTTATGATGTTCTCTCAACTTTGGCTGTGTTATTAAATGAAAATATGCACATTAATAATGGCACACAAACACTACCACATCTAGATTTGAACCTTGATACCATGGCATGAACATGACACATTTGAAACTTTTTCACTATTTGCCACAGACAACAGTCATATTTATGAATAAGAAAAAGTAGCTTTCATATAATCAAGAGGTGACCTTTTATCACTTTACATTAAAGGTCCTACATAAGCCTTTTCTTAGTTGCCCTTTGTAAAATTCCCAGTAGATGTGTAGATGAATGATATATTTGCAACAGTTAAGCTACTAATTCCTGTTATAACAGCAAAAAGTATTTGCAATACTACAGTTTTTTCTGACCTTTCTTTTGTTAGCATTATTCTCCTGTTTATGCTAGTCTGACATAAATGCAATGTCATTTGGATTTATTTTGATACGTGTTTTTGTTATTTAACTGTTTTGTATTTCATGTGAATTACAAAAATCAACTTGTTACTTATTGGCACAATTGGATCATATGTATTTAGTAATACAAATGTTATAAAGGGTTTCTCTCCTAAGTCAGTCAATGTAAGGCCCTAACTTTTTAAGTATATTCTCTTTGATAAACCCTTAGTAAATGTATGTAAAAGTAGCAGGAGTGTGAAACACATAATTATTCCTGCAGTTACACTAATAATTTGCACTTGCAAGCCTTTATCAAGTAACACTTCCCAGTGTTTGTTCTTGCATGCTAAGACGTGCATGGAATCATGTAAGTCCTTATATCATCTTTACCTTTCCATAACATAATGCAGATTGTAGTATTCATGAATGCTAATAATTTCTCACCTGATTTGCATAATCACAGTGCTGAATTTGCACTATATAAGCTAATTGTGTAGGTAAGGTACTTGTATCGTAGTAGGGGCGACTGGATCTCCACAATTCTTGATACTGCTATTTGACTTGCAATACTTTTGTCTACTTTCAGAACTGATTTTATGTAAAGATATGCTGATTTTTGTTACAATGAGATATGTTTTGACATTACTAACGCATTACATTTCGCTATACCATTGTTTGCTGTCAGCATTGCTGATCCACTGCAGTTGTCATAGCCATGTATATCAGTTATTTGTTTTAATCAAAAAGTTTATTTCAAGTAAATGTTACCTGCCATTATAGAAATATTTCTGTGAGAGAGTATTAGTAATGTGTTAAGCCTGTTTTATATACAAGTGTATATCCAAATAACTTTATTAATTTTTAATTACGAAGAATGTTTTTTGTAATGCTGCTATTTGTTACAGAGTTATGCACTGTTGTCATCCTTATAGTTTTTTTTATCTGTGCTTTTAATTTATTTTGTTTTGCAGGGGGTTACATTTCTGTTTCACATTTTGCTTTAGTTTTGTGCATGATGGCTAAATAAATTCGTACATATTTCTTTTGTTAACACTCACACTCTTTGCTTAATTCCTTTTTTTCTCTTTTACTTATGTATCATCTCATACAGTGCAGTGGTGCCTAAGGCTGGTCCCCATAAACATCTGTACACAGAATCAGAGAATGAAGTCATCATACAAACACTATGGCAACATGGATCATTCCTGTTAGACAGAAACAGGGCTGGCAAGTCCTCCTGTGACTGTATCTGGGAGCAAGTGGTCAACAATTAAACTTAAGGAAAGGTGTGCATATTTATATTATCTGAGCAACATTCTTCTGTGATTAAAATTTATTTATAATAATAATCCATGAAAAATGTCAGTTCTAGTTGGGACTAATAGGTATGAAGGACAATTATGATTAAATGTTTGAACTTTATAACTTATGGGACATTCGACTATGCTTTTGTAATAGGCAAGTGGTGAAACCTACCATTTATAATTTAAAGTGGAAACATGTCATATAAGAGTAGTAATGAGGATACAAGGAATATTTAATTAGTAAGGTAGTCTTTTTTCATTAGTAGCATTAACAGCAAAGTTATATTGCTCTTAACTTTAAATGATTTAAAAGAATAGTCCTTATATGGTAGTAATTAATAAAAATAACCATTTTATCTGTTACAGTAACCAAGGGTGGGTTTAAAGTTATAGTCTGTAAGACAACATATACTATATGAAACGTACATTTTTTTTTTTATTTAAAAGAGGTTTAAAATGTTAGTTTAATTGGTAGGGTGATTTTTGTGTATTAGTATGTGCTAAAAGCAAAGTTATAGTATTCTAAACCTTACATGGCAAATAACAACAACAACAATAATAATAATACCACCCTTGATAACTATCATATTGTCAGCATACCCCTTAGAGTTAACCCAGTAGTCAGGGACTTAGGGACACACATAGATAGTAATCTAGTTTTTGACCATCAAGTGTCTACAATAGTGAGGAAATCAGTCTATGTTGTGCAACTTATAAACAAAGGTTTGGCATCTAAGTCTAATGAAGTCATTGTTTCACTGTATTCGGCATTCATCAGACCAGTCAGTGAGTACAGTGCCCCCTTTGGTATTCACCTAAGCAGACATATCCAACAATTGGAATGTCCACAGAGGTTCCTCACTAAAAGAATACAGGGTGTAAGTAATATGTCCTATACAGACTGCCTCAAAGCCTTATCTCTGTATTCTGCCTTCTACAGACTTTTGAGGGGAGATCTATGCCTGGTATACACGGCATTGTCAGATCCCACTCTGATGGCCCTCCAGCATATCAACAAAACAAACAGCACCAGAATTTGCCATTCTTAAGACTTAAACCTTGCCAGTGATATAAACAGAACCTGCTGTAGAAACAGGTATGTATCCCAGAGACTACCCCATCTATGGAACAGGCTCCCCATGCATA
The DNA here is from genome assembly GCF_019279795.1 of Protopterus annectens. Classification (NCBI taxonomy): domain Eukaryota; kingdom Metazoa; phylum Chordata; order Ceratodontiformes; family Protopteridae; genus Protopterus; species Protopterus annectens. The sequence goes on from NC_056727.1 coordinate 479,191,729, forward strand.
TGAAGCTTAGTTCCTCCCTAACCCAATTCAGGTCCAAGTGCAACTTGGACAATTAGATGAAGAATAGGAAATTCATCCCTGGTTTGGCACCTATGTCTCTAATGGACACAGGCAACCTGTAATTGGTTCATCTCCCAGGCCCCTGCTTGTAAATGTTTCATCTCCCAAATCCTTGCTTACACTTATCAAAGGTACCAGGTTGTTAGCCTAGTAAACACCTATGAAACTATGAACAATAGTATGATATGGTGATCACTAAAACTAAATATTTTAATTGTTATAATGAGGAAGGGGGAACTTAAAGCTACAGACTGCAAGAAAGTGTATAGCACATGAATGTTCCCTATTTTTGTTCTAGAAAAAAATATAAAAGTACAATGCTAACAGTAATGTTACATAATAAGTGAATTATAATATCTAATGTATTACATGAGGGGGCAAGTCCACAAATAGAAGTGCATATTCAAAATATGTTGTATGTTGATATTAATGATTGGAATTGTTCTACTATATTGTAAAAAAATGTCATTATTGATTTCTTTGGTGCATACATAATGTATTATCTATGTTGGAACATTGCTTAGCAAATATAAAACTTTACATGGGAGCTGGATATATGGAAAGAAAGCATGGTACATTTGTAAGCTAGTAATTATTAAGATTAATAAATAATAGATGTCTGATTGTTTTAAGAATAATTATGACTAAATGTTAGGATTTTATAATTTATGGGACAATCTAGTATGTTCTAAAATCTTTGTTTTTAGATATGCATTGAAATTAGCTATTTACAATTTTTTTGCTCTGATCTTCCTGCTGACCAATGAGTTCTCTCTCAGAAATAACCTGCTGACTCATCTGTTCCCCCTGAAGAGAGACCTACAGCTCACTGGTGCCTTGGGGAGAGAGATGAGTAACCCAGGACTGCGGTGATCATCCACATAAGACATATTTGTTTCTTTGTTTGTCTTATCCTTCCCTTCAGAGTTCCTAATGCCACATGGCAGTTTCCTCAAATTCCACCATAGCTGCCATACTGAAAGAATGGGGTCAGAATGGAGAGCTGATAAGTCAGCAAGCAAAGGAGAGTAGTACTGCTGAAATTGAATTCATCCTCAAATCTTGGTGAGTGCCTTCATGAGGTGGAAAATGTTTTTTCACAAAGTCTCACGAAGACAACACTGATATATAGACTGTATTTACATAGCATATATCATGGACAGAAGTAGGCTAAAATTAAAAAGATAGCTGGGTGCCAAGCCCCCGGATAAAAAAGTGTCCAATCCTGGTAGACAGAGTGGTGCCAGCACTGGAAAAAAATTACATTGTATAATCCTTAAATACGGAAACATTCCAACAAGGTTGTAGAAGGAAGTAGCCCACAAAAATCACAAAAACTGATAGGCCAAAGAAGAGCCATAAAGACGATAGAGTGGACTATTGAGGATAAGAAAGAAATTATGTATTGTTACTATTATGCAAAAAGCCCAACATTTCCAGACACAATATATACAAAAAGATTAAGGAGAGAAATTAGAGGAAAGAAAAATACTTCCACAAGGAAAAACTGTAAGAAGCTTCAAATAAAGATATATGTTCATTAGTACAAAAAAATTGTGAAAAACAGTATATAGACCAAGAAACTTTGATCTGTTTGGAAAAAGAAGCATCTGAGGAAGTGAGAAAATATATACAACAAAACCTAGAGATTTTCTAAAAGGTGAAACCCAAATTTATCAATATAAAGAAGGCAGCCCCAAAGATATTCAAAGAGAAATACAGGCAAAGGCATCCAGATATGGAAAATTTCACAATAAAAAATAATATCACACAGAGGGAATGTAGAAAAGAAGATTAGTAAAGCAAAATTAAAAAAAAATAGAAGTTGAAGTTATGGAGTGCCTGCAAAGTGAAGGATTTGGTGTAGAAGGTCCAACACAGATTACATCAAGCATGATGGAACAAGTCCCCAAAGTAATGAGAAACAGGAAAATCAGGAGACGTTTGAAGAAGAAATATCGATGAGGCAAAGGAATCCAGACATGGAAAACTATACAATACACAAAAATAAGAAGACAAAGAGCAACAGTAGAAAAGGAGATTAGTAATGGAGAAGTTAAAGAAATAGAAACAGTTTATGGAGTACCTGCAAAGTGAAGGATTCAGTGTAGAAAATCTAATTCAGGAAGCACCATAATGAGCAATGGACCTCCAAATTAAGGGGAAACTAGTAGAAGAGGAAGCAATTGGTCAGGTGCCATATGAAGATATTTTGGAGCCTTGTACAGGAGACCAGTATAAATGTTTACTTGAAGTTGACAGCAAGGGAAGGAACAGGTAACTGGAAACTCTGATGCAGTTAATGTTGAGGAGTGATAGGCCAGTGAGTTCCCATATGACAGAGCAACAGATAGCATAGGATGAAATTGGAGAGAATGTGCCACAGGAAGATGCTACAGAACTTTCTATAGAATACCCACCGGAAATGATAAACAAAAAATGTGCCCTTAATTTAGAAGAAAATGATCTAAGAGAATAGTTGCTTGATTTAATACAGATAAATAGATATATTAAGATCAATGAAAGAAATAGACTGCAGAAGGTCAATAAAACCCCAAAACTCAGAAGTTTGATAAAACAAATGAATACAGTAATTAGGACTGTTCATAGAGATCCATGCAATATTACAGAAGTAAACAGGATATATTAATGTGCAGCTAAATTGATAACTGATAAAGTTCTACCACAAGAAAACAGGGTAGTGAGGGAAAGGAAGAGGAGAAATCAAATACCATCATGGAAGTATTGAATAGAGAAAACTATAAAGGAATTGAGATGAGATGTGTCACTATTAGAAGAGTATAGAAGATGGAACAGATCAACAAAAATACTTAGAAAGATAGCCTTGATAAAAGCAATGCACAGTATTAGAACAGAAAAGGATCTATCATGGATTATCACAAATGACAAAATAAAAATCTCAGCACAGGTGGAAAAACTTAGAAGATACAAAGATAAATATAAAGGAAAAGTACAAAATAAGCAGTTTATTGATGACCCCAAAAAGGTACTATAGAAAACTGGGAAACAAGGCTGAAAACCACCAAAAAAAAGAAATAGATACATTTTGGAGAAGTATTTATGAAGATCCTGTGGAGCACAACAAATATGCTAAATGGATAGATGAAGTAAAAGAAAGAATAAGAAGTTTAAAGGTACAAGATATGAAATTGGATGAAGTAAGAGCCTGAGAGATTGAAACAAGTTAAGAAAAGCCACTGATTCGATAACCCCAGGCCCAGCTGCAGTACCTAACTTCTTCTGGTTAAAAGTATTAACATCTTTGTACAAAGATTCAGCCATGAGTAAGAACTATAGATATATATATATATATATATATATATATATATATGTACACCCTGAACAGATACCAACCTGGTTAATAACAATAAAAACAATGGTCCTAATTAAGAGTGAACCTGCAATCTACCCTAAAAATTATAGATCAAAACTTGCCTTCCAATGACAAATAAACTATACACTGGAATTGATGCCAACAGAGCTTATAGTCATTTAGAAAAAAAACTTAATTATGGCAATAGGATAAATGGGCAATAAAAGAAAATCATATGGAACAAAGGATCATTTGTTGTTAAATAAAGTCATAGTGGAGAACTGTTAAAAGGGGATGAATTTAAGTATGGCATGGATTGACTACAAAAAACATTTGAGAGTATCACATATTCATGGATAAAAGAGTGCTTAATAATGCATGAGATACATCCTATCCTGATAAACTACATCACAGTGAAGTGACCATGAAACAGTGGCAGACCACTTTGCAATTAAGCCATGATAAAGAAGAAATTATTATTCCAGGGATACAAATTCAACAGGGGACATTCCACGGTGACTCTCTGTCACCACTACTATTCTGTCTTACCCTTAACCCATTAAGTTGTCTACTTAACAGCTTAGGCCATGGATATAATTTGGCTCCTACAAAACAACAAAGTGTAAAGACTTTTCATCTTCTCTTTGTTGATTATTTAAAACTGTATAGCTCATCAGATGAGGAACTGAAAGCACAACAGCAAGTTGTCAAAACTGTTTCAGATGATATAAGAATGTCATTTGGTCTTGACAAACATGCAAAAGCAACATTTAAACCAAGAAAAATGCAACACCAAGAAAACATCAGTTTGGGACAAGAATGTGATATAAAAGAACATGAGCAAGAGGAAGTGTCTAAATATTTGCGAATTGATGAAGGATCAACAATAAAACACAAAAATTGTGAATAAAACTTTGTAAGGAATACTTTAGAAGACTTAAATTAATCCTGAAATCAGCATTGGTATCTAGGAACAAAATTCAAGCTATAAACTAATTTGCTCTTCCTGTTCTAACTTAGAGTTTTGGAGTGATTGACTGGCCCCAAAATGCGTTGGATAGATTAGACAGGAAAACAAGAAGGATGCCTCATGCTCACCAAATGATTTATAAAAATCAGTGCATGCCAAGATTATATATTCCCTGTTCCAAAGGAGGTATACACCTCCTTGAAATTGATTATATGTATAGATTTGCAATCATGGGACTGCACACATATCTGCTGACTTCACAAGACCCAAACATAGTGAAAGTCAGTTGGGAGGGTGGCCTAATGGTTAAGGTGTTTGCCTTACAAACAGAAGGTGCAGGGTTTGAATCTCACAAGGGATAATTGGCTAGGCTTAAAATGGCTCGCAAGGGCAGTTAGCTTAGTACTAACCTATGAACCTATACGTTCTGAAACATTTGGGTAATAAATCTAAGATGACTTCCCTGCTTAGTCTAGCAGAAGCATATTGGCATCAAGCAGAAATGGAAATCAAACCAGAAGTAGATAAAAATCAAGCAACAACTGAATGTGTCAAAAAACAAAAGAAAGAATATTAGGTGAAGTACCAGATGAAATGGAAAGAAATATGGAAAATGCATAAATATAGTAGCAGGTATAGAAAACTTCTGGAATAACCTCATGTTGATCAGGAACAAATGCAGGAATGGTTAAGGAGAGGTGAATTCAAACCAAAAGATGTAATGTTAATATTGGTGGCACAAGACAGTGTGCTACGTACACATTGGTTTACAAATTCCATTGAACATGTGGGATTAACAGATAAATGTAGGTTTTGTAAAACAGAACTGGAAACAGTTGCACAACTTGTTGCTGGTTGTGACATACTAATGGCAGAATGACTACATACTGAAAGGCATAATAATGTGGCAAGACTGTTGCACTGGGGATTGTGCATGCATTATGGTATTGAAGTGGCTGAAAAAAAACTGGAAACACGGGTCACAAAGCATCATAGAAAATTATGAAGTCTACATTACATGGGATCACCCAATACCAACAGTTCAAAAGATAGGTGCTAGAAAACCAGATATTATGGTCCATGAAGAGAAGATAAAAGTAGCATTGATCATTGAAATCACCACACACAGTGACTACAGTGTATTGCATACAAAGAGACATAAAGTCATAAAATATCAGTATTTGCAGGCAGAAATGAGAGCAATGTGGAAGAAAGATACTCAGACAGTTCCAATAGTAGTTGGAGCAATGGATCTTATAAAAAAGAATCTACAGTCATATTTAGATATGTTACCAATGCATGTAACTCTGTACAAATTGCAGAATGATTCATTACTGGGCCCATTGTGGGTGCTGTAAAGAGCACGTTTGGCTGACATCAAATATTGAAACAATACTACTTTCATGAACTTTAATCGTATTTTGACTTAGGAATGGGGTCCATTCCCATCATGGTATTAGAAACCCAAAAGATTTGGAGAAATTAAAAAAGAATAAGCTTTAATTTAATAAGAATAAGAATAAGCGGACTTAGAACTAGTGTGGACTGGGAGAATCCAACTGTTTAATTAAAACAAAGCATCGCAAAGGCCCAAGATATTGATGAGATGCGATTTCTGCCAAGTGCTCTGAATGTCAAAGTGAAGAAATTCAATGAAGCACGGGTAAACGGCAGGAATAACTATGACTCTCTTAAGGTAGCCACATGCCTCATCATCTAATTAGTGATGCGCATGAAAGGATAAACGAGATTCCCACAGCAAAACCACAGCTAAGGGAATGGGCTTGGCAGAATCAGTGGGGAAAGAAGACCCTGTTAAGCTTGACTCTAGTCTGGCAATGTGAAGAGACATGAGAGGTGTAGAATAAGTGGGACGCCTTGGCCACTGGTGAAATACGACTACTCTTATAATTTTTTTCACTAATCCAATGAGGAGGGGGGGGTGAGCCTCACTGGGGCTATCGCTTCTGGCTCCAAACATCTAGCATCTGAGTGTGACCCGCTCTAGGGACAGTGTCAAGTGGGGAGTTTTACTGGGCCAGTACACCTGTCAAAGAGCATTGTAGGTGTCCTAAGGTGAGTTCAGGGAGGACAGAAAATCCCATGGAGCTGGAAGGCAAAAGCTCACTTGATCTTGATTTTCAGTATAAATACAGACCATGAAGCAGGGCCTCACGATCCTTCTGGATTTTAGGATTTAAGCAGGAGGTGTCAGAAAAGTTACCACAGGGACAACTGGATTGTGACAGCCAAGCGTTCATAGGAACATCACTTTTTGATCCTTTGATGTCGGCTCTCCTCCTATCATTGTGAAGCAGAATCCACCAAGCATTGGACTGTTCATCCATTAATAGGGAAAGTGAGCTGGGTTTAGACCACTGTGACAGGTTGGTTTTACCCTACTGATGATGTGTTGTTGCAATAGTAATCCTGCTCAGTATGAGAGGAACCTCAGGTTCAGACATTTGGTGTATGTGCTTGGCTGAGCAGCTAATGGTGTGAAGCTAGCCTCTGTGGGATTATGATTGAAAGCCTCTATATCAGAATCCTGCCTAAAAGTAATGATACCACAATGCAGTGGATCTCCAGTTGGCCGGGCATAGCCAGCCGCAGGGTCGGTGAGGAGCGCCACTCGTCACTGGGTCAGAGCTTGGACAGAAGGGGGCTACCTCATTCCAGCAGTGCACCGCACATTCATTTGGAATTGGGTGCTAAATCATTAATAGATGACCAGATTTTAATAATATAATAATAAATTATTATTAATAAATAGAATAATAATAAATACATGTGTATTGTTACTATTATGCAAAAAAACAGAATTTCCAGACACACGATATACAAAAAGACTGAGAAAGAAATTAGAGGAAATACTTCCACAAGAAAAACTGCTAGAAGTGTCAAATAAAAAATTGTGTTCATTAATACAACATATTTGTGAAAAACAGTATATAGACCAAGAAACTTTGATCTGTTTGGAAAGAAACATCTGAGGAAGTGCAAAAATATAAACAACAAAACCTAGAGATTTTTGAAAATTATCAAAAAGAAATATGGACATTGGAAAAAAAGAGATTTGATATGGTGCAATATTTATACAAAGGTGAAAGCCAAATTTATCAATATAAAGAAGGGAGCCCCAAAGATATTAAAAGAGAAATACAAGCAAAGACATCCAGATATGGAAAATTTCACAATTAAAAAAAATAATAATACCACAAAAAGGGACTGTAGAAAAGATTAATAAAGTAGATGTTAGAGTGTGCTAAACAATGAATAAAGGTTGGAATTAATTCTGCTACAATTATGCAAAATAAAATAAAGGCTTCCTTAAATGTAGGAATAGAGCTTAGCAATGTGTAATGAGCATCCATATTATTTGACATAGTTCTGACTGTATTGTGAAAGACAAGGAACATCTATTCATAGACATGCTTTTTATAAAATCAGCAGTATGTGCTCCCTTATAACCTGTTTTCTCAAAAAACATGTTCTCCCACAGTATCAGCAAAGAAGTTGACAGATGAATGGAAATGGCTTTTTATAAAATCAGCAGTACGTACTTTTTCACACGATGTTTCCTTAAAAACATATTTGTCACCATATTAGAAAAAGCTTGACGTAATTCCTTACAGATGAATGGACATAGTCAACAGAAAAAACAATATATGCATGCTTTCCCACAAGATATTTCCTTAAAAAACAAGTCTGGAAAGTAAAGCATCAGCAGAACAGATGTTTCCGTACAAAGTCCAATAAAAGATATCAAGAAGAAAAATAGGATCTAAAGTGCATGAGAAAAACAAAATAAATAGACTGGAAAAATCAAGCTAATGTTAGAGATATTTGTAGGAACACATGTGTTCCAAGGTATTGTGTAGGAGAATAATCATTTATACTGATCATGAAGTAAATACTTGAACATCTATGCTACAAGCTGTCACAGAAGTACTTGTTTGCTATAAGAATAAGTTATTAGTAACTGTGCTTATAGTAAAATAGTATCATGCTGCAAAGTAAATTTCTTTATCAGTGTGCAGTTGCAAGGCTCAGTGCCTTAAACAGACTGCAGATGCAGTCATGCAAACCTCTATGTAATAACCAGACTCTGATTCAGCAGTAAACAGCCAGCAATACTTTGTGTCTTAACAAGACTTTGGTTTCAGCGGTGTAAGTACAGCACGGAAGCACCTTCATAATTTATTTTTCAGTGGCGAGTCTAGCCTGCATTCGAACACAGGGGAAGTGATGCCTGCATAGGGTCACCACAGTAAAGGCGCAGTAACTAAAGGTTGTGTATATGAGTGAGTCCTACATAGCAGCACTCCAGCTTTATACAGCTTGCAGCAGTACAGTTTTCAGACATCTGAATCCAGAGAAACTGCCATGTAGGAAGGCTGCAGTGCCATATATTCTCCAAGAAAGGTGAAGAACAAGGTTTCGAAGCTGCCTACTACCAGCTCCATTTCACCAGCTTCTCTAGTGACTACGAAAAATTTACCAGCCATCTGCAACAACAGCCTGATCACCTGTTCTCTTGCTAATTGGTAAGATGCCATTAGGGACTATAGCAGGAGATGTAAACAAAGCTTTACTCTTAATGTCTCAGAACAACCAGAGAAATATGGGAAAATGCAATATTGGTATATACAGCACATTAGTAAATGTAAAACCTTATTAGGGCAAATTGATGTTCAGGCATTATGTAAGTGGGTTGTAACATTTGATTGGTATCTGAAACAAAAAATGAGGCATGTCATAGTAAATGTTTATTGTGTGAATCATCTGAAACTGCTTTTTGTGTGCAATGCCATAAAAATACAGTGTAGGCCATAGCTCAAAGGTTAGACTGTAAAGACAAACCTGTTAATGGTGACAAACCAACAAAAGGTAAAATCCTTATATTATATCCAGATATTAAACAATTGTTTTTTGTTACTGCATTGATATCAGAGTTAGAACAGCAGTCAAAATCTATTACTGACAGAATCTTCTATAGATCGTGTTACACCCTTTAAAGAATATGTACAACAGTGGAATGAAGCTGCTGTTCAACACACAACTGATGAGGACAGGGGCAAGATTCTTGATCATTTAAAAGAAGAATTTAACAAATTCCTAAGAGACAAACAAGTTGAGTTCAAAAAGTTCAGAAGTAATATACAAGAATTCTGTCAAAAGTGCATAAGGGCCCTATAATCAACAGAAGAGTCTACTAAAAAGTATCATAAAACTTGTAAAGAACTACAAAAGGAAATATCAGATCTTAAGGAACAGTTACAGGTAAAGAAAATCAGGTTAGTGATGTTCAGGATAAATTAGTACAAGCTAATATTCAAATAGAAGAGTTAAAGGAGGAAATGCAGAGCACAAAACCAGTACAAGTCATAGAAAAGGGAACCACTGCAGATCTATATACAGTCTAGATTATTACAAAGCTTACCACAGTGGAATGATAAAAAGGCATATTTTGCAACATGCTTGCATTTGAAGAATGGGTAGCATATGCAGCAGGATCTGATGTATGGACAGATGCATTACTTAGATGTTTCTGGATTTTTATTTCCAAATGTTTTAAAACTTTCATTCAGTTAAAGAAAGACACATCAGTTAAACAGTAAAGTAGGACATATGACAGCTGTTCTAATGGCATATACACAAGGGCAGCCTCTCGTAGCTAAGTTGTTAAATAATTTTAAAATCACCATCTCAGATAAATTAATGGAACAAGCTGACCATTTCAGACTTGCCTTTCAGATCATATATCAAAGGTCAGATAGGGACATACAAAAAACAGAAATACAAAAACAGTGAATACATTGCTTTCTACAGTAAGTCAAAGGGGTCCCATGGGATATTAAATGCATTTATGAAGAAAATTCAGATACCCTCACGGATTTGGTACAAGAATTAATAAGGGGACAGACTATGACCAATGTTGGGACATTATACTCACACCATATCTTTGCATTAGGAGAGGGTAGTGAGTCATTTGAGGTGATTGGGGAGGTTAAAAACCAAGTAAGACAATGGTGGTGTGAATAACCACCAGCAGGTAGAGCTGCATCTGTACCAACAGTTCCTGTTCCTGTGTCTGTAGCACCAGAATCTGGTGTAGCTAATGAACAAAAGGCACCAACATGTTTTTTTCTGTAAGAAAATAGTGCATGTTAAACAAAATTGTGATCAGTACAAAGCTTGGCATAAAAAGAAGGAAGAACAGGGTGTGTTTCCAAAAACAGAACTAAAAAATTTGCAAGAAAAATCAGAAAAACAGGTCTATGCACAGAGACCTTACAATATTGGTAAAGACAGAGCTATACAGGAAAGGAGGATGTATGCCCCATATATTTTCAAGCAGCCTCACCTGTAGAGCAGGCAGAAGGGATGACTTGGCAGCAGTTATGAAAAAATATTGAAAAACTTAAATATGTAGATCACTCAGACACAGAGGAAGATGACAAGCAAAAACATGCAGTGTGGCATATTGCATTTGGCAATAAAGGGGAAGATGAGTGGATCTCCTTACAATAGGGGTGTGCCCCCCTACTCTGGTATCTTTCTTGACTGCTTTTAAAAGAGGTCGAGACGGACGACCACTGATTTATATCTGGGTAGAGGAGTCACTATGGAAAAATGTCTTATTAGACAAAGTAGCAGCAATATCCATCACAGATAGACAGTTACCTGTAAATCCTAAAAAAAGGGTTTGCATTTCAGAATTTTATGACACAGGATGCTATGCAGTGTGTAGCCAAGATGTAGACATAAAATTTAACCAAGAAGGACAGACATGGAAGGGTGCATTTTTAATGCATCCATCCTGCTCAACTACCATTATTGGTATTGACATTCTAGGACCTTTGGGCATAGTAATTATCTTGCCTAACAGTATTCTGTGGATAGGAGACAGGAAAAAAGGAGAGGGAGAGAAAAGTGCAGGTTGCTGTGTTATCTCTCTTCCTGAAAAACCTGCCAAGCCTACAGAATATGTGAATACATTCAGTGAGGATGTGTTCCAGCATTTACAACAGCAATTCCCAAACCTGTGGTTCAAGGGTTCCAGTGATTGTGGAAAACTAGAAATGCCGGTAGGGGTGGGTAGTGATCAGGATTATATACCTCCATTTCAAAAACAATATCCCATTCCCAGGGAGGCAGAAGAACATATGGAAAAAATGTATTGCAGAATGGGAAAAGGAAAGAATTAAACAAAAAGGCAACAGTCCCACAAATTTACCAATCTGGCCAGTCAAGAAAAAAGATGGTAGTTATTATCTTGTTATTGATTTATGGAAGGCTAATCAATACACAACTCCTAGAGCACATTTGATTCTGGGAGTTCCAGAGTTGTCTGTACATATTAAGCCACAAAGTAAGTGTTTTACAGTAATAGATTTAGCAGATGGATTTTTGCAGCACCACTCAGGAAAAAAGACTGGCCACAATTTGCCTTTACATTTAAAAAACAGCAATATGTCATGACAAGGTTACCTCAAGGATTTCAAAGCAGTCCAGTTATTTTTCACCAGACAGTAGGATCCATCCTGCAACATCTGGAAAAGGATGACTCAGTGTTGCATTACACTGATGACATATTAATCCAGTCTGAGACAGTAGAAGATCATGTATGGCTTCTTAAAAAAGTTTCCATACTATACAGCAGCCAGGGTTTTAGGTTAAAAGTGAAAAGATTCCATTTATGTCTCAAGAAGTTAAGTTTCTATGTACTATTACAAAACCATCAGGAAGATCTCCTTGCCCTATGCATGTGCAAGGCACTTTATGATTGGAAAAGCCATTGACTATAGCAGAGCTACATAAATTAATGGGAATCATGAATTACAATTGGGAATTTATAGAGGATTATGCATCTGTGGCTGCTCCTCTTTAGAAAATTTTACAAGAACAGAAGAACTCCACCTTTTTAGAGTGGGGGCCCCCATGAGGATGAGGCATTTTCACAAATGAAAGTAAAATTAGCACAAGCTACAGAATTAATAGCACCCACACCAAAGTTGCCATTTGTGCTACGGGCAGCAGCAGGGAAGAAAGCATTATCTGTGGTAATATTACAGGAATGGCCACATGGTGGCGACAACAGAATGGAAAAAAACATTACATCCAGTTACTTTCTGTAAGGCCTATACTAGAACATCGAAGTTTCAAAACTTTGAATGTTCTAATATCGACCCCTATTCAGTGAAAGCTTAAAACATTGAACATACAGAACAGCGAATTTTTTCCTAGGGAAAAAATTTGCTGTTCCAAAACACATAAGCACAACACAAGCACACCAAACAAACAGCAATCCACACACATACACCTAAAATCTTACACCTAACCCTACACTAAACTATACATACACCACTAACTATCCACTTACCTTAACCCAAACCTTAACCCTAAGGCCCATCACTATTGCACACTCACCTCAGCTGCGCCCTAACCCTAACTCACCTACCCCACCCTAACCCTCACATCCACACAATCGCACACTTACCTGACCTGCACCCTAACCCTAACTCACCTAACCCACCCTAACCCTCATGTCCACACAATCGTACACATACCTAACCCGCACCCTAACCCTAACTCACCTAACCCACCATAACCCTCACGTCCACACAATCGCACACATACCTAACCCGCACCCTAACCCTAACTAACCTGACCCGTGCTCAATCGCACACTTACCTGAACCTGACCCGTAACTTTCCACCACAGCGCTGAAAATACCGAAGCAACAGAAACGGACAACCAAATTCTTTCCCTAGGAAAAAATTTGTTTTTTTTTGCAGCTTCAACATTTTCAGCTTTCGCTGAATAGGGGTCAATATTGGAACATTCGAAGTTTTGAAACTTCGATGTTCTAATATAGATCCTTTCTGTAGTAGAAAGATGATCCAGTGGAATTGGACTACCACCCTTGCATACAGCAGTTATTAGCCATTTACTGGAGTATTAATCAAACTGATTACCTGACTGTATTTTCCAATATTATAGTACAAACACCACACCAAGCAGTAAAAGCTCTAGTAGATAATTTTGAAATAAATAAAATCACAGATGTTATTAGTTAGGCAGTCTTTGCAAAATGGATGGCACTGTTTGGAATGAAAACTGTCACAATTCAGACAGGGGACAAATATTATTTGTCAAATCACATGGTATATGAAGGAAAACAGCATAACTGCCTAGAAAAAATAATGTCACCAGATGTACAATTTTCTCCTGAACTAATCAAGTTACCAGGGCATACATCAGCTCAAAGAGCTTAATTGGAGGCAGTACTGTATGTGCTAAGGTATTATAATCCTGTTAACATTTTCTCAGACGGTGCTTATGTAGTAAATTCTTTAAGACTTCATATGGACACCTGGATAAGGTGAGGATTTGTAGACAGTGTAGGCAAACCATTATGCCATGCCAAAGTATTAAAAGACATGCATAAAGTTATAACAATGTCAAATCAACAAGGACACTACAGCATTTTAAAAGTAAAAGCACACCAAAAACCAATGTTACATGTTGGCAAAGTAATACAAATAAAATTTTTACAGTTGTACACGATAAAACTCCTGCTATGGGACAAGAAAATGGCAGTATAGCAAATAGCAGTGCTGCCCTGTCAGATGGGTTATATTACATTTGTGGTAAATATGCTTATAAATGGTTATGAAAGGGATGGGATGGCACCTGCTATATAGGGTTAGTAGTACCAGCAATGCACCATGTAAAAGAGTTACCAAAGTGAAGCATTAGAAATGCAAAAAAGAAAAGAGACATATTACTTGTAATTGAAAATCCAGAAAATCCAGTAAACACCTTAGATACATCATGTATTTACCATCAAAATCTTGATTATTTAAAATTAAAAGGTATGGATCTAGGAGGTGTTGTAATTTCTGGAGCAGGTATATTCACATGGTATGGAGCATCAAAAGCCATTAGGAAGTTAAGAAAAATATCTAAATTGGTTGAAGTTTTGGCAAATGCCACTTTCAATGCAATCTCAGACATTACTGTCAAAATGACAGCCATACGAACTATGGTTTTACAAAATCGAATGGCATTAGATTACATACTAGCATCCTATGGGGTGCATGTGCCTTAAGAGGAGAACAGTGTTGTACATTTATTCCAGATAAAACAGAGTCTCTAAAAATGCATTTAGACGTCATTGCGCAAGTTTCACAACATACTAGAAAAAAAATGGAATGACGATTGGAGGGAATGGTTTAGTAATCTATTTACAGGGTGGACAGGAAAATCATTATATTTTTAATCAGTATTATTACTATTGTAGTGCTTGCTTGCATATTGCTCACATGTATTAAAGTCTGTTTAACAAAAGCTAATCAACAAGTTACTGTTACAAATTGCCATAATAAAAATGTATTATCAAACAATGATGAATTTGTCTCCCTGGTTTAAAATAAAAAGGGGGAACTGTTAGTGTGTGCTAAACAATGAATAAAGGTTGAAATTAATCTGCTAAAAATATTCAAAATAAATAAAATAAAAGCTTGCTTAAATGTAGGAATAGAGCTTAGCAATATGTAATGAGCATCCATACTATGTGACATAGTTCTGACTGTATTTTGAAAGACAAGGAACATCTATTAATAGACATGCTTTTTATAAAATCAGCAGTATGTGCTCCCTTACAAGTTGTTTCCTCAAAAACATGTTCTTCCACAGTATCAGCAAAGACGTTGACAGATGAATGGACATGGCTTTTTATAAAATCAGCAGTACGTACTTTTTCACAAGATGTTTCCTCAAAAACATGTTTGTCGCAATAGTAGAAAAAGCTTGATATAATTCCTCACAGATGAATGAACATAGTCAACAGAAAAAACAATTTGTACATGCTTTCCTACAATATATTTCCTTAAAAAACAAGTCTGGAAAGTAAAGCATCAGCAGAACAGATGTTTCTGTACAAAGTCCAAAAAAAGATACCAAGAAGAACAACAGGATCTAAAGTGTGTGAGAAGGACAGTATAAATAAACTGTAAAAATCAAGCTAATGTTACAGATATTTGTAAGAACAAACTTGTTCTGAGGTATTGTGTAGGGGAATAATCATTTATACTGATCGTGAAATAAATTGAACATCTATGCTACAAGCTGTCACAGTAGTACGTGTCATTTGTTATAAGAATAAGTTATTTATTAGTAACTGTGCTTACAGTAAATAGTATCATGCTGCAAAGTATATTTCTTTATCAGTGTGCAAATGCAAGGCTTAGTGCCTTTAATAGACTGTAGATGCAGTCATGTAAACCTCTGTGTAATAACCAGATTTTGATTCAACAGTAAACAGCCAGCAAAACTTTGTGTCTTAAGAAGACTTTGGTTTCAGTACAGTAAGTACAGCACAGCAGCACCTTCATAATTAATTTTTCAGTTGCGAGTCTAGCCTGCATTCGAACACAGTGGGGTGATGCCTGCATAAGGCCACCACAGTAAAGGTGCAGTAACTAAAGGTTGTGTATATGAGTGAGTCCTACATAGGAGCACTCCAGCTTTATACAGCTTGCAGCAGTACAGTTTTCAGATGTTTGAATCCAGAGAGACTGCCATGCAGGGAGGTCACAGTGCCATATAATATATTCTCCGAGAAAGGTGAAGAATAAGCTTTTGAAGTCGCCCACTGCCAGCTTCATTTCACCATCTTCTCGAGAGACTACAAAAAATTTCCCAGCCATCTGCAACAACAGCCTGATCACCTGTTCTCTTGCTAATTGGTAAGACTTTTTTCTGTATCACATGTAAGTATGGGTTAGTATTTCATCTGAGTATTCAAAACTTGCTAAACAACCAAAATGGCAGAAAGACAGCTTCAAAACAACAGCTTCAATAACAGGCTTTTACTATGTTGAATCCACAATATATGAAATATAGAGCTTTGCTGTTGTAAAAGTCAAGTGGCGTTGTAATTCCACAGCTTTAAAACATGTGGATGCCATAAAAACAGAACGGACATAAAAGTGAAGAACCCTTCTGATGTAAACAATGGACAAGCGCTTTCAGCTTTTTCAAGCCTTCTTCAGATCCAAGTAGGTAAGCTGGGTTCAGTGTTTAAAAGTTGGTATCATCCAATAAAACACCTCAGTGAATGATGAATGTTAACCAATCAAGTTAGTCCATTGGTACACACCTCCATAGCTTGAAGTTAAAACTCTTTATTTAAAACTCTTTGTTTAAAACAACATGACAGTTTGACACTTCTAAGACAGACTCAGACATATTTTCAGAAGGAATATTAGTAAAATCTTTTCAATAGGTTCTGGTTAAAAGAACAAGCTCTGTATAAAAGCCAATATTTTGAGAGAAAAAGGTGAAAAATTAAGAAAAAAAAAAATTAAGATGGTCATTTAGGGGGCTTCTTTTTATTTCATTACAACAGTTTCTTTGGGACAACAGAGCCTAAGTCAGTATACCTAAGGTTTCTGTCAATAAAAACAGGTCATAAGTGAGCATAGCTCATTGCTCGTCTATTTTTAAGAAAAGGTTTTAAGGGAACACAGCCATTAAGGCCAGGGGGGTTATCTGCCCTCAGCCGCATTATCCATTTGGCTTCCTCTCTCTCAGTCAGATTGGTCAGGTCTCCTTCTCTGGAAGTAAAATGTATCTTTGAAATGACCATGAAAACAAAGCTATGTCCCTCATGCTCACGTAAATGAAGAAAAAGAGAGTTTGTTTCCTTTCTGTTACGTATATCAGATCGATGTTTGATAATTCTTTCCTTTAGCTTCATATTAGTTTTTCTAACATAAAATGCTGTGTAGGAAGTGCAGGTAGCTATGTAAATAATATTGCTGGTTAGGCAATTAGCTAATCCATGAAAAACAAATGTCTGTTTAGTAACCGGATGCTTAAATGTGTTGCTACAATTGATTACATTACAGACCTTGCAGAAGCCACATTTCTTTGTTCCTGATGAATTATTATGTACGTAGTTGTTACATATCCCGTCATTTGAGCATAAAATCCTTTTGAGAGTCTTTTTATTTTTGAAGAGGAAACTTGGGTTATCTCCAACAATCTCTTTTAACTTTTTATCTGAAGTTAGAATCGGCCAGAACTTTTTGATCACCTGGCATACTTTTTGATCATTTTTTTTTCTTAATTTTTCACCTTTTTCTCTCAAAATCTTGGCTTTTATGCAGAGCTTGTTCTTTTAACCAGAACCTACTGAAAATATTTTATTAATATTCCTTCTGAAAATATGTCTGAGTCTGTCTTAGAAGTGTCAAACTGTCATGTTGTTTTAAACAAAGAGTTTTAAATAAAGAGTTTTAACTTCAAGCTATGGAGGTGTGTACCAATGGACTAACTTGATTGGTTAACATTCATCATTCACTGAGGTGTTTCATTGGATGATACCAACTTTTAAACACTGAACTCAGCTTACCTACTTGGATCTGAAGAAGGCTTGAAAAAGCTGAAAGCGCTTGTCCATTGTTTACATCAGAAGGGTTCTTCACTTTTATGTTCATTTTTTTCTGTTTTTATGACATCCACATGTTTTAAAGCTGTGGAATTACAACTCCACTTGACTTTTACAACAGCAAAGCTCTATATTTCATATATTGTGGATTCAACATGGTAAAAGCCTGTTATTGAAGCTGTTGTTTTGAAGCTGTCTTTCTGCCATTTTGGTTGTTTAGCAAGTTTTGAATGCTCAGATGAAATACTAATATCTGCGATGCAACGCTCTTCCAATATTTACATTGTTTTTTGTTCTGCTGAATGTTCTTTAGCGGAATTCACTTCTTTTTCTGGATGTAAGTATGGATGACATTAGGGACTATAACAGGAGATGTAAGCAAAGCTTTACACTTAATGTCTCAGAACAACCTGAAAAAATATGCGAAAAAATGCTATGTTGGTATACAGAGTACATTAGTAAATGTAAAACCTTATTAGGGCAAGTTGATGTTCAGGCATTATGTAAGTGGGTTGTAACATTTGATTGGTATATAAAACAAAGAAATGAGGCATGTCATAGTAAATGTTTATTGTGAGGAGAAACAGGAAGGTCAGGAGACATCTAAAGAATAAATATAGACAAGGGAAAGAAAAAGATATTTATTATGGTGTAATATCTATGCAAAGGAGAAAAGAAAACTAACCAATGAAAAAAGAGCAGCACCAAAAATAAATGAAGAGAAATACAGGCAAAAGAATCCAGACAGGGAAAACTTTACAATACAAAAAATAAGAAGACAAAGAGGAAAAGTAGAAAAGGAGATTAATAATGGAGAATTTAAAGAAATAGAAACTGAGGTTATGGAGTATATGCAAAAGTGAAGGGTTCAGTGTAGAAAATCTGATTCAGAAAGTACCACAACAGTATAGAGCAATGGACATCCAAGTTAAGGGGAAACCAATGGAATGGGAAGCAATTGGTCAGGTGCCATATGAAAATATTTTGGAGCCTTCCACAGGAAATGAGTATAAACATTCACCTGAAGCTGGATGGCAAGGGAAGGAACAGGAAACTGTGGAAACTCTGACACAGTTAATGTTGAGGAGTGATAGGCCAGTGAGTTCCTATATGACAGAGCAATGGATGGCACATGATGAAATTGAAGAGAATGTGCCACAGGAAGATGTTATAGAACTTCCTACAGAACGCCCACAGGAAATGGAGAACAAAAAATGTGCCCCGAGTTTAGAATAAAATGAGCTAAGAGAAGAGTCACTCGATTTAATAGAGATAGATATATTAAGATCAATGAAAGAAAGAGACTGCAGAAGGTCAACAAAACCTAAAAAGTCAGAAGTTTGATAAAATAAATGAACAAAGAAATTAGGACTGTCCATAGAGATCCATGCGATATAACAGATGTAAACTGGATATATTACTGTGCAGCTAAATTAATAACAGATAAAATTCTACCACAAAAACACAGGGTAGTAAGGGAAAGAAAGGAGAGAAATCGAATAACATCATGGAAGTATCGAATAGGGAAAACTATAAAGCAATTAAGACAAGAAGTGCCACTGTTAGAAGAGTATGGAAAAGGGAACAGATCAACAAAAGTACTCAGAAAGGTAGACGTGATAAAAAGCAGTGCACAGTATTATAACGGCTCAAGATTTATCATGCACTGTTGTAAATAATAAACTAAAAATAGCACAGACAGAAAAACTTAGGAGATACACAGATAAATATAAAGGAAACGTACAAAATAAGCAATTTATAGATGACCCCAAAAAGTTCTATAGAAAAATGGGAAACAAGGTAAAAGGACTTGAAAGACCTCCCCCCCAAAGGAAGAAATATATACATTTTGGGGAAGTATTTATGAAGACCCTGTGGAACATAACAAAGATGCTAAATGGATAGAAGAAGTAAAAGAAATTGTAAGAAGTTCAAAGGTACAGGATATGAAATGCGATGAAGTAACAGAGAGATTGAAACAAAGTTAACAAAAGCCTCTAACTGGAAAAAACAAAGGCCCAGATGAAGTACCTAACTTCTGGTTAAAGGTATTAACATCTTTGCATGAAGATTTAGCCATGAGTAAGAACTATTTATATGTGCACCCAGTATAGATTATATATAACATATATATTACATGATTCCCAAATTACAAGGAGAGATGACTATTTTATGTAATATGGTAAGTTTGGTTGTGCTTACAAATTTCTGTTTACCACAACATGATATTGGAAAAATGGTGAAGTGTTTCTAGAGACCACTAAAGCTCTTTCTTCTCTATCATGGTGCTCATGGTAAATGATTGAAAGAATCTGGTTGAGCAAGGGCATAAACAAGTTGGATAGTGATTGCTGCACTGTGAATGTGGTTTGGGCAATAAACTATGAGAATTATTTATCGATGAAAGTTAAGAAGTAGAGGTGATAAATGTTTGTACAAAAGAAAAAGAGCCAGAAGAACAGCAGATTACAGATTTATAAGATTTATGAGATGGAAAGGTAAATAGGATATGAATTAGTGCACATAAAAATATGGTAAGTGAGTGGTGGAGTTAGAAAGAAAGGAAAGCATGTATGATTGAGGTAACAGGGTGGACACTGGGAGTATTGCCCCAGGGGAATATTACAAATAAAAATTACTTGTTTGCTGATAAAAGGTATTATGGAATGGAGGCTTGGACCACTACTTTTTTAAAAAAGAGGAGGGCGTTTTACTGAGTCTTTGATTGGCTGTTATATATTTTAAAAGGTGTTTATAACTTTTGTATGTACATATTGCATTTTATTAAACTACCATTTTTTTATCAGCCTGGTGGTCCGGATCATCTGTTTTGGCTGTTGGAATTTGCTGTGAAGCTGGACCTTAAGTGCGAAGTCTACAATTGTGTATTTTTTTGGCTGTTTCTGATATTGTGTTGTCTTCGTACACATGGCTGAACAGTATCTTGAGGACATTGAGTTGAGCTAATGTCCAGTACTGTCTGCTGCTGCCAAAGTAAGTACAGAGAGAATGAAGCAACTTATTGCCACTGATGACAATCTGTTGTTGAATTTAAACTTGGCCAACATAACTTTGCCCCTTTGGGGAATAATGAAGAGCTATAGAGTGATGTCTCTTTTTTGGAACAACTGAAAGCTTTAGAAAAAGACTTGTGTATAAGCTGAAACACCTTCAATGGCAAAGACTGCATTTTGAGACATGTTTGCATCATAAAATCGTTCCTAGAGGCATGAGGGTGATCTGCATGCCCACCTATGGGGAACTGTATCCTACACTGTTGGCCAAATGGCAGCAGCTTAATCTGGACACTAGTTTTGCTTATATGAAATTGTTGATAGATTTTTTTCTTACCTATGGAGAAAGAACTAGTGAGTTAAACTGAATCACAGCAGAGACAGATAGAATTGCGATTTAAGGAGGAATATCATCAGGTTTAGCTTAATGACCTGTATTGTGCTGTGACATCTTATGACTCCAAATTGCAACATATTAAAATGAAAAAAACTTTCAAGAGACTATAAGGATTTTTGTGCATGGGGCATATTTTTACATGGCCAATGGATGTCCCTCCATGGAATCAGCCTTCTGTGACATCTAATCGGCAGGCTAATGAACATTCCACCTTAAATTCAGGTGTAAGAGGCAAAACAGCTGATATAGGGATCAGGATGGAAGTGATGACATCATCAAACTTCAACACAGCACCTAGGCCAGACTCTACTGTGGAGGTGATTAACCAGCAGCAGACAATGCCACAAGAGACTTCTAACACCACGCAGATGGTGTTAAACAGTACTAATGTGCTGGGAGCTCCACCAAAAACCATGAGCTCCTTTTTTCACATTTTACCTGTACCTGTGAAGAAGAAAAAGAACCTGAACAGAGGTCATTCGTTGAATCGCAATGCAAAGAGGCAAAAAACATCCATGTGACTGCCAATGGCAATAGAGACTGTAATGTAAATTATGTTTTGAGCAAGGGACTTGCATTCGTTCCAAGGACAGGGTCAAGTTTTAGTGTCTGTGTGTTAGATTTGAGAATGTTTGCCAGAAATGTTGAATTGAAACGTATTTATGGTGTAGAATCTGTTCCTAGGGACTATACTCTTAGGCAACCAAGTGCATTTAACCCCCCTGTCAGTCAAGTGGTTGAAACTTTTATAAAAACCTGTGAAGATGACATTCTTAAGTTTTTGAACACAAAAAACAAGCATGTTTTTCATAACATGAAATGGGAGCGATGCCAAGCATTAAGGACACTTATAGAGAATGAAAATATCATAATAAAACCTGCTGACAAGGGAGGGGTGGTTGTAGTCATGAACAGTGAATTCTATCGTAATAGTGTTCTCATGTTGGTAAGGGACTCAAATACTTATCAACAGTTAACACCAGTTGATATCAGTAGGATTATTGGTAAAGTTAAGCATGAGTTTTCCAACTTAACGTTAAGCAACCATATTAATGAAGGCACTTTTAATTTTAAATTGATTGAACATCCTGTTGTTCCACTGTTCAAAGCTTTACCAAAAATACATAAAGATCCCAGGAACCCACCATTACGTTCATTTGTATCTGGAAGGGGGTGGGCTACTGAACATGCTTCTATATGGGTAGAGGCTGATCTAAGAAAGTGTTTGGTTTCTGTACCCAGAATATTAAAGGACGCAGCTCATTTTTTGCAATCTTTACACAGTCATTTAGGCCCCAATGCTGACTGTACGGATTACTTGTTAGTAATCCTGGATATAAACAGTTTGTTCGCAGTGATTACAAAAGAATATGGCTTGATGGCCATTGAGGCCTTTTTGTAACAAGTACAAATCTTGAATCAAATTGATATTAACAGTGCATGTTTACTGTTGGACTATGTGCTGAGCAACAATATTTTTATGTATCATAATTGCTTCTATCTTCAAAGCAGGGGAGTGGCAATGGGCACCCCTGTGCAAATTCATATGCCAACATAGTGTTGGCATATTGGGAGGATCAAGCAATATTTAAGGCAAACCATTTATGGAGGGGGTACCTGAGTTACTATGTCAATTTTGTGGACAATGTCTTCCTGCTTTGGACAGGGACACAGGAACAGCTTTATGAGTTTGTTACCTACCTGGAAAGCACCACTGATTTTTTGAGGTTTAGTATTACACTCTCAGATACAACTATAGATTTCTTAGATGTCCGAGTGATGAAAAACACAGAGCAATGGATTGAGACTGTGTTATATAGGAAGGAATGCTGGAGGAATACTCCTAGCCTATGACAGCATGCACCCCAGATATATATTTAATAATATTGCTCAGGGACAATTTTTTCAAACATCTAAGTTATGTACTAATGATGAGACATATAGAGAGAAGTCTGCAGAATTGATGGTGAATTTAAAAGCAAGGGGATATAATCAGAACATAATACAGCGGGCATTTAATAAAAGTAAAGAAGAGAGGTTGAACAAAGCAAAACCCTGGTTTTCGGGAAATGTACAGGTGCATGACAGGGAGACTGTTATAAGCAGGCAGCCCCTTTGTCTCACTTTGAATTATAGTAATAATGTGGGGGGGGGGGCATGTGTGACATTATCCTCCAAAACTGGAAAATCTTGTTAACTGATGATAGAGTGAAGGCATTAATAACTCAGGAGCCCACATTTTGTTTTAAACATAGTAAGAATTTAAAGGATTTGCTCTGTACAGACCAACAGGGGGTTAGAAAACTTGTCATGGGGCAACAAGGGACATTCCCCTGTAGACACTGCAAAGCTTGTCAATATATTAGACACAACATATTCATACATCCACTGTATGGAAAGAGCTATTCATTGAAACAATATGCTGACTGTTTGACCAGCAATATTATATACCTGGCTGACTGTATGCAATGTTGTTCATTTTATGTCAGTAAAATAAATTGTATATTGAAAGACAAGGTGTTACAACATATGTCAGCTATACGTACAGCCAATATACATAATGCTCTGTATCAGCATGTAAAGCAGTACCCTTGGCATGTATTTTCTTTTATGGTTTTGCAAATTATTCATCCAGCCAGGAGGGGGGGGGGGGGTGGTGATTTGAGAAATATAACAGAATGCAGTGAAACTAGATGGATAATCATTCTGGGTGATGATAGAGCACCTGGCCTAAATGGTGTTATTCCTATCAAGCCTTTTTTAAAAAAGAGGAGGGTTTTTTACTGAGTCTTTGATTGGCTGTTATGTATTTTAAAAGGTGTTCATAACTTTTGTATGATGTCTGAAGAAGGGTTTTTTAAACCTGTAAGCGTTAACCTACTGCATTTTATTACCTATTGCATTTTATTAAACTACTATTTGTTTATCAGCCTGGTGGTCGGGATCATCTATTTTTGCTGTAGAGATAAAGGAAAGCATGTCTGATGGAGGTAACGGGGTGGACACTGGGAGTATTGCCCCAGGGGAATATTACAAATAAAAATTACTTGTTTGCTGATAAAAGATATTATGGAATGGAGGCTTGGACTACCATGGGTGACAGGTGGAAAGATAAGCATAACACAGAGGATTAGGGTCAGGTCTACAGTCATAACCAACTTATTATGTGCTTGAGACACTGATGCCAAGAAACTTACCTCAAGAGGGAAGCTCATGAGCTGAATCTTGGCAGCTATGTTAAAAGCACATAGTAAGGGTTATAGTCAGTGAGAGTCAATCATAATGATGTGGCCGATTCAGAAAGGTTACCACGAGATGTATATGAGGTGTATTCCTCATGGTAACCATTTCTGATTCAGAGACAGCTCTACCATGGTGCTTTAGCATGAAGGCATGCAGCACCAGGATGTGCTGTCTCTGTGGCCATGGGAATGCTAAAGTGGCATTCCAGGGGAGAGGCATATACTATTCAGCCATGTGTTCTCCCCTGGAAATGCCTGCATAAAGTAGCATGACCACTCTTGGCTGCTCTTGTTAATGAACACAGCTTAAAATTTATTTTCACTCAGCACAGTAGAGTAGGTGCTGGGGTACTTGGCGGACAGTTAATGTTGAGGGGTGTGTATGTGTGGGGCTGCATGTGTGAGTGTGTCTGCCTGGGAGGTTGCAGTAGGGGGTATAGTTAGGTGATAGTTAAGGTAGGTTTGTTTGTGTGTGGGGGGGGGGGGCTATCACACCTCCACACTCCCTTAGACTAATAAACAAATCCTGCAGTATTGGAGGGTGGGGAGCACCAGACATCAGGGATACTCTTCATATTGTGCCTTAAAGGCACTTAAAGTGATTTTCCAACATTTACTAATCTTACCTTTGCACTGCAGCATGTGGTGCAAAAACTGCCAGACAGCAGCTTTACCCATTAGTGAGCATTTTCTTGTTGTATTTCAACAACAACAACGAAAAAAACAGTTTAAAAATATGACTTCCATACACTGATGTCATAAAGAAAAACAGTAAACCTTAACCTTAGTGAAGTCAGTGCAGGAAAAATGAGTGTTGTTTCCATATTCTTTAATGTGCACACCATTAAACATGTGCAAAGGTGTCCCATTAAAGACTATGGATGCAGCACACATTACCCCAAGGTAACATCACAGTAGCAAATGCTAAATTTATTTGTGCCACGGTTTAATAAAAGGTTTATGAAACTTTTTATTAAAAAATAGCCCAAATGTATAACTATAGACAAGTGCAAACATGCATCATAGCACTGGAATCATCAGAGGCAGCAATGTATCCATCAGAAAATCATTTTAAATAAAAAAGTAAATAAAAAAATGTTTGCAGCATGAAAGATGTGGTCGAGGGGGATTAGACACCAAGGGTAATACAACTCATTTATTATGCCTTAAAGGTACTTACAAAATAAGAAAAAAAGGAAAAATGTTTGCTGCATGAAAGATCTGAGTCAAGAACACTAGACCCCAGGGCTAACTCTTCATATCGTGCCACTAAGGCATTTAAAAAGAAACTGAACACTCTACAATCAAGTCTCTGCATCATATTGCTAGCTCCCTGCACAACCACTAGACACCAGGGATAGCCCTGCATATTTCACCCTAATGTCCTTAAAATCAGGAAAAACATTTTCAGCAAAAGATGAAGAAAAGTTTCAAACCCTGTACCATTTAAACACAGAGCAACTTACTAAGCCTCTCTAATCTAACTAAGAAGTTGATATATCAGTTTTTTTTTTTTACTAAAAAGTATGAACCTCTAATGTCTGGCATTATTAACTATTTTTAAGAGTTAGTGAGTTACAATGGACAGGGCAATACAACAGGAAACAGGAATGACCTGCAAAATCAGAGACAGTTGATAGGGATAGGGTGTGTCCATGATTGGGGTGGCTTAGGGACAAAGCCAGAAGAAACACTAGACTACACCAGGGAGACCTTCTAAACTGTCAAATAGGCTCATTTAAAGGTTAATATAGCAACGGCTGTAGCAGCACAATACACTTTACGAACAATATGAAGCGTGTGACTCCAGTATCTGGCATCAACTGTAAGGATCCATGAGTTATAAGGGCAGGGACAAAAAATACAAGGAGACATCAGGGACATTCTGTCAACTCAGGGATGGGTAAGAGGGATGTCAGTGTGTGTTTAAATGTGTGGCAGAGTGAATGAGGGTGGTGCCTGTGCCAATGTGATGAATGGGCTGTCATTGTTAACTACAGCAGGAAAGTGCTGATTTTAAGGGTTTTACAGAAACATGCAAGTCAGCCGATAATGAGGTCTTTCCTCATTAGTGGTTTGTGTGTCTCTGAATTGCAAATCACTGCATTCTGTAGTCAGCCCCTTTTAACTGCAGCTCTTGCATCAGTAAGGGGGGGGGGGTCTTTCTGAACCCCAGGTCTTTGTACTGCATGCAGTTTTATCCCTTGCATGTACTACAAGTTACATGCAAAAATGAGTAGGAGTGTGAACTGATTTACTGGTTTTCAAACATTTAAAAACTGGTAGCACACATTTAGTGCTGCCAAACACACAACAGGCAGAAATAGTGTCCCTCTGAAGAACAAACAGTTTTAAAAGCTTTTAGATAGTTTGTTCTGCCACACCTTTTGTAAGTGTAGGAGAGCAAAGTATTTAACAGCTTTTAAATTTATTTTACCTTCTGCTGCTGTTCTTTGCCAACCAGCACTGCCCGTTGCTAATACCTAGACTAAAACCAAATCTTAACAGAGCTTAGGGGTGTTTAACAAAAGCTTGCTGTTATTAACTATGGCCCAGTCAAGCCGGGGTTCAATTAGCAGCTCAGACGACTGACAGAGTGTCAGGAAGAGATGATTGGGCCTATTACAGGTGGGAAAGTATTTATCAATTTCTCTCCCCTTGGGGAGGTGTGGTTCAATGAGGGGAGTTACCCTCAAATGGAGATTGATGAGCATGAAATGGGGGGCAGGCATGCCTCTCAGCACAAGACATCTGGACAAACCCTAAAGTAATAGAGTGCAAAGGCCCAAAAATAGGTGCAGATTTTAAATAATGATATTATAAGCTTAGAAAGTTGCCAGAATAAATAACAGGATTTCTGTTAGCACACATTCAGAAGCTACTGGAAATACTCCTTCCATCTGTCTTTGATGTCCCATGGAGAGGTGAGTGGGTTGTTTCTGGCATCCCATATAACGGGGGTCTGATGATTATCTTATTTATTTTTCACTCTTTGCCTTACAACCTGACAGAGTTTCTTAGTGCCATTTGCTGAGTCCCTTTCCAGAAGCTCCAAAATTTGATCACCATATACTTTATTCCATCAATAAAACTCACCAAAAATTTGGCTCCCTTTGTAGGGCCAGACACTACCTAACAGATCAAGCAAGGATTACCTTAGCAGCCAGCAGTGGCCTTAGGTCAGCTGGTGCCCTAGGCAAAAGGCCTCCATGGCGCCCCCCTCACCACCCTGGTGCCCCCATCCTTGTCTACCTACACCAAATAAATACTGGAAAAGTGCCCCTACTAAAGCGGCACCCTAGGCGGCCGCCTAGTTGGCCTATGCTTAAGGCCGGCTATGTTAGCAGCAACATACCTCCTTCCTTCTCTATTATATGCTTCCCTTATTCTTACAAATATCAACACTATGTATAAAACTAAACTAGCCTCCTGCTACTACAAAATAGCTACCTTTGCAACTAACTAGCCTTATAAAACACACAACTGCCTTGCATTAAAACAATTAAATTTGCCTGAACTCCCAAACCAGTTGACATCCTCACAACTAATCATTGCCCACAGCCTATTGTATTCTTCAGACAAATGCCCAGCATTACAAAATACTCTACTGTACTATTCACCAAATAGGGACCTTCGCTCTAGCAATAAACTGTTATTGTGTATCAGCAAGACATTTAATACTGCTGGAGACTCTCTCTACTCCCATTATGTGTCAAAACTCTAGAATGAAATCCCCACACAGTTAAAACAAATAGGAAATGTCAAAAGTTTCAAAACTTTGCTTAAACAGCACCTATGGCAAAGATGGCTCTGTTCTTCCTGCTCACCTGGCTGTCTTTACTCAGATTATTTTTCTCCATCTCTTACAGACACTTTGCTTCCCAATCTTTTTGTACCTTACCGCTCCTCATTCTCCCCTTATTTCCTAAAGTCTTATTTTTCCTGTTTCTCTTACACTCCACCACTAACTACAATCCATCCTCTGTCCATCTGTCTTCCTGCTCATTTCCATAACTTCTCCTTTCGTATCTCTTTTATTATTTTAAGCTGCATTCTACTTGTCTGCCAGTAAATTATTATAAACTGAAAAACAGCCCAGTTTGCTCTTTACCCTGCAGCCATCATGCTATGAGTACATTAATGGTTATTGTATGCTGTTTCTCAATTCAATAATTAGCCAGTTTATGTAAATTTCTCTATTGTTTTTCATGTTAAAAAGCTATGTTTGTGTAAGAAATATTTAAAAATATTGTAAATAAGTTCATGTATGGATATTTTTACCCTGCAATTAAAAATGTACATCATGTGTAACTTAAATGTGAAACTTTTCTCCTTGGGCCTCCACAGAAAATGAGTTTTACCCAGTCAGACTTTTCCCGGTCAACAAAAACAGATAGATAGATAGATAGATAGATAGATAGATAGATAGATAGATAGATAGATAGATAGATAAACTGGTACAGAGCCTCTGACACCTTGTTCTTTTCTATTGTAACTGCTCTCTTAGCTTCTTTGTTAGCCAGCCAGTATTTCTTCTTAACCTGGTCTGTCTTTTACATCTCACACTTTTTCTTGAACTCCTTTCTTTTGATGATTTCTGGACTTCTGCATTCCACTACCAGCTTTCCTTAAGTACCTTATTTCCATACCTCGCTCAGTCATATATCTGTTCTATAGTCCTCATACATGCTGTTTTGAAGCACTGCCATTTTTCTTCGGTTACATCTATTTCTTTTTCCTAAGGTGCTAGAGCACAATAGTACTTCCTAGAACTCTTGTCTTTTCTCTCCAGTCAACTTTCAGATTTTCATCCTAGTCTTTGTTGACCTTAAAGCCTTCTCTGATGACTGCTTGTAGCTGACTGTGGCAACCAGTGGTTTATACAGTGGGGCAACTGTTTCATTGGAAGATGGACTGTGCAATTGCTGATTCTACCCCAGCGCCCTTTCCTTATTACAAGGAAGTCTACCTAAGATGCATGTTTGCCACGCTTGGGTGTGATCCTGTGACTGTCTTTCTTGTTGAAACATGTATTGGGCACCATTAAGCCATTTGCCAGACAGAAATCTAGAATGGCCTTCTTTATTCTTGTTGCCTTACACATGTGGATCCAGGCAGTCCTCATATCCTATTCACTTCTGTCCTGATATGTGTATTCAGGTCTCAAATTATCAACATCAACTCATGTTGTACTGCTTGAAATAGCAGGTCCTGCAATATTTGCCTGAATGCACTCTTTTGTTCACTATTACCAACCTGCTGTGGTTCATAGGATAGGCTTATGAATACTGTCCTATCCTTACACTGGAGTCTGATTACCATAAGTCTTTAAGTAATTCTGATGACATTCCTCATTGTCTTCTGAGGCCTCTCCCTCATCACTATTCTCATACCATTTCTATTCTGTCCTCCCCATGAGTAGTAGACTCTAGATCCCAAGCTAAGTGGCTTTGCTGCACTGCCCTTCCATCTCATCTGCTGGATACAGAGGATGTCCAGCCTCCTCCTTACCATCAAGTCATCCATTTCCAAGCTGTGTCCTGTCAGTGAACTTAGATTGAGTAAAGCAATCCTTAGTTCATGTTTGGCAAATTGACTTGATTTACATCTGTGCTATCTCATGTAATTCAGGATGAGCAACTAGACACTGGATGGCCAGTAGCTTTTTGACCCAAGACTACTGGACTGTGTGTCAGACACACACTGGTCAGTAGGGGCACATAGACCCCTCCTCACCACTATCATGGATCCCTTGGACAGGCCAGGTCCTCAACTCACTTATTATCAGCAAATACCAATGCTTCTTTCAAGCAATATTAGTCAACATGACTAAATTGCCTAGATCCAGTTTTTACACCACAGAGTGGCTATCCCTGAGATGGTACAGTCTGTGATCCATGTTTACCTATCTAGAGAATGTTGTGCACCACAGTTAATGACCAAAGATGTTTGTGTATGAACTCTTCACCCAATAGGCACCATCTAGAGTCTTGTGTTGCTACCACAATTCCACTGGGTAAGTTTGAGGTCGAAATACACAATATGTTTCTGGGAGATGGAAGGAACCCTACAAGGAGAACATGCAAACTTTACAGAGCCACTGACTGGAGGTCAGGATCAAACATTGGACATTCTGTAATGGAGGTGAAGATATTAGCCAGTATGGTAATTGCATAAATTACAAATGATCCTCAAATTACCACAGTGCCTGCACACAATTACCAATATTTCACTGAAATGTATCCCTTGAACAGGAGTCAGTGTTCTCAGAGGAACTTCGTGAAAACAGATGTATGAAGACATGTGCATAACATACAGCTCCATCATATTAATGAGAGACCTTTGAGAAAAGTTGTTGGACAGCAGGCGCTGGCCAATAAATGCAGAATGACTAATAGGATCTTCATTAAACTGAAGTGCACCTCTAATGTAGGGGAGAATATATGTATACCAGTTTAAAACACATTTAACAAGCAGATGCTTTTGAACTGCTTGCTGGATAACTGAGTTTTTAAGTGGACCCTTAGAAGCAAGATGATACCAGGGAATTAATGCTTGGAATCTTGCACCATTTGTTGGGATAGTGAATAAATCAAGATGTGTCCCAGGATGGATGCATGACCAGACCTTTGACTAAAAATGATGGATGACCAAAAGCATTTCCAGAGGAAATAACTGGCTATTTTTCAATGTAAAAAGGAAAATAGAGCAGGCCTTTGGCCAGACAGGACTAGATGTTCATGCCTCTGGTGGAATTAAAGAGAATTAAATCCAGGGAGTTCTTGTTAATCCAATCCATGAAGCACTGTGTGTACTACATCCTCAGTGTAGGTATTCTGAGTTATTGAAGTCACCAAGGATTAAAGAACCATTGCATGTAGGGATTTTCTCAAGGAATACCAAGAAGTCATCATGATCATGTTGGCCATAACCAAGGACTGACAAAAAGCTAAAAGTTTGAAGGTTGACATCCTTAAGGTGAAATGGAGTTCTGTGAGCTCACTGTTGCTGGGGGTTCTCTTTATATTGCCTTTGAAAGAATACTGTTGATGAACACTGATACTCTGTTGCAGTTACCAGTGTGTTTAAAGTCGTGGTGGGCAAAAAAAAAGCACAAAGGGGGTACTCTCTTTACATCTGAACTTTGTCTCAGTAAGAGCACAAGCATGAACACATTTCTGATGCTGAAGTGTTTCCAAACCAGAAAGTTACCATCTTAATATTATCCAGTTTGGGATTTGTCTTGTTTGTTAGGCTGGGATGTTCATCAAATGGAATCTGTCTAAAAAAAGGCATGATGGGGGCAGCAAAGGCTTTGTCTGTTATACAGAAACACTTGAATGGGAGGCTTAAACCATTGTTTGCAAAGCTAGTTGGACTGTCAACCATCTCGTCCCAGGGCAATACAAACTGGACCCCTTGGAAAAACACCAGCTACTTAGCCAATTCTTGAGCTTTTTCCTTGAATATAGGTATCATTCTCTATGAAGGGAGGAAACTACTCAGACCAACAGTCTTAACCTTGACTGAAGCTTGTGTAACAAGGTCCAGTATGCTCTCCTGTAAGCCCTTTAAAAGTTTTCATGCTAGGTTATTTACTGCTACATGGACTAGTATGTTATAGTCATAGTTGCTAGAGGAGAGGATCTTCAGAGCTTTTGTTATGTCTGTTTTCTGTCTATAATCCTAGCTTCTAAGGGGCATCTAACAGAAACCCTATCCTTGTCCAGCCTGGGAAGCATGGAGTCTATGTGTCTAACCGCACAGTCACCAGTTTACTAAGATGTTACTGAAACAATAAGTTTCAGAGCAAAATTTCTCCTGAACAGTTACTGTCCACCACTGAGGCAATTACTTTTTATAAGAATTATACAAAATAATTTAAGATATCAGCCCAGAATACAGTTACAAAGACTGTAACATACACTTAGCCTCCTCGGAAAAAAAATAATTCTATAAAGTGGCTCATAGAATGTGCCTCCTATACATCTTCAAGCTATCACTGACCTCACTGTCTTTCAAAAGCAGATAAAAAACATCTGATACACCAGTATGAATGTAAATGTTCTGATTAAGCAGGGTAACAATATGTACTTTAAGGTGCAACATTTACTAATACTAGTACTGCATTTCAGCGTACAGATATTCTCTTGTCCATAAGTCAGTTAAAATAAGACTGAGCAAATGAGACAGATAGATAGATAGATAGATAGATAGATAGATAGATAGATAGATAGATAGATAGACAGATAGATAGAATATAAGTATAATTTTTGCACTTTCACTGTATATGTTTCTCTACTGTGAAGTCCTACTGTGATATTTAATTTTTCTAGACTTTTTCAAAATTCAAGCTGTGTTTCAAACTTCTGCAATGGCTGCTGTTCTGTACTAATTACAGTGTATTTAAGTGAAATGTTAAGCTAGTTCCAGGCATCTATTTGTTGCTCCTCAACACCTGGGCTCCAAACCAGTCATTTTACATTAAGAATGTCTTTTAAGTCTGCACTCTTGTAGCAGGAAAAGGCTGATTTCACTCATCTGAGTTGGGATTTATTGGTAGAAAGCTTACTCTGTGCTTATCTGATTGACCTGTGAACTTAATGTTATTTTTTTCTGAGTGTATTTAAGCTTCTGTATATATATATATATATGCAGACACTACAAGTTGAAATTTCCCTATAAAACTACCTTAGAACTGTACCTCAGTCCCACAGTACTCACCAAGCAACTAGTTTGTGTGGTGAGCAGAACTTACATATTCAGTTACGACTATTTAGGTCTGCATTACCTTATCACAGCACTCAGGACTATCACTGCTCAGTGAGCATCTGTTCTGAGCATTAGGCAGCATTACATGTTGGGTTAGCTGCGGATTACATCAAGTAAGCACCCCTCTTGTCCAGTTATAAACACTCTCCACTCCAGTCCCCTTTAAATATAGTAATACCAGCAACCACGGATGGGCACTATCCTACCATCTCTGTTCCATCCTAGTGGACATGGGCATCCTGAGGCAATGTAGCAATTGTCTCATATGCACTGACAACCACTTAATTCTCCAACAGAAAAATACAGTATAGGTTCCTAGGTGTTTACTGTCACTCGTCTTGTATATATTCAATAAGACGATGAGGCTGGGCGTTCATTTAAGTAGTTTATTACACACAAATACATCAGAATGAAGAACGGTAACATTAAACTTAAACAAACTGACTGATTGACTACTACACACATGCATGCTTACACCACAGCTGCTCACTACAAAATGGCGCTCTTCCTTGCACGTGCTCAGTACTTATATGCATGTGCTCACTGAGTGAAATATCTCTTAAAGGAACATACACATTCTGATCTACATCCTCCCTCTTTGACTATTTGGTCATGCAAATAAACAATGACAATCATATGAGCATGCAAATTATACAAATATATACAAATAACAATCATGTCCAGGATGCTGTGTATTTGAGAGTAGGTCTTGAGATACGACCTGACCTCGTAATGTAATAACTAGAAGTGGGTTATGAAACAGGGGAAGTCACTGGGGAATGTTCTTCTTGAAGACTTTCAGGGATAGTTTCAGGAAGAGGAACAGATGCTGAATCGTTCTCTGGAAGAGGAACATTGGACAAATTACTCTGAGAATTAGAGTCGTTGTTACAAGCAAAATGTTGCAACACTGGCTCAGACAGTGGCTCAGTAGTAAATGTTTCCGATTCAGCCTGAATTCCATGCCTTGCAACTCAATAATGTACGATTTTGGTTCTTCACACAAATGTTTCACAAATCCTATTCAATCAAATCCTTTTGCTGTCTGCATCCTCACTATCTCTTCTTTTTTAATGGATTCATAGGTTTGCTGTTTTTTCATAGTGAGACTTTTGGGACAAATGCTTCTTTAGGAACTGAGCTTTTACTGCTTTTTGTTTTTAGCACTTGGAACCAACAAATTCTTACTGATTGGCAGTGTGATTGTGGTTTGTCTCGATATTAACCTCTGGGCAAGTGAACTAAGAAGATTGTTGCGAGATATGTTTCTGAGATTAAGCAGATTTAGAAAAACATCAGTATTGTCACTTTTAGACTTTTCCAATAGCTGTTTTAAACTTTGAACTGCACGTTCTGCCAATCCATTTGACTGTGGATATTCAGGACTCCTCGCAACATGAACAAAGTCCCACATTTCAGCAAATCTCTTGAACTGCTGACTTGTAAACTGTGCACCATTGTCAGAAATGACTGTGCAGACTACCATGGACAGAAAATTGTCCCTTCAACTTAATAATGACAGTATTGGACATGAGATTAGGAAGTAGGTCAATATCAAACCAATTTGAATAAGAGTCTACTAACACCAAATAATGTTGACCATTCCATTCAAAAATGTCTGCAGCTACTGTCAACCAGGGTAGTTCAGAAATCTGTCTTAGCTGAAGTGGTTCTTTTTGTTGATGTGGATTAGTACTATTACAAATAGAACAAATGGAACATTATTTTTTCAATATCTTTTGACATAGAAGGCCAAAATACTAGTCCTCTCTCCCTTCTTTTGGTAGAATCAGTTCCTGGGTGGCCACAATGCAAGATTTTAACACTTGTTGCAAGGATTTTGGAACAATCACTTTTGGACCTTTCATGAGGATACCATCTTCCATCAAAATCTCGTCTCTGTAAGGAAAATACTGCTGCACACCTGATGGCAAACAAGATTGCTTTGACGACCGTCCTCGACTGATAAAGTGGTTGAGCTTCTGAAGAACTGGATCTGAAGCTGTGTGAATTCTGTGCTCATCAAGACATGTAAAAGAAAAAAATTCTCACTTCCATGACTTCAAAATCAGGTTTCTCATTTTCATGCTGTTCGGTGTTTTTTCTGGGTGATCTGGATAAAGTATCAGCAAGATAAAGAATATTGCCTTTTGTGTAAACTGAGTGAAAATTGTACTTTTGCAATTTCAGCATCCCGAGTGAAAATTCTACTTTTGCAATTTCAGCATCATGCATTGCAATCTCACAGGAGCTGTGTGTATTGGCTTTTTCAAAATAGTGACCAAAGGTTGGTGGTCAGTCTCAATTTGTAAAGATTGGTCATAAATATAATTATGGAACTTCGAACATGCAAACACAATTGCCAAGAGCTCTTTCTCTATCTGAGCATACTGAATTTCAGTTTGGGTTAGGGTTCTGGATGCATAGGCTACTGGTCTGCCCTCTTGAAGAATGACTGCACCAAAACGAAATTTCAAAGCATCACAAGAGTTACAGGTTTGTGAACATCATAGTATCTTAAGGTAGGTGGACTGGCAATTCTCTGTTTCAGGACATCAAATGCTCTTTGGTGTTGTTCTGACCAGGACTAAGTTGCATGCCAGCTCTCTTAGTGGTGCTAAAAGTTCACTCAAATCTGGAATGAATTTGCCCAAACAGTTGACCATGCCAAGAAAACTTTGTAAAGAGGCCACATTGTCTGGAGCTGGCATCTCAAAAATTGCAGTTTGCTTGGAAGAATCTGATCGTAAGCCTAAACTGCTCAAATGCCCCAGACAACTTACCCTCCTCCTTCCTCAAAACTGCTGCTGATGGTATTGCTCTCCCTATCAACATCCTAATTAACAGATCTTTAAAAGAGTCTTATGTACCCAAACTTTGGCGATCTGCCTTCATTCTACCTCTACACAAAGGAGGCAAAAACTACAATATCTCTAATTTCCGCCCAATTGCCATACTCTCACCATTATCAAAAATACTTGAAAAATGTGTCCATCACCAACTTATGCCTTTTTTAACTCAGAATCTCCTCTTAACTCCCACCCAGCATGGCTTCCGCCCTGGCCGCAGCACCACTACCGCCTTACTATCCTTCTTAGACACAGTAAATCGAGCACGCGATTCTGGATTTCTAGTATCCACAGTACTGCTAGACCTTTCCAAAGCCTTTGATACCATCTCCTACAAGCACCTTCTCTTTCATCTCTCCAACCTTCATCTCTCCCCTGATACCCTTTCCTGGTTCTCCAGCTACCTATCTGACAAATCTCAAGCTGTCAGATGGAAGAACTCTACCTCCTCTTTCTTGCCAACACCCACCGGTGTTCCCCAGGGATCCATCCTCGGACCCATGCTTTTCAACATTTTCATTAACAACCTTCACTCAATCATCCCTGATACAACAGTTATCCAATATGCAGACGACTCCACCTTAGTCTGTGCCGCCTCCAACCTTCCTGAACTATTGACTAAAACTCAAACAGCTTTTTCCACTACCGAAAACTGGATGCACCAAAACCATCTCTCACTCAACTCTAACAAATCTAAAATTCTGCTGTTTCCTCCCTCCAGAAACTTCTCCTTCGACAAGAATGCTTTCAAAGTCCTTAACCAAAGCAACTCTGCCATAGAAGTGGTCCCTTCCGCAAAACTCCTCGGCATTATCATAGACGAACACCTTAAATTTGATATCCACATCCAACAAAACATCAAGAAAACCCATCAAAAGCTAGGCATGCTCTATAGAAATAACCGCTTTCTCTCCAACTCCACAAGGCAAACTATTGCTAATACCTACCTCCTACCCTCTCTATTATATGGAGCCCCTCTACTAACTAACATATCTTCTTCCAACACCTCTAAACTCGAAACTTGCTTTAATAAAATCTCCAAATTCGCAACTAAATCCAAAACCTCTACTCACCACTGCCTAACCCTACAATCTCTGAACTGGCTGGAACTCCCAAACCTCCTAGACTATTTCCAACTAACCACTGCCCACAAATTAATATTCTATCCAGATAAATGCCCAGCCTTAACAAACATCCTTCCCCCTTACATCCCAACCAGATCTTTGAGATCTGAACACCAAAATTTAATCTCTGTCCACAAACCCAAACACCCTGCAGGCCAACACCTTCCCTCTTTCACTGTTGGCAAAAAATGGAACTCTCTCCCTCCTTCACTCAGGACTACACCTAACTCTGAATCCTTCAAAACCCTACTTTTCTCTTACCTATCCACTAAACATAAATGCTCCTGCTTTCACCCTACATAACTATCTTAAGAATTTCCCCTTTGAGCTCTTCATTCTCCTGCTTTTCTCTGCACTATTACCTCTTTTCTATTATCCTAATTAAACCTAAGCTAACATACTCAGACTAAGCATCCTCTCTCTCTTGACTCCAAGTATTGTATATATTGTAAATATCAAGTAAGTCATATATACTTATTGTCCAGTCAATCTAAACTTACTGTCCTGAATGTAAATACCTACAAACTGTGCTACCTATGTCAAAATTGTATTTCAATGCCAATTTATCCCCTGTACCTGATTGCATATATGTATTTTCCACTGCATTATGTAACCTTTGTATCCATTTATGTATGTACTTACCATTGCATTATGTAACCTTGTAACCATATTGCTTATTGGAGCTTTTCTCCCCGGGCTTCCACTGAAAATGGGCACACCACTGGCCCAGTGGACTTCCCCGGTAACCAAACTGAAATAAATAAATAAATAAACTGGTAAACAAATGACCCACATAAGCAACTTCTCGTAGCGTAAATTTGCATTTCTGAGGATTTAACTTAAGATTCACTTCACCAGCACATCCCAGAACTTTCCTGAGGTTTCCATCATGTTCAACTTCACCATTGTCTCCTACAAGAATATCATCCACTATAATAGCACATGGATAGCCAGAAAAAATTTGCTCCATTGCACGCTGAAAGACTTCAGTGGCAGAATTTATCCCAAATGGCATTCTCAAAATCTGTACCTTCCAAATGGTGTGCATAGCAATGAAGATTTACAGTCAAGCAAAATTTGCCAAAATGAACTTTTTGCATCTAAGACAGAAAAAGCAGTAGCATTTGGCATAAGAGCAGGAACTTCTTTGACTGTACGCATTGTATGATGAGGTTGTTTTAGTGTTTTGTTCAAGTCTCTTGGGTCAATACATATTCTAATATCATCTGAGCTTTTCTTCTGAGCTACCACCATGGAGGAGACCCATTTAGTTGGATCATCTACTGGACAGATTATGCCCAAATGCACCATTCTGTCTAGCTCAGCTTTGACTCGGCCTTGCAAGGCTACTGGAACTTTCCTTGCAGGTCCAATAACTGGGCTTACTTCAGGGTCTAATTTCATGCAGTACATGACTGGAAGTTTGCCTAAATTGTCTTCGAAAAGATTGACATAGTCAGAAAAAAATAGTTAATGCAAAATTTTCATTGCTATACGTGCTTTCATGGTGGACTTCTGCATTAAATGAAAGCAGCCCCATTTTCAAACTGTCTTTGAGGCCTTATAATGACTGCATGTGCCTCTTGACTATGTCAAATTGCAAGTCATATCAGTTTCCAGCAAACTAACATGACAGCATTACAGAGCCTTCAGTCTGAATTTCTTCACCACCACCATAAGCAACAAGCTTCGCACACTTTGCCAGATTAAGTTTCTCACTAGCACTTTCTGCCAACATGTCATTGCACTTTGAACCAGTATCAACTTTGAGCTCTACAGGTCTCCCATTAATCAGAACAGTACAAAACACTTCATTCTTTGCCCACAAATCTACTGTATTGACTGTTTCATCAAGCAGTGATACACCAGCAACATAAAAAGTAGGGTCACAGCTTTCCAGTTGATGAACTTGCCTCTTTGAATGTTTTATTTTAATAAAAGAATGTACCCCTTTTGATTTAAAGAACCTTTTGAAATGACTCCACATTTTGTATATGTGGCACTGCTGACCAAAAGCTAAGCACTTTTCTTTTTTTTAGGCTCATGGTTACCTTCACAGTTATGACAGTTGACAATGAGGCTTACCACAGATTTTGCTGACTCACCCATCTGCTTCACTGAGCATGCTCTGGATTTTACTGGAGCCACCCTGGAACTTGCTAGAAAAGCTCGGGGTTTCACTGAAGCAGTCACACCCTTAAGGCTGTATCTTTTAACCACATGCTGCATACTATCAACATTAGCACTGGAAGCATGTGTTTCTCATTTGTAAGCATATTCGTGTGCCTTTCTGTGAGCTCATATATCTGACAAGTCTCTATGGCCTTATTCAAAGTTAAATCACTGTCTTGAAGCAAAATCTTTCTCACTGCATCATCATTAATACCACACACAAACCTGTCTTTTATCGACTCATCTCTTAAATCACCAAATCTGCATGTTTTTGCCTTCTTTCTCAAGTCAGTTATATATGCTGAAAAAGTGTTCACCAGGCTTTTGATCACTTGAGTAAAATATGTGCCTTTCCATTGTAATATTCATTTGGGGGTTACATATTTGTCTAAATTGACATTTTAAGCACTCAGGGTCTTCCCTGGTTTCAACTGGTACCACTATATGGCAGTTTTCCCCTACCCCGCATACACAGCTGGGGCATACACAAATGAACACTTCTGAATCAGCTAAATTAAGCAGGATAAATGCCTTTGTATGTGTGCCTTTGTCAGAAAAAGTAGGCTGTATGAAAATATCGTACTCTTGCTCAAACACTCTCCAGTTTTCAGCAACATTATTATCAAATACAAGTGGACAAGGTCTGCGACATTCTTTTGCCATGCCAACAAAATGCCCTTATAATTATGTATAAACACACACCAGGTACTCAAAAAAATAGTCAACTGCACCATAAACTCTGAAATAACCGTTTTCTATGAAATAACTGTACTGTAATACTGCACAAACTTGCGAACACTTTGCACACTTCAGATATCTCGGATAGCTTTAGTTAATAAGAAAAAGAAGCACATAGCAAAAAATACCATAATTTTCTCTTTTTTATACATTTTATGCAATTCTGAAGTTATTTCAAGCACTTTTGTAAGCATTTTGAATATTTTTATCAATATATTGTAATTTCAAACATTTCATTTAATTAGAAAGTTGTTTAAAATGGTTTTAATGCTTTGTTTTATATTCATTGTTTATATTCATTGAGCAAAAAATCATTTAAGCAAGTTTTAGTACCTGGATTTGCCTTACTGACCTGTTTGTGAGTCGTTTGAGCAGGCATGATCCCCTCCTGTATATTCCTCCAGCTGTAACTGCCTGCCTCATGATCTTAAGAAGAAGTTTTACTCTGGATCCCATTGTGACACCATGTCAATCGTCTTGTGTATATTCAATAGGATAATGATTCTGGGTATACATTTAAGTAGTTTATTACACCGAAACATATTAGAATGGAGAACGGTAACATTAAAATTAAAAAAAATAACTGACTGACTATTGCACACATGCATGCTTACACCTTGGCTGCTCACTACAAAATGGCACTCTTACTTTCACATGCTCAGTACTTATATGCATGTGCCCACTGACTGGAATGGCTCTTAAAGGAACATACACACTCTGATCTACATTTACTAGGCTAACAACCACAAGGGCCTTTTTAAGCCTAGCTACGCATCCCAAATTTCTGAGAAGTTTTAGTACCCCTGGTAAGTCTAAGCAGGGGTTGAGAGATGAATCATTTACAAGTAGGGAACTGGGAGATGAACTATCTACAGGCTTACTGTGTCCATTAGAGATACAGGTGCCAAACCAGTGATGAATTTCCTGTTCCCCATCCAATTATGCAAGTTACACTTGAATTTGGTTAGGGAGGTACTCTGCTTCACATGGATGGGGAGCCAGTTCCAAAGAGGTGGCAGTTTCTGGGATACATACCTGTCTGTCCAGCAGGTCCTCTTTATATCACAGGCAAGGTATATGCCTTTAGAATGGGTAATTCTGGTGCTGTTTTTTTGTGAATATGCAGGAGGTCCATCAAAGTGGGCTCAGACAATGCCAGGCATAAATCTCCTCTCAACAGCCTGTAGGAGGCAGAATACAGGGATAGGGCCTTGATGTGGTCTGCACTGGACATGTTACTTCACCCTGTATTGTTTTAGTGAGGAACCTGTGTGGACGTTCCATTTATTGGATATGCCTAGTTAGGTACATACCAAAGGGGGCACTGTACTCAATGATAGGTATAATAAATGCCAAATACAGTGAAACAATGACTTGCTTGGACCTAGATGCCACAGCTTTGTTTATAAGTTACACAACATATAATGATTTCCTCACTAATGTAGACATGTGATGGTCAAAGTCTAGATTACTGTCTATGTGTGTCTACAAGTCCCTAATGACTGGGTCAACTCTTAGGGGTGTGTTGTCAATAAGATAGCTACCAGGGGTGGATGACTTCCTTAAGGATGCTATTATGCATTTCTTGTCATTTAGTTTTAGTCCATGGCTCTAACACCAGTTATTTGTCTGTGTTAGCCCTTCCTGGAGAACATTTGTGTCAGTGGGGGATTCAATGACAGCTTTTACTTGGAAATCATCAGCAAATTTAGTCAGCCAGAGGCCATTGACATTGGTCTTGACTTCAGAGAAGTAAATGCCAAAAAGGAGTGGTCCCAGGATTGATCTCTGAGGGTCTCCACTTGTGACTGGCCACTTTCTAGAGGAGGACTCCCCAGTTCTAACTTACTGGGTCCTCTCTGTGAGACAGCTGGCTATCCACTGGGTGACATAAGGGTTTGTACTTAACCTCTTGAATCTGTCAACAATACCTTAGTGGGATGTTCTGTCAAATGCCTTGGCCTGGTCAAGGTAAGCAGTGTGAACCATTTTGCCTTCATCCATTACTTTGGTGACCTTCTCAAAGAAGTCCACCAGGTTAAGTAGGCATGACCTCCCCTTGAAAAAATCAAGTTGAATTGGGTCCAGTGTCTGGAGGTTTCCTATGTTAATATTAATCATTTCCATGATAATTCTTTCCATGGCTTTGCATATGAGGCTAGTGAGACTTATGGGTCTGTAGTTCCTAGGGTCTGTATATGGCCAAACTTTGTGCAGAGGGACGACTATTGCTTTTCTCCATTCATGAAGCGTAAAGCCTGTTTGGAGGCCACAGTTAAATAGCAATTCTAGAAGGCCTGGTAGGTCATGTTTCATGCTATTTAGAAGGCATCCAGGGATATTGCCTGGGCCCATTGATTCACTGTTTTTGGCCATAGAGAGAACATTAAGGACCTGTTCCCAAGTGATGATGGGGGGAGGGAGGGTTATTTAATAATATTTCCTGATGGAAGGTTGAGGGGAGAGAGAGAGAGGTAAAGTTGGAGTTGAATTTGTCAGCCAGTAATTGCTATATGTTCTGGCTCAAGATAGGTAGCTCCATTAACAATGCACTCTGCACACAATTGTGTATTGCCTTTGAGGCTGTGGACATAGCTAAAGAATGCCTTGTAGTTGTTCTTGGCCTTGGAGGCCAAATTTACCTCAAACTTGCCATTGGCAGACTTTATTTGTCCTCTGCGTTATTTGCTTGGTTTGATAAGAGTGCTTTTATCCTGCTGCACCTCCTCATTTTTGCCATAATTTCTTCCTCCTGTTATACAGCCAATTGATGTTGCTTCCACCAGGGTGACTTGTTTTTTTGTTAGTTTTATACTCCTTCCTGGTAGGTACAGCTGCCTCTATGCAGCTATTAACATGCTTATACAGGGTTTCAGTAAACAGTTCCATGTAGACAGCATTTTGCCACAATATCACTTAATAGTAGGAAGTTTGCCTTAGAGTCATTCCTGAATATTCCAGGGTTAGCTGGCATTCCAAGTTTTATTCTTACTTCAAAGGAGACTATTTGTGGTCTGACCTTACCAGAGAAGACATTACACTAGGGGGTGTGAAGCACTCTCCCATGTTAATGAGGACCAGATCCAGTATGGTTACACCCCTAGTTGGTGTATTGACAATCTGGTCCAGGGATTTTGTGTTTACAAAATCTAGGAATCTCTGTGCCTATATGTTTGGTGTCATATGTGATTCCCAGTTAATAGTGAGGTAATTAAAGTCACCTATGAATATAGTATTGGGCTGGTGGTGAGTTTTTTCCAATTAGTTTAAATACTTGGTGTGGGTTTCCTGGGTCATAGAGTTGGACCTGTAGCCTGCAAGGAAGTGGTATGGGATTTTGCCTATTGTGATTTAAACATAGAGAAGCTCAAGTGTATTGACCTGTTTTACCAGTCTTGAAGTATATTTATTTTTGATGTAAATAGAGACACATCCACCTTTAGTCCCTGTTAGTGTAGTAGCTGATC
The DNA here is from genome assembly GCF_019279795.1 of Protopterus annectens. Classification (NCBI taxonomy): domain Eukaryota; kingdom Metazoa; phylum Chordata; order Ceratodontiformes; family Protopteridae; genus Protopterus; species Protopterus annectens. The sequence continues at coordinate 479,235,330 of NC_056727.1, forward strand.
TAAATGTGTGGAAGGCATTATAACCTTGCACTGTCAGTGTGCTCTCCATGGCTTAAACCATTAATCAGTGACTGCACAGACATCAGCATTGTCTAGGGTGAAGACAACTTCTAGGGGAATGGAGTTTATGTTTATATTCCCAGCATTGAGCAGCAACACCTTTAGATTTTCTTGGTTTTAATTTGCTATGTTGGAAGTAGTTTCAGTCTGGCTTTCCCGAAAAAAAGGCACTAAGTGGGTGGGCAATGTTTTAGCTAATATTTGAAAGCCTAGAGGGGAGAGGGGCAGACCATCTCTGGTAAAGCAGCGTGGTCTGTGACCATCTCCTTCCATGCTGACAAACATTGCACCCCCCTTAGAATGACACCAGAGCTAAGCTAATTACTAAGGTCAGTCATCTTTTGTTCATATTGTAGCATCATCCTTGGAGAAGGTAAAATGCTGCTCAGTGCTAGGCTCATACCAGCCTAGGACACATATTTCAAGAGCTCCATGATATCTCTCTACATATAGACTAGCCTATGGAGGTCATTTATACCCATATGGACTATGACTGTGTCATACTGGTACTTACTGTCCAGTGACCTGATTGAGTGTGTAATGTGGTGGACCCTGACCCCTGATAAGCAACTGATCATGACTTTCTCTTTAACCAGCCTGGTGAAAGGGAAATCACTGAGTCTCACAATGGAGTCTCCAATGATGAGAATGTTGGATTGTGTGGTGGCTTGCCTTATGGATTTAGAAGTAGAGGCTCCATGAGATGTGACTGTATGTGTTGATGTGAGTGTTGTTTTGAAAGAGTGCATTAGAGGCTGCTGAGGGTATTTGTTAGGTGTACTTCATTTATGAGGTCTTCAGCATATCTGGGTCTATATGTTTTCTTAGAGTTTTGTGTGATGGATGCAACGTGTATACTACTGACAACCTTATTGACATTAGGAGTGCTTTTATGTGAGAGCTTTGCCTCTAGTGACATTGTGTAAATATATCTCTCTCATACCATGTCAGTTTGTTTGAGAACCATCTGGATGACAGGAAACAGGCAATTTCTACATTGCCTCAGGATGCCCATATTCATCAAGCTGGGAAAGGAGATAGTGGAAAAGTTTATATCCATGGCAACAGACCCTTTTTATTGATTCGACAGCTAGAGTGAGAATATAAAGTAATGGCATCAGAATCTGATTTGCAACTCTGGGGGCATTGCTTGTCACTGCAAACTAGTTGTGCTGTGTGTAACTAGGTACAGGTAAAGTTTCAATTGTGCTTTTACAGGAAAAATGTCAACTCAAGGTGTCTCCATCTATACAGGGAACTGTCAAACACTTGAGGGAAAACTAATAAATAAACCCTGATAATTTATGGATGAAGTATTTAGGCAGATATTCTACAGTTAGGTTAGATAGCAGGAAATCAAGCAGTATTTACTGAAAAGAAAGAATTAGCTTCTGAAGAATGATAAAAAGAGGGGAGTCACCTGAATGGCTACTGTCTGGCTACTACTAGTGCTGGTCTCACCACAACTTCATGATGCTGGGATACAATTCCCCTTTGCTTCTTCACTTACCAGAAGCAAAACAGTATCACCAATCCAAGATCAGAAGTAGGCCACAGGCTATTTGGTGATCCACAATCTTGTCCCAGATGATACAAGGGTCTGTAGGTTTATTGTAGCCTTTTTCTGGTAGATGACTTGAATAGCAACAAGACCAATCAGGAAAGTGAAACACAGACACTCAATATCCAATCAGAAACAGTCGAGAATCAATGCACTCTGCTCTTTCTCTCTCCAGGAGCAAAATATAAGCACAATTACAAGTTGGCACCTATGAAGCAGCTAATAGGCTTTCAGTGATCAGCAGTCTCCAGGAAATAATGTCCTTATGCTCCTTCTCTAACCAGGTCAATACAAAAGCACTAATCTCAAGATGACTACTGAGAGGCAGAATGTAGGCTCTCCAGTAATAGAGAACCAAAGTGGAAGCGGTACTATAAAGGCTGTCTTCCGAAATCAACACACCTCCAATAACTCCACCAAATGTTGCAAAGCTCAAAACACTGTCAATTCACTGATGTTGTATAAAATACTTATATTGACAAATCCACTAGAAAAATTCGATAAAAAACTAGAATTGTTGAATGTTGTACAGAAACCACAAAAGGGATTTAGCGCTTTCGTCTCCCACTGGAGACCTCATCAGAATTGACAGTGTTTTGAGCTTTTTAAAAGCAATTAAAAGCAGACTACAAGTAAAACACAATGTAAAGAAAATAAATCACAATATACAAAAAAAGAAAATAAATCACAATATACAAAATAGAAGAAGGCAATGAAACAATGCAAAATACAAGAAAGCAAAAACAAACTATCCTTTCCCTCACAGCAAGATACAGCAGAGTCTGGATGAGCTTTTCCAGCCTCCAGTATGTGAGAGATGTACTTACACATCATCACTGGAGGCCTGACTCTGATATACAGACACAAAATGCAACAAACAGGTTGTCAGCAACTCACACACACACCACTCACCACACCTACTAAGGACCATAGGTTCAGAGGTTCATAGGTAGGTACTAGGCTATCAGCCCTGGGGCCTATACAAGCCCAGCCAAAAAGGTACCCTGGCTTTTGCCACCCAAGAAAATTATTTTCCTGTGCCACTGTCGAGCAGAGCCACAGAGGTAATCCCCGGGGTGAATTTCCTATTTCCCATCCAATCATCAAGATTTTTCTTGAAGAGTGCTAATGAGGAGCTTTGTTTGATATAGACAGGTAGTTTATTCCAGAGTATGGGAAGTCTCTGGGACAGGAATCTATCCCTCTGGCATGTTCTGTTTATTGTGGTGACAAGGTTTAGGTCCCTAGAGCGTGTAGCTCGGAGGGATTGGGATTTCTTTAAGTGGAGCATGTCCAACAGCTCTGGGTTTGACATAGCTTTGTATGTTAGGCAGAGATCACCTCTGAGTAGGTGATATGCGACGGAGTAAAGCTGGCGTTTTTTGAGACTGTCCATAAACATAGATCTACATATGTGGAGATGCTCACATGTAATCTACCCAAGCCTCAAAGATGCAGTCCTCAGAAACTCCACATGCACACAAGCAAGGCACAGCACATAAAGCCAAATCTCATTCTGTCTCAACTATCAAGCCCATAAGGCAAAACATTTCACAACCCAACATTCTGATCATAGGTGACTCGTTTGTGAGACAGACAGATGTCCCCTGCACAAATCTGGATAAAGAGAAGGTTACAGTTAGTTGCCCCTCAGTGCCCAGGATCCAGCAGATCATGCAAACACTGAGGTTACTCACCCCTAAGTATTAGTATGACTTATTCTTAGTCCATGTGGGTGTACTCTCAAAATATGTGTCACATGCAGGTATGAACCAAATATTCAGCAGTATTCTACCATCTCTAAGGATGATGCCACAATACAAACAGAAAATGATCAACTTTAACAATTGGTTTAACTACTGGTGTCAGTCCAAAGAGATCCAATATTTGTCAGCCTGGGAGGACATGGTTGACAGACCACACTAGTTTGCCAAGGATGGTATCCACTTGTTTCCTCTAGGCTTTCAGATATTGGCAAAAACATAAACCACCCCTATATTGCCCTTTTTTAGGCATTGCCAAGCAGACAAACCTTCTAACATAACAAAAGTTACACAGGACAAGCTAAAGGTATTACTGAGCAATGCTAGGAGTCTCAACAAGAAACTACACTCCCTAGAAGCTCTCCTCACCCTGGTGAATGCTGACATCTGTGCACTTACCGAAACATAGTTTAAAACCACAGAAAGCACTCCGGCAGTGCATGGCTATAACGTCTATCATACATTCTGTTCACCCACTGAATGTGAAATAGTGAAAGGTGGAGGTGTATCAATCTACATAAAGAATAATCTCATCTCAAGGCTGGTCAAGCAATATGACATACTTGAGGTACTCCATGTCCAACTAACTGTGGGAAAAATCCATTACCATATTCTGGCTAGCTACAGGTCCCCCTCCATGAAACAGGAAACACACACACCATACCTAGAGTTACTTGAATCACTCACCATCCAGCCCAATAACGCCTCCATAACTGGGAGACATACATGACCACAAACATACAGGCCGAAAGATTTCTCAACTTTGTAAATTCAAATATTCTGGAGCAGGTGGTCTTCACTCCCAGCAGGGGAACAAATATCCTAGATCTGGTAGTGAAAAATATGGGAGAGCGCGGCACCCAACACCCCCCAAGTGCAATGTCCTTACTGGTAAGATCAGATCATTAAATGTTCTCCGTGGAAATTAAGGTAAAACTAGCCCCCCTGAACCCCAAAATTTTAAGATAATTTCTAAGGCAAACTACCTCTCACTAGGTGATGGCTTAGCTAGATTCCAAGCTCTTCCAAATCCAGAAAACGCAAAAGTCTATGCAGAGAAGTACACAAAAGCCCTGTGCGACCACATAAACATCTACAAGAAATGGCAGTACCAAACCAAAATCCATCCAGGTCAAACAGCAAAAACAAGTTCTTCATTAGTATAAACATGCAAATAAGGGAGCTAGTCAAGTCTCTGAAGGCAGACTATGAGGTAAAAATAGCCTCCAAAGTTAAGGGTAACCATAAGACATTTTTCAGTTATGTCTTCAGTCTTACGGGCAATAATTAACAAAGTGCAGACTTAGTTATAGATGGTATCTCCTATGCTCAGCCAGAAGATACAGCATATCTGCTGGCCAATAATTTCAGTTCAAATTTCACTTCTCCAACCAATGCAGTTCTTCCCCAAGAAATACCCTCGACCACTCCTCTGCCAATTATCACCAATGAACAGGTAGCCATAGTGCTCTCTCTAAAGCTGAAAATATGGTATCATTGGGCCTCAATGATATACCAGGTTGCCTCTTATATAGCCTTAAATCAGGACTTATCAGACGCAAAAAAACTCCATTTAACCACAGCCTCTGGCCCAGCTTTGTTCCAACAGAGTAAAGAACAGCTACAGTCACCCCATGCATAAGGGAGGAGTGTCACCTGACCTGGGAAATCACAAACCCATACGCTTGACTAGTCTTGTTTGTAAAGCCATGGAAAGAATAATCATGGACCTGATAAGTAAAGACATAGGAAACCACCAAACATTTTACCTGACCCAATTCAGCTTCATCAAGAGCAGGTCATGCCTACTGAATCTGGTAGACTTCTTTAAAAAAGTCACTAAGGACTCAAAAAAATCACTAAGGACATGGATGAGGGTAAACAGTGCACCCCTGCTACCTCTACCTGGCCAAGGCATTTGACACAATTTCCCATTCAGGTATTATAATTAAACTCACAAAACTGGGCATAAATCCCTACATCATGAGATGGATAGCCAGTTGGCTCAAGGACAGGATACATGTGGTTAAATTGGGTGATTAAAGCTCCAGCAAGAGGCCAGTTACTTGTGGTGTGCCACATGGATCAGTGCTGGGATCACTCCTGTTCAAAATATACATCTTGGACACAAAGGCCAATGTGGAAGCCCTCTGGATGACAAAGTCTGCAGATGAATGCAAGGTGGGGGAAATCAATTAATCCCCCAATGATGCAGATATCCTTCAGGTGGGTCTAAATCAGGCAAATGATTAGTGTCAGAACCACAACCTGAAATTAAATGTGAAGGAAATGCATTATCATACCCTTTTGGAAATCAAATACCCCTGTTAACTACAACATTAACAATACACCCCTAAGAGTAGACTCAGAGGTAAGGGATCCAAGTATACCGGTAGATAGTAGTCTGAACTTTGACTGTCACATGTCCACAGTGGTGCGGAAGTCATTTTATGTGGCAGAAGTATGCCATCCAGATCCAGGGAGATTACAGTCCCACTGTACACAACCCTCATTAGACCAATAATCAAGTATAATGAGCCATTTGGAATACACTTGACTAGGCACTTACAACAGCTGGAGCAATCTCAGAGGAACACAGCAGCTAGAACCTCAGAGGTTCCTCACTAAGAAAATACAGGGTGTTAACAACATGTCCTATGTGGACAGACTTAAAGTTCTTTCCTTTTACTCTATCTCCTACTGACTATAGGGATGACCTATACCTGATGACCTATAAGGTACTCACAAATCGAGCCTTGCTGGAGCTGCTACATATCTGCAAGACAAACAGTATAAGGGTTGCTCATTCTAGGGATCTAAATTTAGCCAGTGAATCAAACAGAACATGCTTGTGAAACAGATAGGTGGCCCAGAGATTGCCCCTTCTTTAGAATAGGCTTCCTATTCACATTAAGCAGAGTCCTTCCTTGGCCCTCTTCAAGGCCAATCTGTATCAACAGATGGGAAATCAAAAATTCACACCTGGTGTGGCACCTATGTCCCTTATAGATAGGTAAAATCTGTAAAATACTTAAGGCATAGGCACAAACCCATGCCGTCCTCCAGCCCCCGGGGCCATATACTGGGTAAAATAGGGTTATATTAGCCAGGCTTGTAAAGGCTCCTGAGCCATTAGCCTAGTAATGTCATATGAACATATAAACCTATGATACACATACAGATATATTTTTTTCTCTCTTTCCTTCCTGTCTTAAGTAGTTATTAATTGCTTTGCTAAGTAATGTATGACTAAGCAAATATGTAATTCCTCTGACTTATGTAACCATTTGTATTCCTTGTATAGCTATGTTTATACTCTATTTGATCAATGTTACCAATGTTTTCTGCATTGTTGTTATCTTATGGTTTGGGTCATGTCCCAAAAAGGTCACTGGACCAGCCTGCCTACCCAGTTAACAAGCTGAATAAATACATTGTTAAATATTGATCCTCATCAGAACATGGCAGGTATTAGTGTAGGTACTGACAGCAACTATGGTGTCTCATCCTCATGTGTTCAGTGTATTTTATACTCATTTACAGTTTGTGGTTGCACAATCATACACATGTATTGTCCATAATGAAAGCCATACAGGCTGTGTATGTCTTCAAGACAATCTCGTATGCCCTTATATGCACGTGTGGCCATGTGTGGACTGGAGAATAGTGCCACTACTAGAAAAGTGGCACAGTGCCTATACCTGAAATGTTAATAAGAAAGGGAGCAACATTAAATATTGCTGCTTTTGATTTAATTAAATATAACATATTTGAAAATGAAAAACATTCTTAATAAGTATGTTTTTATCAACTGCTGTTATTAATAAGTATGTCCTTTCTAACAGTCTCATGTGCTCATTTTAAGCCTGTATTTACCTAGTGTCTCTTTAAAATAAAGTATCTGGTATTTGTTGGTTGAGTGACCCCTGCTTTGTACTCATATTTAGTCTAGTTAACTTAAGTGGCTTGCCATGCTGTCAACTGCATTTATAGTCAACTTTGGAGTCCATTCTGTAAATGAGTTTGTCATATGTAATGCTGAATATGTACTACATACTAAATCATTTTCTGTCTATAGTTCACATACCATCTTTTCAGCATGGGTAACATTAATAAAGACATCGAGAGCAATGCATGGAGAAGATGTTTTATTAGTGTAGCATATACACATGGACTGTAACTGATTCTGCATTTCATTAAGTCATATATTTGATACTTTAGTTTGTGGCATTTTACAACAAACAGCCAAAAACTGGAGGGCAAAACACGCAGAAATAGTAACATGACTATACAATAAATAGGCAAGAGATCTTGTCTGATGAATCATTTATATACTGTAACACAGTGACTTCTGACTCAGGACTGAGACAGGGAAACACAAACTGCTTTAGTACAGTTCTTTAAGGAAAAGAATACGAAAAGCAGGAAAGGACAAAAAATATATATAAATAAAGCAAATCAGCTGCTTTTGGGAGCTATATCAAGGCCACCACCCCTGCTAAAGTCAGATTCCTGATTTCTGAATGGAAAGAAGAAGAAAAAAGGAGTCTCTGATGAGTAACAAAGGTAGTGGAAAGGTGTTCCTGAAAGGAAAAGTTTGAATATCATCACTGAATCCAGGAAGTGATAAAAAGGCTGTTTCTGCATGAAATCTTGTAAAGCTATTTGAAATGTTCCTTGAGTAAAGGCTAAGTATTGTTTTGTTCTGTTCTGCACCTCTGTGGACTTTAGTGCCTTATCTTCAATGAGGACTATGGAAAGAATATATTAGGGAGTAAACTGAAATGTTGACTTTGTTCTATATCTGTCATTTCCACAATCTGGCAAAAAATAATAACTTTTCCCTGTAAATACACCTGTTTTAACCCTGAAGAACTATTAAAGACAGCTTTTTTTCTAATTATTTTTATTGAGAATTATAAATAAATAACAAAAGGTATCATAACAGTGTATATATAGAAATTGCATTGATACATAAAAGTTATTAATTATTAATGTAACACAAGGAGAGGACTCAGAAATAAATGATAACCTCTGTTTAATGTACAAATTTAGCGCTTTCGTCCACAATCCAAGGACTTCATCAGAATAATAATAAGGTTATGCTGATGAAGTTCTTGGACCGTGGACTAAAGCACTAAATTTGTACATTAAACGGAGGTTATCCTTTATTTCTGAGTCCTGATCTTGTGTTATTTTAACTGTGTTTCAGTTTGAGTTAGTTACATCATGTGTTATTAATTATTAATAAAAAACACAAAATCAACTATTTACAGAGTATCTACTTATATAAGAAAGATAATTCAAGTATTTAACAAATTTATACTTCATGACTGGTTTAATGTCCATTTGTTCAACAATTTCCTGAGTTTCATCCATAAATTTAAAAGAAGAGGTCATTCTAGTGGTTCTTTCTTTAATTGATACAATGTCTAACTAACTGGTTTTGGTTGCAATGCCAGATAATTCTTTCATTGTTGGAGTAGAAGCATTTTTTCCAAATTTTTTTTTGTTATTTTATCACTTCCCTTGCAATTGTTAGAAGAATACAAAGAAGAAAATAGTTAATTTTCTTAACACATGCAGGAAATGGGGGTATTAAACAAAATTAGTGATTTGTTTAACATGAAATTATCATTGAATAATGCCTTTAAAAAAGAACTCACATTGTTCCAAAATGGTTTAATTATAATACATTCACAAATTATATGTAGCCAGTCAGCTGTAACATTCAACTCACATCTCCAGCAACCAACTTTCTGAGTTCCTATTATTTCCTCGAAGAGACGTTCTATTGAACGCCTCTACATCGAACTTGAAACCGCGAAATTTGAAAACATTGAACTTCCACATAAGCAATTTCTTTCCTTGGGAAAGAAATCACTTGGCCATCCTCATCAGTTTGTCATTTTCCCCACTGTACTATGAACTCAGAGTTGGTATATTTAGTCAGGGGTGTGGGAGGGCACAGCCCCCATGTTGGGGGGTGTGGAGGGTGAAACCCCCTACTCTGTAGTGTTATTTGTTGGTGTTTGTAGGGCAAGCGATTTCTTTCTAAGGGAAAGAAATCACTTATGTGGAGGTTCGATATATTGAAAGTTTGCAGTTTTAGGGTCAATGAAGAGGCATTCAATGGAATGCCTCTTTGATTAAATAATATAGACCCCTTTCTTTTTAGACATCAATTCTATTTTATGAGGTATAACAAAAGCTTTGTTCATAAATTTCCATGAAAAGAATTTCCACTTTATTGACATTGTGGTTTGTACAGAAGATATAATCATCATTTTTTTTCTCACTTTCACTTGGGTAATAATTGTCAATAGTTATAAAGTAGTCCCAATAATCATCCTTACAAAGATCTGACGTAATTTTAATCACTTTATAAATCATGGATAAACATCCTTTCTCTGGAAGGTTCTGATGCATCAATAACATCAAAAGTTCTTAAAATTTTGAAATCTCCTTTTTCCAGTGATGCTTTCTATAACATATCTACAATTTTGAACACCCAACCACATTTCACTATTTAAATTTAATTTACTGAATATACAATCTAGGGAATATATTTTTTCTTTGTCCATTAAATGAAACCAGAATATTAACTGTTTTTCTTTAAAAATGTTCACTGTAAGCAACATCCTCTCCTCTGCCCTCTTTCTCGACCTATCCAAAGCATTCAATATGGTGAATCACCACCTAATCCTAGACACACTAAAATCAGTCAGCCTAAACAACCTAGTAATCAACTGGTTCCACTCTTACCTGCAAGGCAAACAAGCAGTATTATGGAAAGACAATCTATTCCCCTTCTTCCAGTCACCCTTGGTGTCCCCCAAGGATCCATATTAGGCACCCTCCTTTTCTCCATATTCATCAATGACCTACCCAAAGTCATCCCAGAAGCAATCTGTATCCAGTATGCAGATATTCTACCCTTATCTCTTCTTCCACCACCCCTTCAAAACTACAATCCCTATCCCAAATCCCCTTCAACAAAGTCCCAAATCACCTTCAACAAAGTAGAGGACTGGCTCAATAATCGCCATCTCCTATTGAATCCTAACAAAACAAAACTACTACTTTTCTCCCCACCCGTAACTTCACATCAACAGATATTACAATCTCATCCAACAATAGCACCATTATCTCCCCAGACCCATCCACAAAACTTCTTGGTGTAATAATAGACAATAACCTAACATTTGACACTCATACAGAGAAAATCATTAAAACAGTTAACAAAAAACAAGGCTCCTTGTATAGGATTAAACCATTCCTAACCTCACCTGCCAGAACAGCCATAGCTCATACCCATCTCCTATCAACCCTTCTCTATGCCTCACCCATCTTCGTAAACCTACAGAAATCAAACCTAAACAAATCAGCTAGCTGCTATAACAATATAGCTAGATTTGCCACAGCACAGCCTACAGAACCCATCACTGTCAAAATCTTAAAATACTAGACTGTCTAGAACTACCCAATCAACTACAGTACAACCAACTCATAGTTATTCATAAAATCCTCTACCAACCTAACAGTACACCCATTCTGACAAACATTATCACCCCCTACAGCAACCTAGCATCCCTCCGCTCATCCAACAAAATGCATGTGCAATCTGCTAAAGCCAACAACTCAGCCGGAGAATCATTATTCTCCAACTCAGCTGGCAAAAAATGGAATACGCTCCCTCCAGATCTTTACACTATAGCCTCCTTACCCCAAGTCAAAATATCCCTAAAAAATCACCTAAACAAGCATTGGCTATGTCCATGTCTAAACCCAGACTACCCCAATTTACATACAACCCTAGTAGGTAAACTATGCAATATAAACAACTTCCTTATCCTATTTGAATAAACTTTCTAAACCAAACCCACCCAGACTATTTATAATACTCAACAACCTTTAGAACAATACTAACTAAATCGAACCTAACTTGCTATCCTGTCCTTTCCTATGCTTTGTTTCTAACTCCCTATCCTAACCATTCTCATACCTTGTTTTTTAACTCTTCTATAGCAATCTGTTTTCCTAGACATTCCAAGCACATGTTTTAATCTTCTACATCTAATTTCCAATAACTCCCCTTCTTAACTAACCACCTTTTTTCTCCTGGTTGTCATTCATGACATCTAAGTATCATGTCATTCTATACTCTCACAACCTGTCCAATAATTTCTGTACATACTTCATACTATAAACCTATAAAGATCTTAAACTTCAATGTAACCATGTATATATATAATCACTTTTTAGAATGTATACATTTTTTTCAATGTAACCATGAATATTGATTGTCATCTTTTGTACATGTGGAACTTTTCTCCCTGGGCCTCCGCTGAAAATGGACATGTATCCAGTCGGACTCTCCTGGTTAACAAATGTAAAATAAATAAATAAATAATAAATATTAAATGAGTTATGCTATAGGAAATGTTAAGAATATCCAGGCTTTATATTCAGGCTCTCTATAAAAAAGATTTCTGAAGTTGGAGAGTGTCATAGTAATGTAGGTTGAATTTATTAATATATTTTGATATCCCAATATATAATCTTTTAATATCCAAAGAAAACTACTGCTATTGCTAGTAATTCCTAAATATTTTATTTTATCATTAACTAGATATTTAGAATACGCTTTTGCCATATTTGAAATATTAGAGTTTAAACATAAAATGTTTGTTTTATCTTCATTAAATCTGAGACCTGATTTAGACTGAATTTTTTTGATAGCCTTAAAAATGGAATTAAGAGAATTTTTATCAGTTAATATCAATAAAATATTATCTGCAAATAAAAGTATTTTTAAATTTAGATTATGACCAAGTTGTACGTCCTTAATTTCTGATTTTGGTCTTATGTAGTTTGCAAAGGGTTCCGTAACTAAAGTGAATAGTAGCAGTGACAGATGAAAAGCTTGTTTCATACCCTTAGTGATGGGAATTGATTGTGAGACATAAGAACCTATTTTTATATAAACAAATGATTTATCATATAAATTTTTATATGTTTCTGAAAGTCTACGGAAAAGTTACATTCTTGCAATACTAACCAAAGATAATCCCAATTAACTGTATCAAATGCACTGTTAATATCTAAACCTACTAATGTCAAATAATCCTTTATATTATCAGTGTAACCAATAATAGTTAAAATTATTTTAATATTATCATGGTATTCCTACTTTGTATAAATCCAGTTTGGTCATTATTAATTAGGTATGGAAATTGTTGAATTCTACTTCTTATAATAGACATACAGTGGCTATAAAAAGTGTACACACCCCTGTTAAAGTGCCAGGTTTTTGTGATATAAAAAAATAAGACCACAATAAATCATTTCAAAACTTTTCCCACATTTAATGTGGCCTATAACCTGTACAATTCAATAGAAAAACAAACAAATCTTTTAGGGGAAAAAATATAAAAAATAAAAACCATACAATAAACTGGTTGCATAAGTTTGCACACCTTTAAACAAATACTTTATTGAAGCACCTTTTAATTTATTTTTTTATAGCACAAAAACCTGGCATTTTAACAGAGGTGTGTACACTTTTTATATCCACTGTAAATAATTTATAATCAACATTTAATGATGAAATAGGTCTGTAAGATGTACATTCAGCTGGGTCCTTATCAGATTTTAATATTGGGGAAATAAGTATATATTTCCATGAAGGAGAGACTATTGTTAAATCTTTAGCTAGATGAAAGGTATGAAGTAAAATATTTAGTGCATGTTTGGGCATAAATTTATAAAGTTCTGATATTATCCCATCATTGCCTGGTGCTTTATTAGATATTAATTTATTTATTAGATTTGTAAGTTCAAGCATTTCTATAGGCTTATCAATTATTTTCAAATGCTGATCTGTCAATCTATCATGGTGTATTTACTAATAAATGCGTTTATTGCTTCTTGCGAATCCATTACTGGATTGAATTTATTAATTTTAATAAAATGTGTTCTGAGCTCTTTAAGTATATCTTCAATTGCAGTAACTTTTTTTCTTTTTATTCTCAATGTATATTCTTTAATGTGATTTGATTTGATTATCATTTTAGTTCTAGAAGCAATTTTATGTGAAGCTTTTGGGTTTATTGAGTACTTTTCCATGTTTATTTTAATTTTATGATTTATAATTTTTAAATATTTATTTTGTTATTCATTTATTTCTTTTAATGAGATACTATTGTTAATTTGATTTTCTAGTTTTAATTTATCATTTATTTCTTGTAAATCTGTTAAATCTTTATCCTACTGTTTCCTTTTTAGTGAATACCAATTTATAATTTTTCCATATAAATAGGATTTGAGAGCATCCCATATATAAGCTTCTGATATATCCTTTGTATTATTAAATTCTAAATAAATTTGTATCTCTTTGTTAAAAAATTCCCTAAAATCTTTCAAATTTGTAATATATGCTGGAATTCTTTTAATATGAATGTTATTGTTATAGTTAAAAAATCAAATGTTATGGCATTATGATCTGAAATTCGGCATGGAATTATTTTAACTTTGTCTAAATAAGTAACTAAAGCATTTGAAATAAACACTCTGTCGGTTCTTGATTGTGAGCAATGTCTATTTGAGAAATGAGTAAAACAGAGTCTTTAAAAATGCATTAGTATTTTTAATGTTAAGTATAGTCACAAAATGTATTAATGCTTTGGCAGTGGCAGATATATTACGCTTCCCCTTAGTATTGGTATTTTTTTCATGTAGGATACAATTAAAGTCTCCGGCTATGATGAGACTACCCCTTGAATATTGAAGAAACTGATCTAGTTGAATTTTGACTTTTGAGTTTTGACACCTAGACCACAAATCCAATATAAATTTACTAACAAATATATTTTCTTATTAATTAATATATTAGCTAAACAAAACATACATTTATCATCAATATAGGTACTTAAAATATGTGATATAGGTAAAGAGATTTTTCCACAAAATAGCTACTCCTCTTTTTTCCTAATTAAATTGGGAATTAGCTATTACTGTATACTACTTATTATTAAGTCTATCTATATCATTTGTTAATAGACGTCTTTCTTGGACAAATATAATCTGAGGTGAGAATAGTTTTAAATATTTATAAAATGTACTCCTTTTGTAACTGTTATTCAAACCATTAATATTAATTGATAAACACTTTAACCTCGTCATCTATTATAACCTAATTAACATTTTACATAAGGATTTCTGTAACTTATAATATATTATCATATATAAACCACTAGGAAAATGTATGTAACTTGTGAAAAGTGCAGTGGATTTTGAAATAATGCTAATATGTAAGAGGCATTTGTTTGTAGAGACCAAAAATGAATATGTATCTCAAACATTATACAGCATAATAAATTACTAACTATCCTATCCCACATGGAGTATATAACTCCAGACTTAGATAGCAATTCTATCCAAGCCATCCTATCCAACAAAAGAAGCAGAATTAGTTCATTTCCACCATTCCATGTCTATGTCTTTAGAATAAAATAAAATAAAGAAAAATGTTTAAATAATGTTATTTATATATATATATATATATATATATATATATATATATATATATATATATATATATATATATATATATATATATATATATATACATATATATATATATATATATATATATATATAAAATTAACTCTCATATTAATCTAGATCCATATGAGTTGAACAAGTTATGACTTATGTTTATGTAAAAGCTCTACAGCATTTGTCCATGTGAAACTATATATGTATATATATATATATATATATATATATATATATATATATATGGGTCTACCTAAGATGGTCGACAAGCCATTTGATCGACACTCATTTGGTTGACAGTTCATTTGGTCAACAGGCAGATTTGCCCCCCTCCCCAATGTTGTGTGACCCTGGAGTTGATATATGCAGTTAGGGGGGTGTAGGGGCGAAGCCCCCAACATAAAACTGCCTGTCGACCAAATGAACTGTCGACCAAATGAGTGTCGATCAAATAACTGTCATCTCATAGACCATATATATATATATATATATATATATATATATATATATATATAGATATATAGAATGTCATATTCCTTGAGAATTGTATTTAATGATAAAGTGCAAAGGAATATAATAAGTGACTAAATATTTTGGATCTAGAAGATTTTAAAATAATATTGACAAAATAAGATTAAATGTCTTTAATAGATCTTATATAAAACCTATATAACTTAATTTGACCAAATCAGATAACAAAGATGTTTATACTACTTTTATATGAGAGTACAATAATATGTTTCCAAAAAGAAACTCATGTAACAATCTAATTAATCAATACTAGCAATATTGTGAGGGCCCATCATGATGCAAACGAGATTGAGATTTTTCCTCTCTAGCAGCTTAACTAAATCAAATCCTACAATATTATTGCATAGTTTTGCCTTTGTATATATTCATCAATCTACCAGGTCTCAGAAGTAGAGAGAAGTATTAGTAATAATGTTTAAAGGTTCCAACTAATGGTTAGAGTAAAGTAGGCTCTAAAGAATGTTATCAGATGATACGTTGAATATACTAACAGAAACCAGTTATATGAGAATGAAAGTAGCAAGCATTATGATCATGTCCTAAGAAGCAATTGATTGCTTGTTTAGTAATACTTTCTTATGATAATTAAAAATACGTTATATACTTGTCCTGTCTAAAATAAAGAGCATGTTTAAACCTTTTAGAAGAAATATATCCCTATGCATAGTATTTTTCTAGGAAGATATAGTTTGTATATATGTATAACATAAATTAGAAATCAGAGAAAACCATCAATTTGTTATTTAAAAAATTAAAATACTTGTGAAATATTGTGCAAGACAATATTTCTGAGTTGTGGATGAGAGATGCTTGAATAGATAATTCAGTACTCTTATAAATAATAACAGCTTAATATCAGGACAGGTAAAAAGTAAATGCAAGATTAGTTAGCTGACTTAGAGGTACTACTTCCTGTTACATTGGATTATAAAACAGATTAAAATATGTGAAAAAATCTTATTACTGTCAGCTGCTGTGGAACATTTATCAATGTGTTATACCAGATGCATGTGTGATACCTGTTCTGGAGATGCACACACTACATACATAGCTGTTTGATAACACTGATGACATGGGTTACATTCATGACAGTGTGTATTGTGCCATATATTTGCCATGCACACCAGTCAACCAGCCTATAATAATGATATTGTCACATACATTTATAGCAATATCCCTCCTAACATCTCCAGCAGTTGTTAGTGTCAGAATAGTGTGTTTGATTACCTTCATAGTTTGCTGACATGTCATAATAAATTTGTTCAAACAAATTCATGCATTACCATCTGTGGTCACTCAGAATCACATATATTGTATCAGAGACATGGGAATAATGGTGGCATTATTATGAGAATGTCCATGTTTGCGCACACTTCTTTAGTGTTGTTTGTGCGCGTGTAACTGTATCCCACTTATTGAACATCTCTGCTGACATTACACACATATTCAAACAAATCAGTCTGCCCAGCTTCATAATATGCATCCAACCCCAATTGTATATAAGATGTCCAGTAGATGTCCTCTTCATTTTTCATGTCAAGATGCTTACCTCATAAAGACATCTTCTCCATTGGTATGTCAGATTATCTGGCTGTCCCATAATATACATTTTCACTGTGCAGTCAATACTGTACCATGTTAATATGCGCTTAGTGCTCCTGCTACAGTTGTCTTCCATTTACATGCCCTCATCAGCTGTACATTATAATGTTTCACCTGTTCTGTTGACCTGTGTTTGTTACTACAATTCATCGGTGTGTCTTTATTCAATACACACACTTCCCCTGAGTGTTTATTTTAAATGACAGTCCGTGTACCCTTACAGATCTTTTACACAACTTATACAGCATGATTGGAACGGTTTTGTACAATACTCTACACTGTATCAATTGTCCTGTACTGTATTTGGAACTTATATATTATTATATAATAAAAGAAGGATTGCTACCTCCTCAAGCTTTTACATTCCTATTAAGCAAAGAAATTAATTGTGTTACCAAAGCATCCAATTAAATGTTCTAGGATAATTTTCATTAAAGTTACTGTAAAGCTAAAACTTTGATTCATACCTCTCAATCCACTACAGCAAGAAATCTGGACAAACAAATAAAAGTGAGACAAAAGTCCGAAAACAGGGACCATCTCCAAACATCACTCCTATAAACACAGAAAGCTAACAGAACAACAGGCTCCACAGCAGCACAAACCGTCTGAAGAGCATGAAGTCCGAAACTGAAAAAAGTAAGAAACTATCACCATTTCCTAACTTCAGCCTCCAATTATTTACCACAAATTTGCCAGAAAACCATAATCTTATGAAAAACGGACCAAAAATCTGAGGAAAAAATCTGAACACTCTGCGTATGTTTAAAATAACAGGTGTCTTAAAAGTATGCAAACTAAATTAGAAAATATCATATCCCCACTCTATATATATATATATATATATATATATATATAAATATATATATATATATATATATATATATATATATATATATATATAAATATATATATATATATATATATATATATATATACACACACACACACACACACACACACACACACACATTCTATATTATTCAAACAAATTTGACATTCATAAACAGAAATCATTTATCAGCTATTAATATATGTGTGATGCCGCTATTAAATATGTATTCGATGTCCATCATGTTTCCTACATTGTAACCATGCCCCCTCCTGCTCAAAACAAATAGTGTTAAGTACAGCATGATGAATCAGTGTTTTCATGATCAAGGCAAGAAGTATAAAGACAAAAGAAAAGGCATGAGATTATTCAAAAAGCTTCATACAGGCTCAGTACCTGCTTGTGCCACAATGAATGATTCATCCTCAGAGCCACAGAAGCAGTTGAACAACACCCCAGGTACAACTAATCTTCGCACAAAACCCAGCCTCCAGCTCCAAACCTTGCACAACCATTCACAAGCCCTCTCTGAACACAAGAGACACCACCAACGAAACTCAACAAAACACTCCAATCTGATTCCACCTAACCAGTCAGGCATAATCTGCTACAATAAATCATCCCTCCTCATTCCAGTAAAGACCTATCCACACTGTCATGAAAACCAACCCCCAAAACCAGTGCAAAACACTACTATATGAACTGTGAACTTCCCTTCAAAGTACCAGAATCACAAAATGACTCACGTCCATTATATCCACAAGAAATATCCTGTATTGTCATCAAGAGAACCCACAAAACAAAGTCACATCAGCAATATCTGATAAAATCCATCCCTATAACAAATCGCCAGAATCAGAGTATCTCATTCACAACATTAAAAGATATCAATGAGCAAGTCATAACCAAAGAGCCTACCTTGACATCCAACACTCCTCCAGCATGTCAAGGCAACCGCTCCTAACACGGAAGTACCTTCGACACCCCCAACACAGATGCAGAGCTTCACACTCGTAAACAATACATTTCCAGCTGTCAAAAAAGAAATGTAGGCTCCATATAATCCAGGCAATAATAACATTTTATCACCTAGAGTGCAGCATGTCACTCTATAAAAGACCATATGAGGCTAGATCAAGACCAGTATTACTAGGTGTGATGTGCCTCCCCTCCATGTACTCAGACCACAAAAATTAACTAAAATATCAAACTTCTATTGCCAAAACACACACACACACACACACACACACACACATATATATATATATATATATATATATATATATATATATATATATATATACACACACACACACACATATATATATATATATATATATATATATATATATATATATATATATATATAATTTACTAGATCAATTGTCAGTATGTTGTAAATGTTGGCATACTAACTTTGAGCTATTTTAGATGGAACTTTAATATTATAACAAATAAAGAGAAAGGCTTAAATAAAATAATGACTGTAATGTTACCTCAAAGTTGTAGAATTATAGATTCTCTTCTTAAGGTAGAGAAGTTTATGTTGAAGTAAAAAAATGAAAAAATGCTATTTAAATATGATAAAAATGTAATCTGCAGACTCATACAAATAATTTAATTAGTTAAATAGTCACGTCTCCTTTAATTTCTTTTTTATTCCTGTGTTTTCCAGCCATTTCTCTCAGCCAGTCTTTTCAGGGAAATGTTACTCCAATCCATTTCTTCAGATTGCTCCATTATTTTTTTTTTTTTTTTTACTTTTAGAAAAGAAAAAGCAGAGTCTAAGTCCTCAAAGATTCTTGTTTCATCAGAATGAAATATTTTTACTCTAGCAGGGAAAAGCAAGTGAACTTTAATCTGCTTTTTCTTGAGTTCCTTGATGATTCATAGGTCCATAGGTTCATAGGTTGGTACTAGGCTATCATCCCTAGGGCCTATACAAGCCTAGCCATAACAATTCCCTGGATATTTCTTCCCACAATATTTACTTCCCTGGACCCCTGTCTAGCATGGTGACTGATGTGATCCCGGGGTGAATTTCCTATCTCCCATCCAATCGTCAAGGTTCCTTTTGAAGGGGGTCAAGGAGGCGCTCTGCTTGACATGTACGGGCAGTCTATTCCAGAGTATGGGGAGTCTCTGCATCAGGCACCTATCCCTCCAGCATGTTTTGTTCATTGTGATGACAAGGTTTAGATCCCTGGAGCGTGTGGCTCTGAGGGATTGGGATTTCTTTAAGTGGAGCATGTCCAACAGCTCAAGGTTTGACATGGCCTTGTATGTTAAGCAGAGATTGCCTCTGAGTAGAAGATATACCACAAAGTATAGCTGGAATTTTTTTTAACTGTCAGCATAGAGGATCTGCTTTAGGCCTGTGATTCTTTTAGTGAGGTATTTCTGCGGCCTTTCCATCTGTTGCAGATGTCTTGTGAGGTACATACCAAATGGGACATTGTACTCTATAATGGGTCTAATGAGGGATGAGTACAGTGGGACAATGACCTCCTTTTTTCTGGATGAAAAGCCCTTAGTGATGAGGTGTGCCACATAGAAGGTTTTCCTGACTGTTGCAGCAATATGGTTATCTAAGGTTAGACCACTGTTCACCTGTGTCCCTAAGTCTCTCATCACACTTTTGGTGTTTAGTGTACTGCTACCTATGTGGTAATTCATGGGTATATGTTTTTTCCCAAAGGGGATAATGATACATTTCTTGGCATTAAGCTTGAGCCCATGGCTCTGGCACCAAGCATCTGTTTCTGTAACGCCCTTTTGTAGAATATCCACATAATTTGGTGATTCCATAATGGCTCCCAGTTTACAGTCATCTGTGAACTTTGTAAGCCAGAGTCTCTTAGTGTTGGCCTGTTGTTGTTGTTGTTTTGTTTGTCTTTCGGCTTTTCCCAGTTAGGGGTCGCCACAGCGGAATTCCGGTCTGCTATTGACTGACAGTTGGTTTTTATAGTGTCGAGTTGCCAGCCCGATGCCCAACCTTCAACGAAGGCACGCCCATCCAACGCATGTCTTTCTAATGCCCACTCAACCGTGGGGAGGACATTGGCCTGTACTTCAGAGAAATAGATGCCAAACAAGAGTGGTCCCAGAACTGAACCCTGAGGTACTCCACTTGTCACTTGTCTGGAGCTGGATTTGGAGTCGGCTACTTTTACAGTCTGGGTTCTGTCAGTAAGCCAGTTGGCAACCCATCGAGTGACATAATGATTTATGCCCAGCTTAGTAAATTTATCTATGATTCCAGAGTGGGGGATGGTGTCAAAGGCCTTGGCAAGGTCCAGATAGGCTGTGTGGACTGCTTTACCCACATCCACAGCTCTGGAGACTGATTCGAAGAAGTCAGTCAGGTTCAGGAGATGATCGGCCCTTCATGAACCCAAACTGGGTGGGGTCCAGTGTTTGAAGGTTGCCAATGTCTTTGTTTATAAGTTCCATGATAATGCGTTCCATGCCCTTGCAGATCAGGCTCGTCAGACTTATGGAATGGTAGTTCGCGGGATCCAAGGTGGATCCCCCCTTGTGGTGTGGGATAACTGTAGCTGTGCACCACTCAGTGGGCACGAAGCCTGAGGTGAGGCTATGATTAAACATGACACTTAGAAAAGGTGCCAGTTCATTTTGTAGTTCATGTAGTACACAGCCCGGGATGTCATCTGGTCCCATGGATGCTGTATTCTTAGCTTTGGAGAGTGCAGTTTCTACCTGTGTGGCTGTGATTACCAGAATTTGGCAATCTTTTGGTATTGAGATGGGCCCTTTAGGAGGTGAGAGGGGGGTGAGGTTGGCACTAAATCGATCTGCCAGGATATTGGCAATATCCTTGGGATCAGTATATTTAATGCCATTCTGTTGTAGTTCAGAGCAGATCTGAGCATTGCCATTTAGATTATTGACATAACTATAGAATGCCTTGTGGTTGTCTTTGGAATCTTTGGGAATGCTATTTTTGTATCTAGCTTTGGAGGATTTTATGAGGGGATCTCAGGTTCTTACTGAGGCTGGTAAGGGAGTCTTTTGCATCCTGGGATTTTTCTCTTTTCTGCAACAGTTTCTTCCTTCTGTTGTATAGTTTGTTTATGACAGGGGACCACCAGATTGGCTTCCTTTTTTTGGAGGAGAGTGTCTTGGTTCTTTTTGGGATGGCATGATTCATGCACAAGTGGATGTGATTGTACAGTGCCTTAGTGTATGATTCAGCAGTCGAACTTTCAGCTACCATCTGCATGGGTGTCATGAAGTTTGTCACTTCTGACTTGAGTAGCATGAAGTTGGCTTTGGAGAAGTTTTTTACAGAGGTTTCCTTACTGGGGGATGGGGGTGGGATGTGGATGTCAAGGGTGATTAGCTTATAGTCAGACCTGACCAATGAGGGGGTGACCACTGGTGTGGAGCATCTATCTCCCATGTTGTTAATAACCAGGTCTAGGATATTGGAGCCCCTGGTGGGACAATGGATTAGTTGATCCAAGGCGTTGAAATTTATGAATTCCAAGAACCGTTGGAAAAAGGTGTTGGTACCCGAGTAGTTTTCCCAGTTAATAGCAGGGTAGTTGAAATCACCCAGTATTAGGGTGTTTGGTTGTATCTTAATATTTTCCAGTATGTTTAGAAAGGTGCAGTGAGAATCTTGGGGCATGGTGGGGGATCTGTAGCAAGCTACAATTTGGATTGCAGTCTTACCTAGTGTTAGTTGCACCTGGAGAATTTCAGATGCATTGTGTTGGGCAACTAGCCTGGTGGAGGGGATGGACACTCCTCCACCTTTAGTGTTTCAGTCTTGGTTTGGTGTCCGAAAAGTGTGAGAGTTGTAGCCTGGTATTGCAGGGGTGCTCTCTGGAACCTTGAACCAGGTTTTCGTTACTGCACAGATATCAAGTGCAGCATGTCACTCTATAAAAGACCATATGAGGCTAGATCAAGACCAGTATTACTAGCTGTGATGCCCCTTCCCTCCATGTACTCAGACCACACACATTAATTAAATTATCAAATGTCTATTGCCAAAACACACACACACACACACACACACACACACACACATATATATATATATATATATATATATATATATATATATATATATATATAAATAAAATTTACTAGATCAATTGTCAGTATGTTGTAAATGTTGGCATACTAAGTTTGAGCTATTTTAGATGGAACTTTAATATCATAATAAATAAAGAGAAAGGCTTAAATAAAATAATGACTGTAAAGTTACCTGAAAGTTGTAGAATTATAGATTCTCTTCTTAAGGTAGAGAAGTTTATGTTGAAGTAAAAAAATGAAAAAATGCTATTTAAATATGATAAAAATGTAACCTGCAGACTCATATAAATAATTTAATTAGTTAAATAGTCACATCTCCTTTACTTTCTTTTTTTTATTCCTGTGTTTTCCAGCCATTTCTGTCAGCCACTCCTCCATCTTTAGTGTTTCAATCTTGGTTTGGTGGCAGAAAAGTGTGGTAAGAGTTGTAGCCTGGTATTGCAGGGTGCTCTCTGCAGCCTTGAACCAGGTCTCAGTTACTGTACAGATATCGATGTTCTCCATTTTTAGGAGTGCCTCGAGAGAGTGCATTTTGAGGTTTAGACTTCTAGCATTGACTAGCATTACCTTCAGATTTTGCATGCTTGTATCAGTTATGGTGGTGGTTTTGTCCTTTGAACCTTGCTTAAAAAAGCCACCATAGGGGTGGCAAGAGCTTTAGCCAGTAACCTGAATCCCAGGGGTGACAGGTGCAGACAATCTCTGGCAAAGCATCATGGTTTGTCGATCATGTTGTCCCAGGCAGACTGATACTGGATCCCCTTTGAATGACACCAGAAGCTTAGCCAATTGTTGAAGTCAATCATTTTGTCCTTATACTGTGGTATCATTCTGAGCAAAGGCAGGATGCCACTCAGGGCTAGGGTCATGCCTGCCTGTGCCACATGATCTGAGAGCTCTTCCATGTCTCTTTTCATGTAGTCCAGGGAGGTACGTCTCAAGTCATTCACTCCAACATGGACAATGACAGAGTCGTATTTGTACTTGTTGTGGAGTGACTTGAGTGCATGCGTTATGTGGTGGATCCTGGCACCCGACAAGCAGCTGACTGTAATTTTCTCCTTGTTCAGCCTGGTGAGCGGGACATCAGTGTGCCTGACTATAGAGTCACCTATGACTAAAGTGCTGGGTACATTGTCTTGCCTTAGGGGTTATTATTGGGTGGCACAGTGGTGTTGTGAGCTATGTGTCACTTTGGTTGTGACTGGTGTTTGTTTACGTTTCAGCTTCGGAGGTCCTTGTTGCTTGGGTAGGTTAATGTTAAGGGCCTTCACATATGTGGGTTTAGTGTTGCTATGTGTGGGTGTTGATGGTGTGGGTTTTGAAGAGCTATGTGTTGCTTGAGCTGTAGTGCAGGTGTTAACCTTCTCCTCTTGATGGTCTAGCTCAATCTTGGCTGGAGAGAGCTTTGCTTCCAGTTTGGTTATGTAAGTGCATCTCTCACAGACTGTAGTGTTGGGTGGTAAAAGGAGAGGGTTGTGTGTGTACATGAGGCCGTTGCTGCATTGCCCCAGTATGCCCAGATTCACCAGGTGTACAGGAGATATCACCGGAAGCTGACCCTTGGACATGCCTGTTTAGGTGCTTTTTTTGCAAAGTACAAGAACTGTTTTCCCTTACCTTTGCAAGGTACTTTGCAATTATAGGCTGTTTAGTGCCTACGATTAATTTCTCCTTATTAAAAAGGAGAGTTGAGTGCTTGTATCAGTTTAAGGCTTCCTATTGCTTTCCATCAGGTTCTAGAGCAAGTGCTAGTCACAGGGCTTCAGAGTTTAGTGCTACTACTGAGAAACCAGCTAGTTCTAAGGGAATATTTGAAGGGCAGTCTTTTTGGCAACTGGATTAATTTAACCATAGCCCCGCCGTTCTGCACGATGCGAAAAATGCACAAAGACACACATTTTTAAGCCAGAAAGTCGAAAGGGATAGAAATCAGCCCAAATGGCTAATAAAATTACAATTTCAGAGCTGGAAACCACTCCTCTAGTGTTAGATAGGCAGTACCACTCCCAATGATAAGCAGTAGGACTTCCCTCTACCGCAGCAAGGTCTGGATAGCTCTGAACACAGAAAATAAAGTCCTGAAGCCACCAAAGCCTGGGATCTGGACCATACTAGCTAGGAAAGGCAGGAAACGAGCAAACAAGATAGTTTTTTTTTTGGGGGGGGGGTTTGTGGTTAAAACAGGCTAAACAATGCAATAATACAGTAAATAAACACAGAATAGGCTAACAGACTTGAGTGTGTAGCCCTAAACAGTAAATGCAATTAAAACGCTACAATATTAGCAATTTAAAACTTTTTAAATGAAGCAAGGCAAGTGCACAACTGAAAAACGATTTAAGAGGCAGTAATACAGTAGAATAAGTAGCTAGTCTACATATACAGAAAAGTATTTATATATATATACATATATATATATATATATATCTACACACACAGAAAAACAGCTAAAACAACACTAAAATGATTCAGATGCAGTGCAACCTAGAGCACTTGAGTTGTAGCAATATTAAGGCAAATACAGTTTTAATAAATGCACTAAAATATACTCTATATTTCCAAAATGTTTGAGAAGCACAGTCAGAACATGAGATTCAGGCTGGTGCAGGATGACAGGTAAGAAGTCTTTTATTTTCGAGATTACTGTAGGTGAGTAATCATTATCAAATCTTATTATTTTCCATTTGGTTTGATGGGAGATTTTGACCATGCTGTTTTGAGAATTAATTCTTTATCAAGTGATGAAAAAAATCTTACAACAGCAGATCTCAGAGTAGTATTTTTATCAGAAGGAGACATTGTGAGAGATCTATGTGCTTTCTCAATTCCATATGACATTGCATCAGTCAAATCAAGTATGTTAGGGAGCCAGGAGGTTGAAAAGTTTATCATGCTGTTTTCTTCAATTTTCTCTGGGAGTCTAAAAATATGGATATTATTTCTTCAGGATCTGTTCTCCAGATCATTTAATTTACCGAACAAAAGTGTATTCTCTTTAAAAAAAGTTCAGTGTTATTTTCATCTTCCAACAGTCTTTTTTCCGTATCATTTAAAGCTTCTTCCACTCCTAAGATTTGAAGTTTCTGCTGGTTAAGAGACTCTTGAAACAAGTCCATCTATTTTGTGCATCTATCCATGAAGCTTTCCATCTTGCTGTCCATTTTTAAAGATAGCTCCTGGATGTTGGTTAAGACCAGATGAATCTTCTTCTTCGATGAAGTGTCATGAGAGTTAGTGCTGTAACTCGTTTTGTTTGTGTGTGAATAGATCTTTCAAGTAGAAGTTTGACAGGAAAATGCAGGAATAATTAAATGATTTTTATATGTTATTAAAAAAGAATGGTTTAAATTATTATTTTTTTATTAAAAAAATGATAACGTATATATAAAAAATTTCCTGTCAGAAATAAGTCAAGAACAGCAAAGCTGAAGCATCCTGCTGCTATCTCCTCAGCATCCTGGCCATGTCCCTTTCCTACAGACAGCTTTTTGTACTACAAAACACTATACTGGTAGCTTCAGTGGGAAGAAAAGTTTTTTTTTTTGTTTTTTTTTTTTTAACGGTGACTTTCCTACTTGCATTGTCCAAGTTTTCTCATTCCAAAAAAAATGAATAGAAGCTCTTTCCAAATTCCAGTTATTGACTGGTTGGTTAACTGAAGTCTGTTTCCAGCTTGTTTTTTTTAATAAAAATAATAATTTAAACATAGAAAGTTACTAGAATAACAGGATGTCTGTTTGCCTACATTTTTTGAATGATACGAAGTCTGAAAACTAAATCTATGCCATTATTAAGTGTCTTCAGTACTCAGTTATTTGTCTGAAAACCATGGACTTTATGAAGAATAAACCAAATGTATGAGCAAAAAATCTGGTCATTCTGTAAAAGTCTGGACAGTTTGCAAGCATAGAGGCTGTCTCTTCAAAGTCCTGTTTTTTGTTGTGGAAAAAGACTTTTAGTTGTAGTTTCTTTATGAAAAACTTGAAGACAGTGATGATACCCACTAAGCTTCCACAATGTTGGGGAAGAAAGTCGGAACCCTTTCTTAGTACTCCCAGTTCTAGAGCTGTGTGAGGCTTAGTGGAGTGGTTCCATACCTCTGTTATACTTGTGGGGGATTTTTCTTCTGCCTTCCTTGTCTCTCTGTTAACTACACTGGTGGATACCATAGGTGCTTTAAATCCATCCTCACTTGCCACGTCCTGTTTCTGTGTTGGTAAAACCCTTGTGGGGAGTTCTCCAGCCGAGGTTGGCAACAGTCATTCAAGTGTTGGTCCCTGGATGTTCATGAGGGGCTCAGGATGGTTGAGGTTCCACATGCATCTCCAGGGTGGTGTTTTAGGTGTTCATTGGGGTACTTTTGGGGTGGCTGGTTCCTGGTGTTGTATCTCTGTGTTGTGGTGTTCTCCACTGGGTCCAGTGCAAGGTTTTCCTGTTCCTGGTAAAAAACCTGTAGTTGGGTTTGCTGAGTTGTCCTGTGCTGGTAGGTGTTCTGTAGGTTTAGTCCGGTCACATTCAGGTGGAAGTGGATGTGGCTTTTTGGGTGTCCTGGGAGTGTTCTTGGAGTAATCGTTCAAGTGGTCATTCCTTGTGCCCTGGTGTTGGTATATGAGTCTGGTGTCACATTGTAAAAGTTGAAGTGGTGGCCTTGTGGAAGTCTCTTGTACCTCTCTGAGCATCTTGTGGGTCTCATGTGATCATTTTTGTTGTGTTTCTGATGTTTCTTCATGGTGCTTGTCAGATGGTGCTAATCTTCTGTATATAGTTAATCTTGTATATCCCTCAGAAGTTTAAGTAGCTTCTTTTGTTTAATCTTGGTTTTGAACAAAGTGGCCTTGTCTTTAATCCCCTAGTATCTGTTGAGGTTGTTGGATTCTAGACTGCATGTCTCCTCAGTATATCTCAGGGTAGAGGTGGTTTTGCTATGCTGGTTCTGGTTGTGCTTGATGAGGATTTCTATCAGTTTTAGCCCAGCTTCCTTTAGGGCGGTGTTTCATTCTTCCTGTAAGTCTGCCCTCCATATTTTTCCAAATTGGCCTTTTCCTGAGTTTTAAACTTCTTGGAACTCTCCTATTTTCCAAGCTGGTTTTGGGTAAATTTCCTCCCATTGTAGGTATTTTAAGTTTTTTATGGTATTTTCCAGTTCAATGAAGGGGTCCTCTCCTGGCTGCAGGATTCGTTGTTGTGTTTCCTTACTGTCGACAGTCTCTCTGTAACCTTTGATCTCTGTTAATCTTGGTGTTGTCAGGAGGTCTTTGAACCAGGATATTTCCATTTTGGGTGGGTCTGATTGTACTCTGGATAGAGCTAACTGGATACCTAAGTGGAGATCTGGAATAACAATCAAAAGCAAAAAAGTAGTCCCTCCCTGAGTCCTAGTTGTCCTTAAATGGTAAGTATCCAACTTAGTACTCATGTGGGTCACTGAGGGCTAATGTAAAAGTAAAAGTAATATCTTGCCTTATTTGTAGTTCAGTCTTGTGATGTGGAGGTCCTTATTTGTTGCTCAGTCTCATGGAGGCCTTATTTGTAGTTCAGTCTAACCATGCTAAAAAACAATCACTGGCTTAGCTATGACTGGCAACGGCAACCACATGGAGACTAGAATTGGTCAGTGAGGAGGTTCTCCTTAACTGAACAACACTCACACAAGATGGCCATCCTGTATCTGGTTCAACCCTATTGAACAACAACTCTAAAATGAGAAAAGAAAAAAAAACCTCTACTCCGGCCACCCAGGCAAACCAATCAGAATGCTGTTGGGTCCCCTCTCTACAAATCCTAATGAAATGTTAGCAGACCTACTATAAAGACCAAAATCTGAATCCATGACCACTTGATACTCAAATCCACCTAGATATAACATAAAACTAGATTTTCCCAAACTTCTGTCTATAAAAATACTGACTATATTTTACAATTAAATGGCAGATCTGATGAAGACTAAACCGAATGCATGGCACATCTTACTAGACTGATGGCAACTCTCCAGCTCCAGGAAAGTGAAAGCAAGTTAATTAAGATTTTTTTATCTTTAACATTTTAATTGTTAATTTCCAATTTTAAAACTTCAGTTGTTAATACGAAACAGTTTCATTCTGACTGGGGAAAAGTCTCAGAGATCAAATATTCTGAAAAACACATTCTAATATTAGGATTTGAAAAACAACTGGTTAAACTGAATTTAATAAATTATAATAAGAATGAAACTGATGTACATGTCACAAAGTACTGATTTAACATGGAACATAGAGAAAATGTGTCTTTTTACTCTATAATTTGATTTTAATGAAGAGCAAGGTACTGATTTAACACAAAAGAGCATGTAACACAGAGAAACATTGTCACTGTATTTTGTACTTGGATTTTGATGTAAAGCACAACTTTTATTTACTACAATTTTAATTACGAAGATTTGGATGTATGAATAAATTCAACTAAGAACCATGAATGCCAACCCCCAAGCACACAGGGCAACACCCACCATGACAACATAGGGGCTGCAACCAAATTTAAATATTCCATCCCCTATTTTAAATGTACCCTCCCCCACACCCCCTATGATGTCAATGGGAGGTGGCCGCCCTTGATCCTCCCCATGGATTCCCCAATACAAACTCTGTAAAATTCTTATTGTGCTCAGTCAATTAAGCATCATCTGCCAATAAAGTATCTACCACTACTTAAGAAAGCTGAGTATGCATCATTACTTCTCTAACTGTGACTTCTACTAACACAAAGGCTTTACACAGATTTCCCTTGGACTCAGAAGGACAAAATGGAATTCCAGACCACCAGATCTATGGGTACAATCGGACGGACAAGACCTTGAGACAACAAAAGGAGGCACCAATCTCCACAGGAGGCTTTCCCGCTGGAGAACCTCCACACCATGAGACTAAACTACAAATAAGGCAACATTACTTTTATTTTTATGTAGCTCATAGGAAGAAAGACAACTAACAAGCTCTCTAAGGTCAACATTCTGAATTTTGGTAATTTCACATTCAGGTTTAGGAATACAAGATCGAGTACTGGTATCCAAGAAGCCATTTCTTTGGTACCAATAACACTGATAGATGCCTTTGCCACTTTGAATTACAGGCACTTTTTTCATGACTCCTTTGGTGTGTAAAGCTTGAAGAACCAAGAAAAATATTCTATTTGGTTAGGAGGATAGGAAGGAATTCCCCCGAAAGGATTTTTTGTATCCAGTGCCATCTGTAACCCTCTTGCAACACTTTTTTTTTTGGTCCCCTTGGACCTCATTGATACCAGTCTAGATGCAATGCCCCATGCCCACCCCTGGTCTAGCAATATCCACCTTCCCTCACCTGGACTTGCTCTGGTGTACCTGGCGCTGGTCATGGAGCTTAAGAAGATCATTAGGGGTCTACCATCTGTGCTTCTATCCAGTGTTTTTTTTTTTTATTATTATTTTAAATATGCCCTAACCACCTTCCCTTTCCCAGCCCCCCCCCCTCACACACTTGCCCTCTTTCGACTATGCTTCCCCTTAAGGAGTGTCACCAGTGAGGGGTTTCACTCCAGCATTGGTACACCTGTCAAAAAACAAGCAATTCTTGGAATATTCACCGCATGGAGTTCATCTGTGTTATTGGCATGCCTATCCTTCACTGCCACTCCGTCACTTGCACAAGACGCTAATTGAACTCAGGTTGGCTGGTTCATAGTTAGGGCTTTATCCCTCTGTGCCAGTAGAGTGGCCCCTCTTGTACCACTTTTAACACCCAGAAGTCTGAAACAATCTTTTGCCAAAGAGAGATGTTGAGAACTATCATGAGGGACAGGTTTGTGGAGATACTGGTCAGAGGACAGAGAAAGGACAGAAAGAATGCTGACATAGTCATTCTGTACTGTTGGTCTGTCCCTTTTTATGAAAGGACACCTGTTTCTTGTTATTATTTCCCTCTGGACATCTCTTTTCAGCTCCTTGTTTGCCATAATATAGCTGTTTTTGCTTATTTGGCTTTTTAGTGAAAGAGGAAGGCCTAAAAGATGTGTCCTGGGGGACATTAAAAATTGTAGCTACTCCCTAACTCAGTTTTCATCTTTCATCAAATTGTTTGAAAACGTGGGTAGCAGAAGAGACAAATGCTACCTTCTTGTTTGAATTTTTCAACTTTCACTTATCAGGAAACTTTTGGTTATTGTACCTAAACATATCTTCTCAACATTGTAGTAGTAGAGTGGCCCTAAACACAATATCAGCACAATCATACACACTCTTCAAAGCATGTTTGGATACCTGCGACAAAGCAAAACAGTTTGATTAAAAAAAAATAACTTTTTTCTGTAGGAAGTGAGTTAGCAAATTCCCTTAGACTATCCACATAACAAAGCATAAACTTCCACATTTATGCCTAATAAATGATAATTCTGGAAGCAAAAGTGGAAGAAGAAAACATTCTCTTACCTAGGTGGTTCAACACCTTACCTTCTTCGTCACCAGAAGAAGGGTTAGTGTTCAGTAGCAGCTTATTGCCATCAGGCGATGCAGTGAATATAGCCACTGAGTCTGATCTGAAGTGACAGAAAAAGAATTCTATTAGTCTGAGACACTTTATACATTTATCTGCTTTTTTAAGGACTGATGGCTGGGTATCAGGATGATTACAGGCAGAATTCAACACATCTTCCAGGGCTGGCAGTATATGAGAGATGAGTGAGGAATGAGGAATATCCATTTGTAACATCCCATAATATCTCATCAGTTCAGGGGGGAACTTTGCTCGCTAAAAATATGTTATTCATCCTGGCTAAGGCCTGATTACAATAAAATCTCTCCACATGAGGATAAAAGTTAATATTTTCTTCACAGTCAGAAAATTGAATTTGTGAATGTAAAGGAGGAGTCCTATCACTGTCATATTCAGAATCGCCAGCTCTTGTTTCCTCAAAAATTTCTTTACAGGGAATTCTCACCTGTAATGACTTCTGGACACCAGCATTCATAGCCTGTAATGCATGGCTTGATAAGGTAAAAAAAAATCATCTTTCTTAACTGTAATTACTTCTTGAGATAAACAATGTTTAATCTTTTGGTTTTCTTTATAGGAGTCCCCATGGTAGAACACTGACTCATAAGAGGGATGTCAGACCAGTCTAATGGTCTCTTGCCTTAGTTACTCTGTGTCAAATGTCCTGGATTGTCTACCATCCCTAGACAAGATGGCCCTCCCATGCCCATATCAGACACTGTAACAGCCAAAGTGGATGAAGGTGATTCCAAGCTCATGGTGATCATAAAGACTACACCAGATGAATCTGGAGAGATAAGTTAGTGGTCTGAGGAGCAACCAATGTCAAGTACAGCTTCACTCACTACCTACCTAGAAGTAGAATTAGCCAGCGACAATGGCAAGGACTCCTTGGTAAGTGCTATTTTTCTTTAGAAACAACAAGAGTGAACTAGTAGGACTGGAGTAAGTATCAATGCTGTAGCTACGGAGGAAATGCCAAAAGTAATAAGCACTGTTCAAATGAGTTAGCTGGAAAGTAAGTTGTAACCCTGTAGCAACACACTTACACTCATGTTTCTATTCCCAGCCCCTTCACAAAGTAAAAGCACAAGTAGCACTCAAATTCCCTGTCAACGCTCCTTTTAACAAGTTAAATAAACTGACAGGTAAACAAAAATGGCAGATAGCTTGTCACAAAGTGAACATAAGCACTACAATGAAAAGCACATCCCTGTCCATCCCAAAATAAAACTTTTAATTATAAAAATAAAAGTTTACACAAGCATAGTAAATATATTTTCATTAACTAGCCCCTAACTGGTTAAATAATACCTGTAGCTAAAAACAGTGGTCCTGACAGAAAACATTTAATATTGATAAAAAACATTGGGTTTCTTAAAGAGAGAAATGCCACTTTTAATCAGAAAATAAAATTAAATAAAATTTTCTTAAAAAGACAATAATTTTTATGTAGAGGGGTTCACCACCAGGAATTTTTCTGTCAGAAAAAGCTCTAAGCTGATTGCTGCACTGTGAAGCCCCAGAGATGCTTCTCCTTGTGGAGACAAGAAAGTACTGAAGAAATACTCTCTCTGATTGCCAATTTCCCTCCTTGAGACCAGCTGCCAGAGCTTTGTGAAGCTAGCAGTTGTTGTTTTCTGGGCAGAAAAACAACCATATAGCCTAAAGACTACAGCAGCAGTGGGAATGATGAAAATCATTAAGTTGTGGCACGTTTAAGTGTGCTAGCGGTGACTTAATGATTAAGATATATTTCATACTAATATACTGATGACACCAAACTACAGGTTTATATATATATATATATATATATATATATATATATATATATATATATACAGAAGCTTTCAGATACATAGTTAATTAAATGTAGCTAATGTACATTTGTGAAAAAAGAAAGAGCACAAAGACATAGCAAGGTAGAAGATTAACATGGGATTATCATTTAAGTATCATTTAAGTAACAGAGGGTAAACGTTTAAGTGCCTCAAGAGTATAAACAAAGAACGGGAGTAAACAATTCGAAGACACAAGATGGCCATCTCAGGGAAAACATGAAGTATTGTTTTACAGAAATAGTGGGGATAACCAGAATGGCTCACTTAAAGGACAACAACGGGATATTAAAGCAGATTGCTCAACCTGCTGTCTCTTTTAGTCCCTGTTCGTTGATACAGCCTTAAAAAAATCACTCTTGAAGCTTTAAAAACTAATCCACTCAACTGTTTTCCCTGTTAGGCTTCCTACCTTTCTGTACTGTTTTACTTTCACTTTGAAAACCAAGTTGAAAAACCTCTAGCTGGCTCTGAAATGATGTCACATCTGCCAGAACTCTTGCTTTAGCTACTGGGACGTTTCCTCCCCCAAAGTGATGTAATCCCCACCAGATTTGCATGCTGTATAGAAGAGCCAGTGGACCTCCCACATTGTGAATTCACAGCTGCCTTGCCCAGCCCACTCTTAACCTAGCAAAAATGTCAAACTATAATCTCACTTTTCTGAGGAGCCCTACCGATATGTGACAAAGTACAGGCAGAAGCACAGAAACAGCTGCAAAAACTAAGAGCATAAATTTGCAATGACCATGCATAGACATTAATTGCATGTTTTTACATAAGAAGCAGATGTCTGTCACAATTAATCGACAACACTACATCAGATTACAAGAAGTATGCAATACCATAATTTTCTTAAATTACCACTTAAAAAAAGCATGTGAGTGCTGTCATGCAAGTCTGTGAAATATTTTGTGTTTATAGTGCATCATTTGTTAGCTATGTAACCAAACAGGAAGGAAAATAAGTGGGAGTGTGATGCTTTACAAAACAGTGATTATTCCCAGTGCTATGGAGCTTGATTCTAAATTTGACAGAAGGAGTGCAACAAAAAATGTCTCCCACTATAAGGAAGAAAAGGCTGAAGAGAAAACAGCACATTAGTCTGGTCACCTGCTGTGAGCTGTCAATCATATGCAGATAATGGGTCAAATTACCCTTAGCTCTTTGACAGCTAGGGAAGGTAGGTGTGAAGGGGGAGGGGAGATACCTTGAAGAACTAGATTTCAGCCTTCACAAAATAAATCAAGTTAGCATTTCTAAGAAGAAAGAGCAATAAAATGTACTTTTCAATTCTGTTCTGTAGCATTTGCACTGCTTGTGTTTGAAGTAGTCATTGAAAAAGGATAAAATTTTAACCAAATGTAGGTGACTATAACACAGCAGTGGATGCCTGTAAAATTAGTGCACTGACAGGAGCTTTATGGAAAATGTGGCAGATCTGATGCAATTTTCTGGAGACAAACAATACATTCTGGGATACTTAGAGGCAGACTAAACAGTCTGAATTATTTCAAGATGCCAGACCCCATGTGGTCAGAGTCAGAAATTGCATATAAAAATATCTAAAAAGCTCTAAATAGTCCCAGAGTGGTGTTAAAATGTAGGAAACACCAAACCATGATGAAATAAACATTTTTTTGAGTCTGTGGGTGCAGTTGTCCTTTAAAGATGTAATGCAGCCAAAATTTGTAACAGAAATCAAGACTGCATGGAATATGTAAGAGACAGTTCTTGGAAAAGGTGAAATAAAAAATGTTGTTGGTTAATAAGGCTTTGTGACTTATTCAGTAAGTAAGGAAAAGGGAAGATTAGGAGGACCTAGCAGTCCTTATCTGCATTTAAAGTCTATGTTCAAAATCATAATGACACTGTTCAATTCCAACAGGCTATTTAAAATGTAATCTTTATCTTGCATAGTGCTTATAGCATAAAACGTCTCACACAACCCAACCTAAAATGCCTGAAGTCAATTTCCATTTGTATACATGCTAGGTTGCAAAAGGTTCTTACTGAGTGGATCACAAGCTATAACAATACATGAAAAAAATTACATTCTTGTTCATGTAGCTACCCATTAGAAAACACAATCCTTGGGAAAAAATGCTAACTATTACTATCAAACAGTGAAGAATGCAGCCTACTGAAGTCTTCTGTTCAAGCATTGTTTAGCTATTTTTTTCTGGAAACTGGTTAACTATGTGCTTCTCCTGGCTGTATGCCTATTTTTGTTTACTTTAATTTCATTTATGTTGCATGACCCAGTGCTCATTTGAGCTGCCCAATGGTGCACAACAGCACACCTACATTTTACTCAAAAAGATTATTGAACCAAGCCCTTAACACATGGGAAGTGACTTTTTAGCTAATACTGAGACAGCAGCTGCTTGTGTGTTGTAAATTTTCATTTTAACTTTTGCTGCTGTTTTTGTAGTCAGAGAAGGGGCCCTTGCACTGTTGTGTGACTTTATTTCCTGGAAGCTGGCTAGCTTGGTGTATTTCTGCTTGGATGCTATTTCCTGGAAGCTGGCTAGCTTGGTGTATTTCTGCTTGGCTGCTATTTCCAGAAAGCTAGCAAGCTTGGTGTATTTCTGCATGGCTGTGTTCCTGTTCCTCTTTGCTTTAATTTCAGTTACATTGCACGGTCTAGTGCTCGTTCACACTGAACAACCTGATGCTGCTCATTGATGCACCTGATTTTACTAAAGAAGATTGTTAAACCAGAGCCCTTAACACTAGGTAATAGTTGCACTATGTGTAACTGAGCGCTAAAGTTTTACTGTCTAGTTTCAAGGAATACTTCTAACCAAACTACAATGTTTTGTTTGTGTCTGTACTGTGTCTTTTGTTACTACGCTGTTGTGTCATCGACCTACTACACCTTTAGCACATTGCACTGTTCTATTATTTGTGGCACCCATGACTACATTGTACAGCCATAACTTTAGCAAAGTACACTATTCTAATATTTGTGGTACCCGTACCTGCATTACATCTCTGTACCTCAAGCAGGCTGCACTGTTTCACTATTTGTGGTGCACATGCCTGCATTGTATCTCTGTACCTCAAGCAGACTGCACTGTTTCATTATTTGTGGCACCCATTTACTACATTACTCTACTCTTGCATTATATCTGCACTGTCAAGTACCATTTATTGGTTTTTATCATACTACATTTTTTTATTATTGCATATTCGTGTAATATTCATTCCCCGGGATTCACGAAGCTCGGCGCAAGGCCGGCGTAAGGCTTGCGCCGGCCGTGTGGAGTATATATGGAGTAGTTGCGCCATATGCATATTAATGAAGATGTGCAGCCGCCACAGCCACGTGCATAGGAAACGTGCATGAGTGCATGGGGCGTAACAAAGTTGCGCATGGAGTCATGTCAATGTCGGCTGTCGATGAGCAACCTAAACTGCTGAATATTATATTCTGCCTGCAATAGTAATTGCACCTATCAGTGTCCGTGGATACTGAAACGTATGAAAAGCATGCAAGATAGTCCCTGTGAACAGAAAATGAAGAAGCAAACACAAATGCACGGTAGGGAATAACGGGTCCCTACCCTTGAACAAATTACATGAAAACCGTATGCCCATAGTCCAACGTAGTGTTGATAGCTATACCATGTGGAAGTGAAATGTATCATATGTTAGCTCGCCACCAGTAGGTAAGTCCAGCCCAATGGAGAGGGTCACCAGCTGACCCATAATGTGAGGGAGGGTACATAGTTGTGCAGATGTGTCCATAACAAAATACACGAGGAGAAATGTAGATATATGTAGTGACCGTATGTCCGAATCATATCCCACAAGGCATGTAATAGTCACATACAAAAGGTATGTCCGTATTTCACATACCAAATGTGATAGGAAATAGCATACGCATGTAAACGAAACAGAAGGAGCATATAAACAGCTATAACAATAAGGACACGTAGGCCGAAAGGAACAGTATGATCCGTACCGTCGACTAAGATTACCACCTGTCCCACTTTGTGAGCGACAGTCCCTCTGTGGGCAGATGTGTCCTGACACAAACTTGTAAAAATGGCAAATGTCCAGAGAATATAGGACATAATTATTCCGTAGACGTCATGTAATAGTTGCAGTAAACATTTTTCACAGAACGTATATTACATAAATGTCATACTAAACAGAATAAGACGCTGAAATGCTACAAGAATAAGCTTAGATATAGGCAAGAATTGTAAGTTCTATCTGCCGAACTGACCATGGGTATGTGTCGGCCTGTAAAATATGCTGTGTTCACCGCAAATGTCACACTGGGGCCAATTGAAAAGGTGGAAACACAACCGTCAACTGTGGGGAGGCATTGTCCACAACAGTCGGACATGTGTAAGGAATAGCTTGGACATAGGAAAAGGTGCCATCCTACCAATGAGTACAACAGGCTGGCAAAATCCGGAAGTCAGCGGTATAATCCGAACGTGTATGTGACACAGTCGAACGGGTAGTACCCGGATATACCAACCAAGTAATGAAAGTGAAGTATGGGCGTGTACCTATGTGCATGAGGTATAGCATGTGGAAAGCAAACATGGCAGGGTAGTCCACACAACCATAAAGGTACCTGACACATGTAGGGTAGTCAATGTGTTACTCTGGCTGTGTCATGGGCCAACAACCAAAGTAGTGCTCTATGGGGTGTGATGAATTTGCGTGTGAGGGGTGGGTGGTTAATGGTAAAATCCTCAAAGGCGATACTGTGTCGTATGCAGAAAAGGTGAACCGGAGGTGTATGAGGGGGCAGCGGGTGAAGTGGAAAGAAACACAACCACATGTAGAAACATCTGCAAGACAAGCAGACAGGCCATAGTGTAGAACACAATCCCACAAACATATGAATATGGAAATGTGCGAGACAAATGTATAGATATGTCACCATCACATACCGACAGATGGGTCCTGATGGAACTGGCCATAACAAACGCAACACACCTGGATGCATAATGGCCTACCCAGCATACCCTCAACTCCACACAACCTGCCTCCATACCAGAACATCCACCAAATCCAGCCGTACTTGGTCCACTGGTTCGTTGCAGACACAGCTACACACAGTGACCCCTACGCATATGTAGTAGGTATTGTCACCCTAGGCAGTGTCAGGATTGCAAACCATGTATCCCCTGCATGTAAAACCCCCCTGCACATTTTCTTAAGCCACAAATATCTTTGGTATCTGACTTGTTTTGGTCTTGTCCAAAATTTTTGGGATATCCCTCATGGGATAACCAACCTGTGTAAATAGTAGAATGGGTATGATGACATGATGTCCAATCCTGTAGATATCTGGACACAAGTCAGAACATGCAGTGGAGGTCCATGACACTGTCCAGCCCTAAGTGGGCATGCATAACCTACTACCCAGGATAAAACACCTTCCCGTGACGCACGTGTCCCGACATGAATAGGAGTGAGAATATAATGCACAAATTCTCATAGTGGCAAACGGCATGAGGGTGAGGAAGACACTGACGTAAACAGGTTAACCCTGATCAAGTGTGAGGGACACTGACTGTGTGCAGGCATGACCGACCATACCTGTCAACCTGTGTGAGCAAGATATCTGGACAGAGCCGTGAATACAAGTGAGACAAAGGTCCAAAAACAGGGACAATTTGTAAAGATAGCTCTTAGAAACATAGAAATATGATAGAATAACAGTTTGCACATTGGCATTAATGTCCGGAGTATGAAGTCTGAAACCCAACTGTCTGTCAGCACATTCCGACTGCAGTCTTTAATGCTGAGCTACTGCTGTGCCAGAACACAACAGCATATTACAGAGGTCCGTACCATACCACTCAACTGTCCAGATATTCGCAGAATGACCAGAGGTTTGCCTCATATTGTTGTTGTGTGCCTCCGACAATCTGCACCAGTCTGGTAAATAGCTGAGGATTGACATCACTAAATAATGAGGAATATCTTGACTTTAAGACTCCACATCCTTCAGAAAAGTCATGCTAATGCAAAACCTAGTATTCTATCAACATTCTAAGCTTGTAAGAGCAATCGTTAAAATGTGTCCCTATTTGTCCCCCCATCGTGTAGGTTTTGCGCAGATTTGGTGCTCTAAGAGGTTGAGAGGTATGGTCCATACATATTTACAGTAACAACCCTTCACATTTGTGTAATGTACAACTGCATACCTGCAGTCACTTCATGTCCAAAATAATAATCCCCGTATGACTGTATACAGGTAATAGTCAAATGTGAATGGGAACACCTCTCATCGTGGAGTATGGACTGTAACAACCCCACCCATAAAATGTATTGCCAACATAATAAGCTGCTGACAGGTGCCCAAACACCTGTGTCTATAAACACAGGTAAAAATTCATAATAGGGAGAAACTCCCTGTCCATATGCTTTGTCTGACATTTGAACTCGGCCAGGGAAGTTCCGTTCACCTGGTGGACAAGCCTAAACCCAGATCACTACATGAACACCCTGACAATCAAAGACCTGTATGTGCCAGGACTATATCCCTTGGTGTTCTGCATATCCTTGGAGTGATTAACAATGCAGCTGGGGTCCACAGCAGTAGGCAATAGGGAATGTGTAATATGTAGTACAGCGTTTTTCCCAGCAGGAGAATGGATGCTTGTGTTGTAGGTGAAGCGGTGAGACATATGTTGATGCAGCTAAGTACTATGGGTATGCATATCAATGAGGTAGAACACCAATAGAATAGTGGTTCCGGCATCCGGCCAATGTGAATGCAGTCCCAGTTGACCTATGACCACTGCACATATAACTTTAAAGTGTAATGAATGCGTTCATGCTGTACACACATTTAAATATGTAAAGGTGAACGTGTGTTTCGCAGCAGTCCGTAAACCGGAATACAGATATGTAACTGTTACGGTCAGAATTATGAAAGGCCACGTAAGCACAAATATCTATGAAACATATGTAACCCACAATAAGGATATGCAAGTGCGCCTGCGCGTGTGTAATCCGCTCACAGCATAGCAAATGAATGCTGTTTTCTCCATGTTATATGTACATTGCTCATACCTGTTAACCCCGTAAAATATGAAACCGGACAAAGCCATGAAAATAACTGGTACAAATAGGGACAATCCCCAGATATTGCCCTAACAAACATAGAAAGTAGATAGAATAACAGGTGTGTCACTAGCATGGATTCTCTGAAGGGTATGAAGTCGTAACCTGAAATGTTTGTCATTATTTACCAACGTCAGTCTTTAATGATATGCCACTAAATTGCCAGATAGACACAAGGTTATGAAAAACAGACCAAAGATAAGAGGCAAACAGCTGTACATGCAGCGAAAATCTGTACAGTTGAAAGGTATGATATGGATATATATATATATATATATATATATATATATATATATATATATATATATATACACATATATCCACAGACTTAAACCAAAGCAAATTATGAAATGAGGAATGTACAGACATATATATATATATGTACATATATATATCTATACACACACGATACATGAATAGATATATACACAACAAACATACGTCCCTGTACGTATAACACATGTACATAAATAGGTCACGGTATAGCTAGTATGGATAGACAGACAGACATGCATGAAAGGTGAATACACTGCTGCTTTCCAAGCCATTGCCCGGAAAGTACCAGTGTGACAGGGCCTGCAAGTTCTACATGTTAAACATGAATATAGGTGTCCTTTGCAGGACCCCAAAAATTGATCCCGTATGAAGTGCGAACCATCATTGATGCAAAAGACGTCACAGCTGCAACTACGATATAGCTGTACATGCAACAGTAGCAGGTGCAAGGGTAATAACACATGGGTCGATAGAATGTATGACGTACGACCTGATATCCGGAGAGTGGGGAGTGCTCAGAAATGTCTTCACACTTTATTATTGCTCACATTAAACATGTCTAATGGGTACTGTGGAGGGGTGTCAGGTATGGGAATCATGGGTATGCAGAAATGGGCCTAGGTGTTGGTTGGCACAGATCTATTAGATACACCCCATGGGAGTGATCAATATACCTATGTGAGTATAGCA
This sequence comes from Protopterus annectens, assembly GCF_019279795.1. Taxonomy (NCBI): domain Eukaryota; kingdom Metazoa; phylum Chordata; order Ceratodontiformes; family Protopteridae; genus Protopterus; species Protopterus annectens. Next base: position 479,276,717 of record NC_056727.1, read on the forward strand.
CATGCCTATATTCTCCAAAAAGGTGCAACCCATCTACTGGATAGTGTGTAAACCATTGGCAGAAGACGTAGGGACCTATATCAGTGTCATGTAGGCGATTATCATGGATGCACATGCGTACGACCAAGATGGTAACCATACCTGCCAAACTTTCGGAATAAGACAGCTGGACTAAGGCATAGTACTTGAAATACAAATAGGGACTATATTAAATATACCCCAGACAAAGTCAGAATGTTGATAGAATAATGGCGTAGTCAGGAATATGAATGTTATGAGAGTTAGTAATCATGAAATAGAAATGTCAGTCATTATTACCTAACCTCACAATCCATCATGCCTTGCCAGAAATCTACCAGAAAGGCACATTATTATGACAAATGTAACAAAATCATAGGTCAAACCTTGGGGCGTTTACCCATAATGTGTACAGGGGAGAGGTATGAAGGTAACCCGTCCTAAATAAATGTACAGAACTAGTGATACTAGGTGGACAGGTGAGAAGAAAGACGTCAGGACAAATGACAAAACATGTACAAGTCAAAAGCATATATTTCGACAAATGTGAATGACAACGTATGCCCTGTGAAAGTCAATGTGGAAGGTTAATAGACTCAAAAGACATGTGTCCCTCAGGGTGTCATGCAGTGTCACCGATACAGTGTCCAGTCCCCCATACTCGTACTTGAGCTCTGCCACTGATGGAAAGTGCAAATACTGGCGTACACATAAGGTACATGATAGAATAATTAGTGTGGATAAGCACCTGTTGGCCTGTGTGAGGAATACAACCCTCTGTGTGGGTGTGTCCTGCAATAGGAATGTAATGGCATCTGGCCTGTGATGGCGCCATATATTGTGTGTATTGGTGTAAGAAAATTGATATCCTGTATCAGAAACATACCTCACAACTGTACAGAGTCTCGCAGAATGTGCAGATGTTTGCCTCATATGTTTGGTGTGTTCCTTTTACAATCTGTACCTGTCTGGCAAATAACTGAGAACTGAAGTCATTAAATAATGACAAACATTTGAGTTTAAGACCCCAAATCCTTCAGAAAAGTCATACTAATGCAAAACTTATTATACTGTCAACTATCTACGTTTGTAAGAGCAATATTTAAAATCTACCCCTATTTGTCCCCCCATCATGTTAGGCTTTGTACAGATGTTTTGCTCTAGGAGGTTGAGAGGTATGATCAGAAACAGATACATGTCTGAGGAAACAGCATTATCGACTGCAAGATAACTCAGAAGGTATGAAAAGCGGTGCAGTAGGAAGTTCAGTATTGGCCGTAGGTATGTGCTGACATGTCAAATGACACAGCAGTCTACATGAAGTACCTATAGGGCTGTCACCTTTACCAATGATGACAGTGGGACATACCCACAGCCATGCATACACCACAAATAGACATAGCACACAGCAAAGCCTAGGCCATGATACACGAAGCCTCCGGCGTATTTGAGTTGAGTGAGAGCACAGCAAGGAAAGATGACTGCCAGGCTATTCAGCAAACACCTGTAGGGGCGTGCAAGACAGCCCGTAACACGAACATTGCACGGGCAATGTTGGGATTTGCAACATACCCCATTTGTATGTGAAAGCTATGCAAATGATGTCAATACGTGATACATGAAACAGTAAGTTGTCCGTGCAAGAGCAGAGTTATGTGCAGAAATGTACCCGGATGTTAGGCGACTAATGTTCTGCAAGTTGCTAAATGGAGCAATGACAGCTGCAAATACAGTATGAATACAGTCGAAGAAGCATGCCAATGTCCAAGTCCAAGGCCAGTGACAGCTTTGTCCATTGGATATCAATAAAACAGTAGTTGTCCTCCCCCGATCTCCGGTGTGGAAGCGTAGCGCAGCGCCACGAGAACGTGCTGCGCTTCAAAACAAGCCAAATATGTATAATATACATACAAAATGTAGGTTTAGTTAGATGTTAGTACGCCATACAGATGAATGGCAAGCTGGAGACAACATGGCTACTGCGTACTGGTTGTTATGTGTGGAAGCGCTCTGTCAGAGATGTAACAAAGCATTTGTAGGCAATCTGATGCAAGTGAGGCTGAGGATAGTGAATCACAACATGTCATGCCATATGGGCCAACCCTCTACAGTGTAGTGTAGGATAAGGGGACTATTAGAGTAGAAGATAGGTGACAACATGAGTGTGTATGTATAAAACACTGTAATCTCACCGGAGCAGTGTCACATGTTTGCTGTCAGTACTCAGTGGAAGAGGCGTGTTATGAGCTATCCTAGGGAATGTCAGGAGACTGACGGTGTACACCATGGATACCACCGATGTAACCTGCAAACCTGCCCACAGTGTGTCTGTGCCCGTGCGTGCCAGTAAGTCCGAGTAAGCATGTGTGCACGCGTGTTAGCCCGTGTGCACATGTGGAAGAATGAGTAAGCAAGTGTACGAATGGTGAAGCCCGTGTAATGTCGTGTATGCCAGTGTATGCATTTGTAAGCATGTATACATGTGTACTACACACATCACACACGTACTACACACTCAGACACACATGCTGCCAATACTGCACACATCAGTGAAATGGCACATGGATGGAGAATACATCCTCAGAATTAACAGTGCTATAAACTATGCTACATTGATGGTCATAGCTGCAATGCATCATGCCTGCTGATATACACCTGGAAGTAACACACTTTGTGTTAATAGCATGCTAACATCAATACAGTGGAATAAAGCCACTGTGTGCATCAGCACCAGGTTAGTCTGATCCTCCATCAATGTTACACATCACAGGTGGTGGCACAGGTGACATCATATGCACAGGGTGTGGTGTTACATTTCTGGAGCTGTCATTGAGCCATCCAATGTACACGTAGGTGTGTGTGTGTGTGTGTGAGGGACAACGGTTATTGCATGGCCCAATGGTGATGCAATGGGTTTGTGTATGTGATAGCCCTAGCTGTTTGTGGTAAGTGTGTGCGTCTGCATATACACAGGTACAGCATGTGTCAGCCATATACAGGAGGTTGTGGGACAGTCACAGACCGTACCTGCCAGGCTGCAGAGATCACCATTACTGGCCATGGACACCCCTCTATGCATCCAACACAACCCAGTCCTGCACCTGTCAATGTATACACATACAGTCCTGGGATCTGTACCACAACCTGTGGATAAACGTGAGTCTGTAATGTTAATCTGGGTTGCATAGAATTATCAGTTACTACATACGGATATGAGCCATACTCACCCTCCAATGTAATAACTACTGCTGACTGTTGCCGAGATGTGCATACGACCATTCAAAGGTGCTGTACTAACATTGTTTCCAATGCCCGTGTAATACCCAGCAACACAATAACCGGTCACTACACAAGTATAACCCACGATCACTCTAGCACACAGTATGTGCACTATCACAGAGCCATAGCAGATGGACATACATCCAAGGTGATCACGTACAGATAATGCAGCACATTCAAGAGTGATAATCCCAACATACATATCTATACACAATATATAGATAGATACATACACACACACACACACACACACACACACACACACACACACACACACACACACACACACACACACAAAACACACATGGCAGGGTTGGGAGCAGAACACAAATGTAACCACTGTACCACACGACAGCATTACGCAGTTACAGAAAGCGCTACCATGATTAGTAGATCACAGGATTCACACAGGCATATGTCTAGCCTGCAGACAGCAGCATCAAAGGCAAAGACGCCGCACGGATGTTATGGAGAGTGAATACTGTAAAAGCAATGTACTGTTGTCATGCAGCTGGAAACACACACACGTGGCAGGGCTGGGAGTCGAACATACACCTAACTACCCTATCACACTACAGCATGACACATTTACAGAACGTGCTACCGAGATTACTAAAAACAGCAGTCTCAGAGGCATACATCTAGGCGTGTGTCATCATCCGCAAAGGCAAAGACATCGGTAGGAAATATTTGTGGTGTGAGGCATCTAAAAGCAAGACTGAGTCCCCAGGCAGACGGAAGCATGCACACAAACACACACACACACACACACACACACACACACACACACACACTAGGCATCTAAAAGCAAGACTGAGTCCCCAGGCGGACGGGAGCATGCACGCAAACACACACACACACGCAAACACACACACACACACACACACACAAACTTGGCAGGGCTGGGAGTCGAACATACACCTAACTACCCTATCACACTACAGCATGATACATTTACAGAATGGGCTACTGAGATTACTAAACACAGCAGTCCCAGAGGCATACATCTAGGCACGTGTCATCATCAGCAAAGGCAAAGACATCAGTAGGAAATATCTGTGGTGTGAGGCATCTAAAAGCAAGACTGAGTCCCCAGGCAGACGGGAGCATGCGCGCAAACACACACACACACACACACACACACACACACACTTGGCAGGGCTGGGAGTCGAACATACACCTAACTACCCTATTACACTACAACATGATGCATTTACAGAACGCGCTACCGAGATTACTAAACACAGCAGTCCCAGAGGCATACATCTAGGCGCGTGTCATCATCTGCAAAGGCAAAGACGTCGGTAGGAAATATCTGTGGTATGAGTCATCTAAAAGCAAGACTGAGTCCCCAGATGGATGGGAGCATGCGCATAAACACACACACACACACACACACACACACACTTGGCAGGGCTGGGAGTCGAACATACACCTAACTACCCTATCACACTACAGCATGACGCATTTACAGAATGCGCTACCGAGATTACTAAACACAGCAGTCCCAGAGGCATACATCTAGGCGCGTGTCATCATCCGCAAAGGCAAAGACATCGGTAGGAAATATTTGTGGTGTGAGGTGTCTAAAAGCAGGACTGAGTCCCTAGGCGGACGAGAGCATGCGCACACACACACACACACACACACACACACACACACACACACACACACACACACACACACACACACACACACACACACACACACACACACACACACACTTGGCAGGGCTGGGAGTCGAACATACACCTAACTACCCTATCACACTAAAGCATGACACATTTACAGAACGCGCTACCGAGATTACTAAACACAGCAGTCCCAAAGGCATATTTCTAGGTGCATGTCATCATCCGCAATGACAAGGACGCCGACAGGGATTGTATAGAGAGTGATCGGTCTGAAAGCATACAGACATATTACTGTCCCACGGTAGACAGAGACAAACACACGGCAGTGGTGTGATCGGGGCAACGTAAGATTTATGGAGCACCACAACAACAAGACATAGACACAGGACGCGCCACAGACAGTGCACCTTTCAAGATAGTCGACCAGTGTCTACTCAGTAGGCATCCATCGTGACATTGAAAATGGACATCTGTTGCCTGGATGACCACCATGGCTATACAGGATGTCAACGGCCATGCCCATGCACAGAGGGACATCACCGACACAAGGTGTCACTGGCCATGGCCACATGCTTAGTAATACACATCCGTTCGGACTGTACTGTGTGTTGATCTACACAACAGCGTACTGGGCATGCTCACACACACAGCAGTTGTAAAAAGCCATCCTGCATGCAGAAGGAGTCTCAACACACAAGGGCTCAGTTTGGACTGTCATGTGTGTCCATCTACACAACAGCGTACTGGGCATGCTCACACACTTAGCAGTTGCAAAGGGCCATCTTGCATGCAGATGGAGTCTAAACACAGAAGGGCACAGTAAGGTATAACTGTTCCCATGCACAGGGCGGGCCGTCCTGCATGCAGATGGAGTCTAAACATGGAAGGACACAGTAAGGTATAACTGTCCCCACGCACAGGGTGGTCACACACATGCAGTGACCAGTACACACTCAGCTGCCATCACAGCTGTCACAGGTGCAGATCACAGATGTACACACTGCAGTCTACACTGTAGCCCTCGAGACATCACCATGTCATTGCTGCAGCAATACACAGCCATACATTACCACAACACCGTGTGACACATGACCAGTGGACTGTACAGAGGTCTACAGCAACTGTGCAGAGTACACATGTACTGACAGGGTTCCAACAGGTGTTATGCATTGCAATTATACCACTATACATGACCAGGTCAGCTCAAGACATACCAGGGGCCCCGGGTCTTACACAGCTGTGACAGATGAGTGTTGCTGTACACCAACGAACACACATGTTTGGATATGTCATACATGTGATTGTAGTGGATGTGTGCATGGACCACACACACAACACATATGTACATAGCTTAGCCTTTGCTGTCCCCCATGCAGTACAGTGGCCTAAGCAATCATACGCATGCAAATGGAAGGTGGGTCCATGTCTGTTGAATGCTCACAGTACAGGAGGTAGCAATGTTGACCGAGGACACATTCCCCTGTAGTAGTCACCCATGACACCCGTGATATCATACCACAGTCCATGTGTTATGTATGACAACACACATGTCCACCAATAGCAATGCATACAAACATGGCTACAGGAGACACATGTAGGACCAACGCACATGTACAATCTGTACTGTGCATGCAGCAACCATGCATGTGCAGTGGCCAATGTCTGTAACACAGCTGTGCCTAACTACAACATGCAGTCGCAATGCAGCCCCATCATTGACACCTGTATATGGTCCAAAAAGATAATGAAAACAGACCGGTTTTGGCTGGAATCATTTCACAGCCTTCTTCAGTGCAAATAGAAAAGAAAAAATGATATTCAATTCAGTAATATATACAATAGTCTCAAATCTCATTGGTCCATCTTAGAATTGTTCATTTAGACCAGGTGGGAATAGCCCACCCAGTTTCACAATTTGACTGATACACCTGTATATGGTGACATACAGACAGTACGGTTGGTTGTACATCACGTATGGAGGGATGTGTGTACATAAAGTGGTGATCCACCTGTGTAGATGTATGTATGCCGGGGATGGCTCACAGGTGTGTCACATTCCATCCTACCATGCCATGTGCAAACAGTATGCTATGTCACTGTTACTTGACGGTGATGACATAACGCATACACAGCGGTCAGGTGTTACCAACTGTATGTCACGTGACACCTGTAACACTGACATCCTCCCGTGTGCATATAGCAACACAATTGCCAGACATAGCGTTGGTACACATACTGCGGACATTACCGCTGCATGTCTATCAAACGGCTCATCATATGGCAGGTGTATCATTCCCAGCACTGCCATGTGTGTCCGCTTGTGTGACCACACATGCCACATATGGTGCGGACTACATCCCAGTTGTTACACATCCCTGTACACCGTTGCATAGATCTGTACATACTGCAGTGTGTAAAGCATGACGTCGGCAGGTGTGGTGCATCACACACATTGGCTATCCGTACACACATATCTGGTCACCACAGTGTGTGTGCGTATGTATGTATGTATGGCTGTCTGATGCTTGGTGTGAGGGTGTATGCTACCATACAGTGGAAACAGGATCACTAACCCCTCATGGTGACTAACCCCTCATGGTGATGCAGTCTACTACCCTGTTGATGCCATGAGTCCCAGCCGTACTGACTACCTGTGCATGTTCCTTCTCTGTGCCACGTTGTGTGGGTGCAAAGTACTGTGAGGGTGATGACCACATAGGCAAGGGTCCACACCTCAACACTATTGGGTGTGCATTATAGTGCTGTGGGCCCCGTGAATGTGGCCATGTTCCTGTACTGTGACAGGGTATTAGTGCTACACAATGTGGCCTCATGCTATCAAGTGGCCTCTAACGTCATCATTGGCCAGACCGCTGTGTACAACCCCTGCACCATGTCAACATACCTGTAATGTTTCCCGATATGTATGTCACATCTCTGTCCACTGTAGCCTGTTCAACTGACCACATGCTTCAGGTGCAGTATATGTGCGGACATCTGTGTCATGTTCAACTTTCCAACAGTCAGGTTGAGGGTACGTTTAGCATGCTGATATTGCCATATGTGCCTGTGAGTACTCCACAGTTACACATGGGGGACTGCAAACACTGCTACCTGTAGGCACATGCCAGTACACCATAGGAGGGAACCAGGGGCATCATTACCAACATGCTGTTACTATTGTAACCGAGACACATACTGTGAACATATCACAATGCATGCTACACCTGGACTACATGGTATGACTGGTGCATGTCGACAGTACACCACTGATGTCACATACACATCTCTCAGTATTCACACACGACCAATGCAACATACACATCCCTCAATATGCATACACAAGTAATGTTAGATACACCTCTCACTATTCTGTTCACCCTGTGCATTAGACCATTTGAGCATATCCCTGCACTCAGTATTCACACACAACCAATGCAACATACACATCCCTCAATATGCATACACAAGTAATGTTAGATACACCTCTCACTATTCTGTTCACTCTGTGCATCAGACCATTTAAGCATATCCCTGCACCGATGGTGTGGATGACAGGGATGCGGCACAGGCTTCATCATATGCACAGGGTGATACTGTTTGCCAGGGGCATAGGCTGCAGCAATGGATGATATCATGTGTGTGGGTAAGGGTCGGTGATTTGAATTTACATGTCTGTTCCGTATGCATGTGGGTGTTGTGGAGCCCTACAGTTGTGTTTGCTGTGTGTGTGTATGTGTGCACACAGTTCTGTCATTTGTGAGGCCTACACAAGGGTATTATGGACAGCTCCAGATTGTACAGACCAGGTTGTACAGCTCACTGTGACCGGACACGGCCATGTGTCCTGTGCTGCCAGGGGTTGCACGGGCACTACCAGGCAGAGGTACAGAATGGCTACTGTCTGATGACACATGGCCACTGGAACCGTGTCCCCACCAGGAACATCCAGGGCCACGTCCACATGGCCTGCTGTGACCTGGTGTGGACAGCGCAGCACCAGCTGCACTACTACTGCTACCGGCACTATGGGAGCGGCCATGTGAGGTGGCACGCTCATGTTGACCTGCACTAGGTGGTGTAGCTGGCCTACGTCCATGTGGCCTATGCCTCACCCCTACCAGATGTTCCAGCACAGACAGCTCACGCTCGTGGATTGCCATGCCACGGTTGAGGATTCTGACCATGTCACCCAATCGCCTGTCTAGAACATCAGCAAGCTGCTGTTGAGCACCTGCCAATGCCTGGATGTTGTTGTTTAGGGTACTGATAGCAGCCCTCTGCAGCCTCTGCCCTTCTCTGTTCTGCCGTTTGGCATGTGCCTGTGCTGCCATTACAGTCTGGAACATGCGTCTGGTGATCCCAGCTGCTGTGCTATGTCCTGCAGGTGCATGTCTGCCAGAGGTCCTCCTACGAGCAGCACCAGCCACATGCCTGTGTGGCACATCTGCAGTCAGTATACTGCCACCATGGTGTGGAGACACACCTTCTGTAGCCACCACACGTTCCTGTTCAACGCTAACAGACGCTGACTGTCCTTCCTCTATGGCCACTGTAGATGCGGTATGTGTTGGCAGCTGAACGGTGTGCAGGGAAGAGGGGGACATAGCTGGGATGGCAACCGTTGGCACAGATTCAGCCCCTGACATCCCTGCCTGTACTTCGTGCATATGTTCATCACTGCTAGCGTCTGTGGGGACACTATCAAATGGACTGCAGGAGGGTAACGCACCTACATCACCTGTGAATGCAAAGAAAGACTCTAAATTACAATAGACACACACACACACACACACACACACACACACACACACACACACACACACACACACACACACACACACACACACACACACACACACTGACACACACACACACACACACACACACACACACACACACACACACACACACACACACTGACACACACACTGACACACCATGCATGTGATATGACAGATGGCATGCAGCATGCTTGTGATACAGCTGACAGCATGCAGCTCAGACATCAATAGTGTTTGTAAGCATACCCCCTGGAATGCACACTACAGCAGGCAGGTGTCATATCATTATCCATGCAATTCACACGATCATGGTAGTATGCATGCATCCCTGTGATACACCATGTGGACCAGAACAGGATAACAATACACATGGCTGACGTGACCTTGACATGTAATCTGCTGATGTGTGCATTAACATGCATGCACGCCTGACACAATGGTGTCCTGACACATGTACAGCGTCATACTGGGTATCACATTGCGGTGTTGTCCATATGCCCTACAGATAGAATGCATGTTGAGCAAATGTGCATGGGCATGGTAGGGGACTGTGAGCCATCTACATTGCTGTACAGTGTGATGTACAGACACTGTGCCATTGCATGGCATCATGAGGTGTCTATATTGCTAAACAGTGCATGTTATGTACGCATTGCATATCCAGAACTGCATGCATACCCATGACATACCTGTGGATTGTGACCTACGATGCTGAGGTGTATACACAACAAACCATGCTGTGTCATGTGAGAGGTCACAGGTAGACATACAAATGACACCCCTGCACGATGACTACAGAGTGTTAGCTGCCTGGCAACCATGTCCACACATAGTGGACCTGTCACGTCACCATTTCACACATGGCATTGATGTACCATGCACACAAGGTGCGCAGCTAACAGTGATGTCCTACAGCTGCAGGGGAAAAGTACAGTATCTGTGGCCTGGTGTCACTGTCAGTGGAATCTGTAAAGGTGAATACCATCATGCTATGACACAGACATCATGTTCAACACATCTTATGAGGTACATGTCACTGACACCTCCACTAGCTGTGCACAGGCATTTAGGATGTGCAGCGTACCACATCACCTGTACAATTGGTCTAGTACGGCTGTAATTGGACCATGTGAGGACAAAGTGGGACAGGGTGTATCCACATCCCATCTTCTGTGTGGCTACGTGTCTCTGGCCATCCTCCATGGCCATGTGTGCACATGTGTTGGTCATGTATGTGATGGCCGTCTATCACACATGTCTGTGTTGTCCCATATGACATACACCCATAGATGTTGGATATGTCACCATCCACAGGGCTATGCAGACAACAGATGTATGTGTGGTATGTGGGGTATGGGTTATGGGAAATTGTGACAATATTGCAACCAAAACGCTACGTGTCTCAGACATGTCGGATGGAACATCACAATGTGTGAAACCATTGCAGGGGCATATAACACAACAGTGACGCCTGTGGTCTGCCCATATCACTGTTCACTGTGCGGTACTGGTTTGTGTACCACACATTTTGTTCCACTGTATAATACATATGCCTCCATTGTAGAACACCTCCACCATTGTATGCACAGCTGGACACACATGTAGCAATGACAAATACTGCAGTTTCATGTCTGTGTGTCATTTCAGTTGTATATATTGCACATGGGTGGCCTGTGTGGATGATGGGTGATGCGACCTGTATATCCATGTATTAACTGGCCACGTGGCAAATAGATTTATGCTTTGACATGCCTGATACCGATGACAGTCTCACCTGCAATGGACTCTTGTCTGTGCGGCACGCCAGAGGTACCTGTATAGGGTGACACAGCAGTATGAACATTATCCATGACTGTATGACAGTCACAGGGTGCACAGTGCAAGTTAACACATTCGCCTGTACAATAGCATATAGTAAGCACATGTGTGCATACCATACCTCTCAACCTCTTAGAACAATAAATGTGGACAAAGCCTACTATGATGGGGGACATATAGGGACAACTGTGACATATTGCTCTTACAAACTTAGAAATTTGCTAGACTAATAGGTTTGCATGCACATGGGTTTTGCACGGAATGTGCAGTCGTAAACACAAATGTATGTCATCATTTAATGACTCCATTCCTCAGCTATTTGCCAGAAAGGGACAGATATTAAGGGGAACACACCAACAATATGAGGCAGACATCTGGACATCCTGCAAATACATGTACAGTTCAGAGGTATGGTGCATACACAGGGTAGCATAAAGCATGTGTGTCCACATACCTTGCATATGTTGTTACATTACATGATGTACACTGACACATGCACGTACGTGGGATATACTGGCCATATGTTCAGTACTGACTTACCAGGCAACTCCAGGCTCATTGGTTGGGAGACACCCACCTCCACGATGGCAGCTAGTGTTTGTGGGGGCTGTTCCGAGGGTGTTCCCAGACTGGCCAGTAGCTTCTCTGTGTGTGTGAGTGGAGGCTGGGTTGGTGGCCCACCACCTGTTCCACCTTGTTCCATGGCAATTGCAGTGGCACGCTGTTTTGCATGACGTATCAAGTCCGTGCAGTGTCTGCGCACCTGCTGGTAGGTGCGGTTGTGGCCGCCCACTTCGTTGACCCTCTTGTGAAGATCCTGCCACAGGTCATCCCGCTGCTGTGCGTGCTGTGGCACATGGTTAAATAACACCTCGTAGTTCTCATGGAGGTACGGGATTATGACATCATCCTCCTGTCGGCTGTATGCTGGAAGGCGTGTACGAGGCATTATCTGTAAGACATGATGAAGGTGACAGGTCACATTTACAGACATGTACAGTGATACTGCTGCACATACATTTCTAGTACATCTGCACAGTTATCTTTCCAAATCAACATGACACTAACACAACTGGCATGTATGGGTCACACACATGTAACACCCAGTATGCATTGGATATCATCCCCATATATGTGTGTCATCTCATTAGTGATCCTACTGCATGTGACGTCTGTCTTCATGTGGGTATGTCTGTTTGCCTGCACTGGTGTTCTTATCTATCTACACATGCCTGATGTATCCACGGTAATGCTGTTGACCTTGATGCTGTGTATATGTCACATATCAACACAGACACAGCCTTACTGGACTTGGGCAGTGACAATGCACCAAGTACGCATGGAAACCTGTACATGCATCTGTTTTGCCATAGACATGCCAGTTGTGTTAGTGTCATGTTGCCGATAGCCGATAACCTTACCTGCGAATGACGTCCGACTAGCCATTGTCCCATGTCTGTCACGTGCAACACAGGTGATCCGTGGCAGGGTGTTGAACAGCTGTACAGTCGGACGTCATTCGCAGGTAAGGTTATCGGCTATAGCATGTATGGGCTGGGTTTCCTAGCTGTATCCGACACCCATTACGCCACCGCGAGGGGCATCAGTGACACATTACTGATCCAGATAGTTGATACTACATCTTCCATACGGCCATCACACCATGTATGACAGGGATGATATGTGCAGCTATGTGGACAGGGCCACATGGTATGGCGGGAGTATGTCACAGGTATGGCACAGGGATCTGTCCAGCATGTGGCCATCCTAGTTGTAGGATGGTGGTTGTCCATGACATATGTCTTTCAGATCAGGCTATGGACATGTAGCATGTCTAACAGCATAGTGTGGCATATGTCTGTATGCAAGGTGGATAGCATGCTGCATACTGGAGGTGAGTATTGTGGCGGCTGGTATCGGCCATCCACGCATGGGCCCTACCTCTGGTGGGTGATGTGTATTCCAATATTGGTCACATGGGTGCTGTGTATGCCTGTCCAATGATCTCCGTGCTCATGGATACCACCCTGTCATGTCATGGGTACCTCAGATGACTACCTAAAGAGCCAGGGAGACGTCTCCAGCTCAGGGAGGTGTACTGCACTACACCATCCCTAACACAGTGTCCATAATGTTGACCACAGCCTAGGTGTTTCTTAATGGGTACGGGGGTATTCCCCTAGTGGTGTCATTGCTGATATCATCCACCAGAATGTGCACATATGTCACACACCTCATACACACAGCCCATTCTGTATGTTGTTCGCAACACTGTGACAACTATTGCCCATAGGTCATGGCCATTCACATCCTCACATACACAGATGGATGACGTTTGTCTGTTTGGTACGGGCTACAATGCGGGTGGGGTACAACACATTAACCCTGGTTTACTGTAGCTGACACCGTGTGATATGCACATATCACTGTAGTACCTTTAGTAGTTGTGAGTCTGTCAAGAGGCCACTAGTAGAACACTCCTGTGACATACAAAGGCATTTGTAGCCGAACATCCGTACTGTCTTGTACATCTGTACTGCTAACATCTACATTGATAACGGTTCATGGACTTGCAGACCATACCCAGCAGTGTTCTGATGCGGTGCCACCAATCATGAATGTCATCAACACTTGTGGGTTGATATTATCCAACACCCTATCTGTAATGTATGGGCATGCTCGGCACTTGTTCAGAGCTTTTTGGCATGTTATGAGCTACTGCTTAGTTTAGCACCCATTTCACACCAGTCCTCACAGGTACACTGTCTGTCCGTACATTTCCAGCTTGCTTACAGTACAACAGCTGCCATACATACATCACTCACATACCTCGTGAGACATGGTGGTTTATATGGCGTGTCCACCTGGCACGTACCACTTATATACAGGCATGTCCAACTGGCACGTACCAGTGCTATTGCCTGTCACTATGATGACTATGTTGTACATGTGGCAATAGAGCTATTCTCATGTACACAGTCAATGTACACCTCCCAACATACAACAGTACAGCCTGTGGGGGATGCACATATGCAGCCCTGCTGGGGGTTATACTGTCACCAACCCTGACTGCACCTGACAGTCATGTGCAGATGTGCAACATTGGCAACGCACCCCACATGTCACATAGTCCCACATGATCCCCACCACAGGCCACACATACGGAGACACATTGTACAGTACCCCTCAATACTCTGTGTGGGCACCAACGGCAGCCCACATCGCGAAACACAACCACACCAACCTATAGCCCACAGACACGTGTGCCAATCACATACAGCCAATAGGGTGTCATAACATACACAACACACCTGTCATAGGTGACTGTCGGTGGTCACACTGCTGTTCCACTCAGCAGGCTACACAAGACGATAGTCACTTACATCCTGCTGTCAAGTAACTGGTTCTGCAACATAACCTATGCAGACATGCCACAACTCAGCAGGTACGATGTGACTCATCTTCCATGTTTGTGTGACTGAAGTTGTATCTCAGGGCACAGACTACGTGTGCAGAGACATGCAATAGCCCACCAGTGTTGTAGCCCTGATAGTGTGGTCCAAGCCCTGGGAAGCATTTTGCGGTCATCCGGACCTGTTACCACTGTACTATGAATGACTGTGTCACTCCCAACAGTTGTCCATGCTTCTGCTGTCATTCCACAGGCATCTAGTATACGTCCACTTTGACAGACCTGGTCAAACAACATGATGCTGTGGCACAGTTGACCTGCACCTGTCAGCCCTGGGAGTACGGATCACATGTTGGACTCTTGCTGTTTTTATACTGCCTGTCTTGCACAGTGTCCAATAACAGTCACCACCAGAACGGGAACTGGCTAGCGAAGCATGTGGTCATGTCACACAATGCTTGACATCATCCTCTGTGACGCACGCAGGCAAGGCACACCTGATACTGCACCACTTCAATATCTCTGCAGTGACTGGGACCTGCCTCTTGGCTCTGCAGAGCACACCTGCAATGACTGGTTATAGACAGACCGTACCTCTCAGGCATGTACCTGGACTGGCACACTCACGGCTGAGGTGTCCCCATATTCCACTATGTTGTACACACATCCCGGCTGGTTACTTAGCACAATGCATCACAGGTGCTCCACATGCATATAACTGTGTCTGGAACTACTGCTGCTACTGATGTGAGACTGACAGTAACCCACACTTAACTGTGATAGCCGCACATGTACTGACACATTAGGCGTATGCTGTGCATGAGTCATAACCTCCGCTCGGCTGGTTCGACCCATACACCACCTACAAGACCAACAGTATCCTTGACATGGACACTACCAACATGTGACTGCTGTTGCACACCTGGGGTTAACCCCTCATTGGTGGAATCCGAACATATGCTACTCACCCTTGTTAGACACATACTGGCACAACACACTTCACAGCATACACAGTAGATGAGTACTACAATACCTACTACAGATGTCGTATGACAGCGGTAGTTGTCGTGACACACGTGCAGGTGGACAATGCACATGCAAACGCTGAGACATACCCCAGTGCACTTCATTAGCACATACACGACAAAATGGTTCATGCTATTCCACACAGAGCCATGATGGTACACACCAGATAACAGATGACACTCTGAGGGTGCGGTCCCACGGACATACTTTACAACAACATGTGGGAGCTGTTGCACAGTGGTGTACATTCCCATGGGTGGGGTAACTCACTGGTCAGCCTCGGTAGGGCCACGGGATCCCACATCACATACTCCATAACTAGCTACGTACACATTACTGTGATACATTCCGAGATGTACCACAAGGCATTATGGTGGTATGTCAGTAGTCGTATGCAATACCCACATCTGCTCACGCATACAACTGTCACTCTGGAACATGACAGTAACAGGTGATGTTGGCAACATGCTGTCTGATGGCTTCAATGCTAACATTACACCCTCTCACTCCCTACGGGGCCACATTCCTTGCAGGATCATTGCGGTGTACCTGCGGTCACACCTACACAGTACTGACCTGCACTCTATATGTCCTAGGACACAGGCCCCTTGTCACCCTACAAAATCCCAGGCTGTGATTTCCACAGACCTCCGAACGGCATGCCTCCCCACTGGGACACCATATTCAGTAATAGCCTTGTACCAGACATTGTGGCCCCTGACTGGCACACAGCGACAGTAACACTCCACACAGGTGGCTCCACAATGCATGACTGGGACTATTGCCCTACACACCTCACTGGACTGTTATGCATGGCTATAGGGCACATCATCATGGACATCATTCGCTGAGTCTTTGTTGTGCTCCGGTCCTTTGATGCCAGCTGGGTTGGTCTTGTTGGGGCCACAGCATGCCTCCTACACCTGGTGAACACCTTTCATACAGTCGCCAGAGTAGTTGATGACAACACGGGGGTCCACACAACCTACATTGTCCTCTCGCTGCCATTCAGCACCGTTCTCCATTCTGGTATTGACAACATACACATCCACCTGCACATCACAACATATGTCTCCGGATGTTATGCAAAGTGGCTAATGGACGGGACACACACACTGAGGGTGGCATACCATATCACATACTGCATTCCAGTTACACTTGGCATACCACAGTCCTCAGTCATGGGGCCCTCATGTTCGGTATATGCTTCCCTGAGGTACAGGCTACCACTGAGGGGACTTCCTTGCCTAGCTTTACAGACCACTGCATACCCAGTGCTGTTGTTGCTCCACCAGCTGATACAGACCCCATCCATACAGGTGTCACTGTGACGGATACCGATATGAACATCATGGCCTCTACCTGCATGACACTTGGTATGAACATCACCTTTGCAGTACACCATCCACCTACTGGTTATCACATAGGTGTTAGTCCCCTACATACATGTCGCATTGTACGTGTTTGTAAGACACATGTATGTCGCACACACTCCTGTGATTACCACATTGCCACTGTGGCGTGGATATCCTTCTACGTGTCCACACATGTCTGTACTGGGTGTGTAGCTGGTACATAGGCACCCATTGTACCTCTGAACACCGGACTTATACACACATCCATGGGTACAACACCCCGCTTAGGGTGTACCTTACACAACAACTTTACATAACTCAACATTAAAACGCCATGACATTTATTGAGCTATGACAGTTACAGTTTGCGGCTTATGTACAGACACCACGTCTGTACACATTTGCAGACTACATACTCAGGGGTGACCTCTGCTGCAAAGACAGGGCCCATGTCTGCAAATATGTTAATGGATATACTCTGCATACACGACATAAACAATAGCCACTATGAGCATGATGCTCATGGATATGTGCACACACGTGACAGTGTGTGGCATGTGCTTGGGGGTTGCATTCCCAGACCGGACACTCACCATGCTTTGGGACATGATTCCTATGTACATCACGCATGGACAGTCAGTAGCAGTGTTCATGTGATACCTCGCTTGGTGGATGGACACATGTACGCCAGGGATCACTGCAGTGGCTGTACTGTGCGGAGATGCAGGTTACACATGGCTCTTCTGTTTACAGGACACAACCCTAGAGAGGTGCCACTGGTGTGCACACTGTAGTTGTTGTTACACATAGACTTGCCAGACTGCATGGTACCCCACTATGAACCTGTGGAGCTATTACATGTCCTTTGTGCATGGTTACTGGAATAGCACTTCCAGTTAGATTAGCTGTCACACTATTACAATGTCCCGTGACTACAGGCCATGTGTATCCTGTTATTGTACACGCCAATCATGTTCATGTTTGTCTGTCACATCTCTTCTGCTATTCTAGTATGGGAGTAATGTTTGCGTCCTTTGCAAATGCACAGAGTGGATTACATTATTTATTTCATCATAACTGTTTATACATAAATGAATTACATACTACTCACATCACTATACGATACCTTTGTTATACATCATATGCCTGTTCTCTTGTGTAGCATATCTGACATATCAATCTACTGTACTATACATTACACATGTTTTACATGGTATCCCATAATTCAAAGCATACTTGCACAGAGGGTCCACCTTAGACATGTCATTGACGTTATATGCCCATATACATGCGTACTATTACAGTATATCCACATATACTATCCCCTGCTATGGCACGTACTTATTGGACATACCCTGCCACTGACAGTGGGTCGTATGACATTGTTCTGTTTAAAGCTGTCATGTTGCATCCCTTGTGGTGTCTGTGCTGTTTACCTTGTGGCCCACTGCTGGATGCACAACTTCTACAAGCATTAGTACAATCAGCAAGACATCACTACATAAATACCATTCCCCACTTTATGCATGGCGGACACTTTTAATTACTGCAAACCAGGCTATGCATACACTGACATAACTTAATACAGAACATACTATGCATACAGTTAGTGTTCTGCATACCTTGATATCGTCCTGGTATTTCGTCTCTATCTCGCTCTTTTGTATCACTCTTTAAACTGTTTTACGGTATGAGCATACAGTTTGCATATCTGGCAAGTCATACTTATATACGTCTATACCTGCAACATGTGGTTTACTGCCACCAATTGGTGGTCCGATGTGACTAATTATGTGCACCTCAGCTGTGCAGCTACTCCATTCACCAATTACGTGGCAACAGTGGAGTATAATTGAATTCTCCACTTGGGCATTGGCCAGTTGCCCTGCCTTCAGGGAGACGGCCTGTATTGTGTTTTGTTGTGTGTAATTGCAACTGCTATGTGTGGAGCCAAGTCTATTTTGGAGTCATGTCCCTTGTGGATTGTGTGTGACGGCTTGAGTATGTGGTTCTACCTGTGACTGTACCTGTCATACCACCCATCTGATAAAGGACTATTGCAAACACCTGTAACATCGCCGTTTGTTCCGTTATATGACGGATACAATTTTGCATGGCAACTTTAAATGTGTCTCTCACAAGGTATGTTAACGGTTCAGCAGATGTAATTGACTAACTAGATGTTTGGGCTGTGGTTACGGTCTGTATTGCTATTGTTTCCAGTGTGGGGGATGTAGGCGGGTGTACGTAGCATATACGGTTTTGTGGGGCTTACATTTCTACGTAGTCCATATATATGTGTGTGGGCCCCTTTCCTAATTACAGTGCTATCACTTAATAGACTTCTGTTACGGGAATTTACTTTGGGCCATTGTTAATTGGTTTCTATATGGTATGCAGGTGAGGTTGATACTTCCATACCTCCGGATGTACGGCGATATGTGCAGGGATATTTGTAAATGACCGCTATCCCGTGTATGTCTGTCCCAGATATTTGCAGTCATTGCAGTGGTGTTGGTGTCAGACCCTCTGTGACATGACTTGCCACCTTTTCATATGGCCATAGTTGGACACTTGCATGTCACACAGTGGTGTTCACAGGCTGACATATGGCCACGGTCAGTACACAGGATAGCACATACTTTTATCCTCATTACATACCAATTGTTCTTGGTCCTTAACTACTTATCGGTTTGCATGTGACATTTCCATTTCTTACATATGGGCATGAGTATTTCCTGCAACTATTGCATAATATTTGGGACATACTAATGTCCTAAACTCTCGGACAGTTGCCCTTTGTAATGTTTCATGTCAGGACACACCTGCCCAGGGGGGGGCTGTCCCTCCCAATGTGGGACAGGTGTTTACCGCATGCCTACGGCTAGCTATACCCGCACCTACCATAATCATCTACCTCCGAGTTGCCACCTACAGACACACGATGCGGACACACACACACACACACACACACACACACTTTAGTCACACGGGAACACACATGGCACCCTCAACACACACATACACAGGCTACATCATTCACAACCACAGTTGTACACGGTACCTACGTGGACCGCACCGCCGGCAGCGGTGACTACATGTCCTTATTATTGTCATATTGCTCGAGGTTCTACTGTTCCAGTACTGTGTTCTGTCTTTCAGCCTCCTGGTTACGTGTGTCGGTGTGTGACACGTTCCATAGTTGGCGGTATCCTATTTATTTGTACCTCAAAGGTGTTTTGAATGTCGTCGACCTATCTGTATATTTGCAGATGTTAGTGACCCCTTATATATCGACATATATCACACTATCACCCTTTCTATCTGTATTATATATGTGTAGATATATATATATATATATATATATATATATATATATATATCTATGTGTATATATATATATATATATATATATATATATATATATATATATATATATATATATATATATATATATATATATATATATATATATATATATATATACATATCTCGGACAGGGGTGGTGACAGGCACGCTATGCCTTTCATTGTGTGTTTGTCAGTGTATACTGTGTTTCCTGGACTCCGCACGTTTGTGTCTGTATCTGTCACATTACACACCTGCCATAGGTTAAGATTACCTCCCATCCCACTTTGCGAGGGACAGTCCCTCTTTGTGCAGTTGTGTCCTGTGAAATATTTGTGAACATAGCAAATGTCCTGCGACTTTGGGACAAACATATTCCCTATAGTTTATGTCATAGTTGCATAAAACACTTATTCTGTATCTGACCCACCTACATGTTACAGGACATGGAACACGTACCTGCGACCATTACTAGAATAAGCTTTTTATCTATGCAAAACACTGAAGTTCTGGTTTTCGTACTGGCCGGGTGTATGTGTCATCCTGCAGACATCTGGCATATGTCCCACATTGGTCATTTGAACTGTGGCAACCCTACTGTACGTACATCTTGCCTAGCAATAGTGTTGGGTGACTGTATACATGAATGCCTGTTCCACTCCTGGCAGTGGTCGTTTTACCCTTCAGAGCAGGCGCTATTTGTTCAGGGGTGACTAATGCTGGTTTCACCTGTTCTGTACATCATTGACCGTGATCTGCACAGTAGTCGGTGACCCTTAGCCCTGTTTCACGCATATCCATATAGTCGTATTTAAACATCGCTTACCAGCTGTGGGCAACGCTTATTCCCGCTAATGTGTGCTACACATATTCTGATGACCTGCATCCGGAATGCATTACCCGTGCCATCGGGATTATGTTACATTCCTTGTGGGACGTGGGACCGGGAACATGCACGACAGTCACTGCATGTACCACTTGGACATCTGGGGGTTGTACATGTATTATGTCATTTTGTATGTGCAGTACACTACAGCAGTTACTCCACACTACACTCACATGGATAACTCCGTTAGTTTACGAATTGATGAGTCCAGTTAATGGTATGTCCATGTGATGTTTACTGGCTGTACTCCGGCATTGGGTATGTATATCACAATTAGCTACACCCGATAATTTGCTACACCTTCATACGATCGTGGATGCAGCATGCTGGGGTGACAAATGCCTGTCATGGGTACATCCCCTGCCTTGACACAACATCCATGATTACATTTTGTGGAGCCCCTCAGTAACCCAGCGGGGAATCCGTGATGAGTGTGTGTAGGACAGTGCTTACACACATGTGCTCCCGCAATTGAATCTGCTCCAGTAAGCGACAGTTGCTTACTCGATGTTGTGGCGATGGGAGCCACTGTTTGCCCCGTTTGATGTTTTGCCTCTGACAATTGGGCATGTACCTACCGATGTACCTGAGAACCTATACACACAGCACCGACAGATGCTGATAGGCACATCTACTGTTCAGGTGTTGACATTTCCGTGTTCCAATGGCTGTTGCGTGTACAATGTTTGAGGGCTGACTATGTAGGGTTCCACAGTGGGCCACCTACACATCACAATTTACAGGTTGTCATGTTTGTGTGCCATCCATGTTACTGTGTGTGCAGGTGGGGAGGGGTGTCAGTCCGTGGGAGCCTACACTGTCAAGGTATGTGCTATACGTTCCCTCTTTGCCAAGGCGTAGGCATATTGGGCATGCCTCCATCTGCCTACTGGGGCTGGCACAGTGTGTCCGTGGTCTGGATCCCTCTGTGCCTGTGTTGGCCTTGGCAATTGTGGTGGGCTGTGAGGCCCTCCCCCATTTTGAACCTGCTGCAGCTGTTTCCACAGGATCATATTATGTAGCATGGCACATACTATGAAGATGTGGGCACACGTGCCTGGAGAGTACTGCAAGGCTCCACCAGATGTGTCCAAGCACCGGAACCATGATTTCAGCATCCCGAACACATGCTCTATGATGATTCTGGTTTGTGCGTGTGCCTCATTATGGCGTTCTTGCATTGGTGTGTGTGCATTTCTGATGGAGGTCATCATCCACGGCTCCAGTGCATAGCCAGCATCCCCCACAAGGTGGCCTTGTGGGATGTCCCCCTGACAAATACCTGATACAGCTGTGAGGCGTGCCAGATATGGGAGTCGTGGTAGCTTCCAGGGCTGCCAGCACACACATCCATGATAATGCCCTGGGCATTGCACACGACCTGGCAGTTGATGAAGTGGAATCCCTTGAGGTTTATGTAGCGCCTACCATACTCACCGGGTGGTGACTTGATTTGTATGTGCGTGCAGTCTATCACACCCAGTACCTCCGGGTAGTTTGCCACATGGTGGAAGTGACGCATATTGCTGGCCAACTCCTCCTGAGTTCAGGGGAAGTATATATGCTCATTGGCATGTGGTAACATGGCATCCAGGAACTGGTGTAGTACCCTGGATGCCAGTGCCTGTGAGATCCCCATTATACCTCCAGTTGGCCTTTGAAAGGTACCTGTGGCTAGTATTCGCAAGCTTAAACATACCTTCGTGTCCACTGGGATGGGTTCCCTCTGTTGTTTCTGGTTCTCAGGCATAGCCGGCACAGCTCTACTATTTGCTGTAAGATGTCCCTGTCCACCCTGTAACGCTCTACTATCTCCGGATCATGTAGCCCCTGGTAGGTTACCCTTGGTCTGAACACTCTTCTCCTCCTCCGAGGCCTACGGTGGTTGTCGGCATCATCCTCCACAACACCGTCGGTCTGTAACACATGCTGATGAATCACAGCTATGGCAGCTCCCAACATGTACATTTTAAAAGTTCCCCGTCTGTTTACACCTATGGTGCGGTGTTTGGGAATACACAGGTGTGTGTTGGGTGCTTTCACACTTTATACTGTTTTGCTGTGAACACTAATGATGTCATAGGGTGTGTATGTACGATCATGGCTACAGGGTACCTTCTGTGTTTTATTAATGGAACCACTATTGTGCTGCCTTTGGTGTTGCATTACATTTGGATGCCGTGAATTACCTCCTGCCCTTCCATTTACATTTGTGCATGTTACACCTACCATTTGCTGGCATGCATCCAGCTGCCTGCTTTCATTTGTACTTTCCTAGACCTGGCTTATCTTGTGTAATGTGTGCTATTGCCGGTCTACTGTGGGTTTGCTTTGCTCTGCTATGACAGTTCTCCTATCTTTGCATTCCAAGTCCTCCCCTCCTTTCTTTGCAATCCTATGCCTCCCCTATCCTGTTTTGCAGGTTTCTGCATGCAGGCTTGTCTACTGCCATTGATTGGCCGCCGTGAGTTGATTGGTGTTAATTGCTCATTAGTACGCCAATTACCCTGCTTCGGCATTTCCTTCTTTTCTTCCCCTGACCTTCCTGTTTGTGCTATTGTTCGCAGCACGTGCATCCGCTTACCGGGTTTCGGGCATGATTTCATCCTCGTACACATGCGCTTTCGGGCACCATGTGTGCTCTCAGCTAAACGGTTTTATACCTTCCTCCCCACCCCTGTCCTGCAGCTTTGCTTAGCAACGGCCAGGCCAGATTTGCATTGCTCCATTGTGCTTACTGATACGGTGGCACACCCCTCTGCTGATGTCATGTATCACCTCTGATACACTCCTCGGTGTTATAGCGCTGCGCCATCAGGTACATCCTTAATCCGGCGGGACGTTTGCGATTCAGTATTACCTGCCTCATTTGCATGGCATTGACTACTAATTCATAGTTACAGCGCCGAACACTGTCGCGGGCCCATGGCAACCCTTGCGCCTTGCTTGTGGTGTGCCATGCCTACCATTGCATATTATGGTGCAATCCTGATTTGTCTTTCATTGCGATGTTATGACATTTGTATATATTTCCTTTGTATTCCTGTTTGCGCACACATGCCCTGCGGTTGTACTGTGTGTTACTGTGGACATGACATTAAATGTTGTTTTTTAGGTGTTGTACATCTTTTCTTGTGCTATTGGCTGTGTATTTTGCCATTGGCATATGTTAACTTTGTAATACATGAGTCTGGTCCACTTCCATAACTCCGATGTTCTGTTTGGGAAAATGTAAACCATGTTTTTTGGTTTACATTTCCATGGGCTTGTGCTACGCCTGCACCACTTTGTGAATCGCTGTATGCCTTCATTAGCATGGTGCGACACTGCACATGGGGTGATTTGCATACTTATGCCGAGGGCTGCGTAGATCTGGTGTACGCCAGTAGTGCACGTGGAGTTGGTTCGTACCTGAATCGCTCGACGGACATATTTGGCATTGTCCCGCATATGCTACGCCTGCACCTGGCGCAGGCTTCAAGAATCCGGGGGATTGTGTTTTTCTGTTACTGTGACTAGACTACTGATAGCGGCACATGGGTCTGCATTGCTCAGCAGTACTTTGATATACTACAATGTCTATTTTTTATGCACTGCATTATGTTTGCCTTTACTTCTTTGTTGAACCACACTCATATTCTACTGTACTTTAGCCTGCCTTCATTACCTTATTGAGCCACACTTGTATATTTTACTGTGTTGTCAGCACACCCCTTCCCTGCCACCATGGGACCACAATCTACCCTTATTTCATCTGTTGATAGCCTGATAGTACAGTGTACCTTGAAGCAGTGTAGCAACTGTCTCTTGCTCACTGACAACCCCAACAATGTTACCAGACACAGAAGCCACTCATTGGAAAATCTCCCCAATATACACTTTTTGGTAGAGTGTACATACATTTACTTTAGCATCTAGTCACCAGGATAAATATGGCATACATCATAGGAATTTTAGTGTCTAAGATGGTATATATAAACTGTTGATGGGATACCAAGATTATACTTAAATGATGATGATGCACCACGAATGATGATAAAAAAAATATTTACACAGTGTACCAGATAGCTTTTATCTTGCACTTCATCTGTTATCTGCTGTTAATATGAATGAATGAATAAATAAACAAATGTTTTATGTATATGTACACACACACACACAGTGTGTGTATGTATGCATGTGTGCACATGTGCAAATATGTGTGTTTGTGTGTAAATATGTGTGTATTTATGTATATGTGTGTGTGTGTGTGGAATACTTACTGTCACATGTTATGAAGTAAATATGTGTGAGTGTGCCTTTAAGAGAGGCTTGCATATGGAAAAGTTCCCACAGAATATTTGTCAAAATCTTATATTTATTAGGTAACAATGAAGTGCTAATTGCTCATTGCTAGTGCATAAAAGAGTGTTGATACTGATAAACAAATATGCAGACTAGTAGAAAGTAAGATGAGAGAAGGGCCGTTCAGAATTAGATCAGAATACAGCACAGATGACTCACTGTTTGCAGTGTGAAATATAGTAGAGAAGAAGTTAGAGATGAAGAAAGTGTCCAGCTGGAATTCCTAGACTTGGAGAAAGCATATTACAAGTTCCCAAGAAAGCTGATTTGGGCAGTCATGTGATGGTTCAAAGTCCCAAAAACATTGACAGAATTAGTGCCGGCTATTTACAAGAACCCAATGATACAAGTATGTACAATGTTTGGGCTAGCAGAGGGGCTCCCAGTGGGAGTGGGTATACATCAGGGTTCAGCTTTGAACTCACTGTTGTTCATACTAGTGATAGACTACATTAGAAAACAGGTTAGAGGGGGACAGATCAACAAAGCTACTGTATGCAGACAGTGTGGTATTACAAGCAAACTCTGATCAGGAACTTCAGCAAATGATAAGGGAACAGAGTTGTAGGTAAGTACTAAGCTAGCTGGCCTTGTGGGCCATTTTAAGACTAGCCAATTTACCTCAAAGACGAGAATCAAACCCTGTACTTTGTGTTTGTGAGGTAAACACTTTAACCATTATACAAATCCCTAACCCATAGGAATGGAATGCAAAACTGAAGGTACACTAGATGAAACTAAATACAGACAACACAGCTGTCATGGTAGAAATTGAAGAAAATCAGAAGAAGCAGAAAAAATGAGTTGGGGAGAAAGAGTGGAACAGTTATGGGAGGTAGGTTAGAAGTAAAATAAGAAATCTCCTAATTTCTACAAGGATGATAGCCTCCTATGAAAAGCTATAGTTCCAAGAGTGAATGAATGGGCTCAGTGATAGTTAGCAGGCAGAAGGGACTAAACAATATACAAAATGAAATGTAACCTTTCGCCCTGCTAAGGGTAGTCCTACACTAGACAGTGTCTGATTCTTTGCAGCGTATCTTTTCACTACTGAAAAAAGCTTCTAAAATGACAGGCTTAAGCAAAAAGAATGAAATTTATTCAGTCTGATAGTCGGAGAAAAACTATTCAACAAAGTCTATTGCTCAATAAATTCAAAGTAAATACCACAAGTTTTTTAACATTTAAATTCTAAAACATCTCATTATACAAAATATATAATATATTCAAAAAGGCATACCTTGTAACATGCTTTGTTTATAGCTGGTTGCACCCTTGCTGTCATGTATCTTTTTCCTTCTTTTTTAATGCCTTTATTAAATTAAGACACATGTAAGCATACATTAACAGAAAAAAAACATATTTACATTTTTTCCATTTACATACATTATACATCACTTATCTTTTCTTTCTTTGTAACTATCCTCAGTACACCCTTACATAAATTACTGAATTCCTTCCTTCCCTTAAACCTCATTTCTCCTCCTCCTGAACATTATTCTGCATGCATTATTCCCACAATTTCCATGTATTTCTACTCAATTTGCTCCTTCCCTTTTCTAAAGATCCCTCTTCCAGTTCTTTTATCTCTTTTATATTATTCAATACTTCAAATACAGCTGGTTTATACTGTGATTCCCATTTTCTAGTAATTGTTTTTTTTGGCAGCCAAGAGAATTAAACTTAATAGGGCCTTATTGTGTCGAGGCATTTCAAATCCTGTGTCTCAGCTCAAAAAAAATCATGCCCTTAGTTACAGTAATTTCCGCGCCAAATATTTCTGATGGAGTATTCTGTAGGGAATTTTTTAAATTCTGTCAACTCAAACTCCCAAAACATATGCTCCCAGTTACCTTTTTCCTTTCCCATCACAAACTACTGTCCAGATTTTCACAGAATATCCAGTTTTGCAAATTGTTTTTGGTGTGATCCTTATAACATTTGTGATATTTCTGGGAAATCACTGGCATTGAAGTCACTAGAATGTAATTTATATTTGAGTTTCAGATATCATATCTTTAAGAAAAGGCATGCTAATACCAATCCTGTTATTATAGCAACTTTCGAAGTTTTTAAGAGCAATATTTAAAATCTTTCCGTATTTTGGGGCCTTTATCCCCCTATTATTTTAAGCATTGTCCAGATTACTTGCATTAAGAAGTTGACAGGTATGCATCATATCTCCAGCTTTTGCTATCTACCTGAGAAAAAATTCTTTGAAGTCTGCTTCGAGTATCCTTGTCATATGTTCAAGCATTCAGTCTGGGCACTGAGATGCTTTCTTAAACTTGTTTTTTATTAAATGTCTCTTTTAGCTACTGAAAGAGGAATGAACTATTACACACTTCTTTCATATACACAAGTGGTTATTAAAGTACTACTCTCAGCATTAGTAACTTACTAACCCAGACGAAGGGGTAATATAGTGAAAAAGCTAGAGCAGACTGTGCTATGTGTGTTGGTAAAATAAAAGAAGTCATGTCTTCTCTGTTTCATTGTGTTTGGACAGTGGGCCAACAAAGCATTCCTCCTGTTTTTATTTTTGCTGTGATTAGGTGAGTCTGAGAAACAGCTAGCTCATACTTACATGAGATTTAGGGTAACAATGAGAAACCTATGAAAGAAATTATAAAATTCCCTTAGGAGCTCAAAGCAAAGAAGTGGGATAGATGAGTGTCAGGACTGAATGAGGAGAGCCTCAACTTTATGATTCAGTAGATGCTTGAACAACAAGAGAAACTATCTCTGAGACCATTTGATTCTAAGAATGTGATCCTGGTATTGACATTTGCTGCCTTTGTGAAGGAAGTTTTGGGGAGTGGGGTATGGGATACAGTTAGGATGGGATGCCAAGCAGAAACAGATTTCTGATGAAGAGAAAAAAGTACTTGTAATGATAGTTTTGGATGAAGTTGAGGGACATAATATGGATCTGAGTATATAAGGGTAAGGGTGCATTGAATGGACCCATAGCTAAGTAAATCAGGTTGAGGTGGAATGGGTGAAATGATGATGGAGGGAGGTGTGTGGATAAAGAAAGGGAAAGAAGAGGTACAGCAAAGTTTAGACTGCTGGACATGATTTGCCATATTACAAAGCAATACCTTGTGAAAGGAAGTACATTGGCAGCTAAAGAAAGTAGTCATCTGGGGGTTAGACTAAATTAAATTAAATTAAATTAAATTAGACTAAATGACAGAAAAGGGCAACTGCAATGCTGACACATAAGCTGAAGAACAGCAGGAGGGAGGGAGGGAGAAGAAGAGACATATACCATATTTTAAAATTAAGATTATAAATCTGTTTCTGAGATTATCACTCATTACCTGTTCTGTGCTGATGCTGACTCACAGAGTTGTAAAGCAGCGGTTTCTTCCATGTCTAAATTGATAAGCATTGCTAGGAAAGAAGTCACTTTGCAGACACCATCAGATCAATCAAAACTTTACTTTTCAGCAACATGACTAAGTTACCACTGGAACATTTGTTAAAGAATATGATATCTGCAAAGCCTGAACTGGTTCTAGGAAAGACGGTATGTGTTTTTAAGAATCCATGAAAAAACTGAACATGTATTATCAAAGAACCAGTAAAATTGTACTTCTGCAATAGCAGAAACTATTCCCCAGAGAAGCTAAACAGTTCCCTTTATTTTATTATTACAAAAGTGACAATCTTGAAATAATAAACTGGGCACAAGCATGCATGCCTTTTAATACTTGCTACACTGCTACCATGAAAAGTCAATATGTCTACTTTTTATTAGATTAAATACTAAGAAAAGCAACAATTATTTATTCAATAAATTATCTAGCAAACCTATATTGTAGACAGAAAGACTGAGGCGCAGCTGCTTCTTTTTATAAATGTTTTCTTTCTGTACTTGACATGCTACTCTATCCTCATCCAAATATTGGCATAATTATTACAGTTTTCAATCAGCAGAAAATAAAACACAAACTGTTGACTGCATGCTGGAGTGAGAGCCCCAGGTGGTGTACTATGCTTTTCTCAATACCATACGTGTCAAACATCGTTAGACAACACACTCCCAATTCAAAACACTGAAAAAAGAAACCAAAAGAAAGCTACTGCCTCATCTGGTGCCTTTCAGCTTTGTTGATTCATGTTTGCTGTTGATGTCAAAGAAGAAAAATAGATTTGCCACAAGCTCAGTAAGAAAGTAACTCTGAAGTGGAAAACCAGGCTGAAAATGTCAAGTGAAACGCAGTAACTCAGTAGCGATCAAGTTCGTCATTCATCAGACAAAGACTAACTATGTTTTTCACAGAAATTAAACAGCATAGGATAAGTTCATATGTTATGTCTTAGATATGTACTTACTGAGACACAGCTTGATAAACCAAATGAAAATCCTTTCACTGGATGTATTCTACCACTGATGTCACTGTTATTAGGGTATTGCCATGACTATCCTAAGATAACTGTTGTACTGAATGAATGAGTTTTCCATGATTGGTTTATTTTATAGAATTCCTTCACCAAATACACAAAGTGGATTAGACAGCATATAAATCTTCCACACATTCACATACAGATGAAACAAGTGGCACCTATGATCTTCACAAGCAAAAACAGTTTTGGAGTTTATAGAATACCAATAAAAAAGAAAGAAAGAAAGAAAGAAAGAAAGAGAGAAAGGAAAAGAAAGAGAAAAGAAAAAAAGACAGAAAATGTTATTTTAATTCTCACAATGGAGTTTCTGCATGGCCAGTTTGATTTCCATTGTTAACTTGCATGGGAAATAAAGCATTTCAGTGTGCCACCTTTTGCTGAATGGCACTGCTTGGTGTCCCTTTCAGCAGCACTTTCCTAAAATAATTCATCCACTTACAAACTGCAGTTATAGTATTATTCTAGATATAATGCCTTACAGGAGTAGTTATTATGGTGAGGTTTTCTCCTAAATGGTCAAGTGAGGTTTACTTCCAAAGGGCACTTTTGATCCAAAGGTGAAAGTTAAGAAATTAAATACTTATGACAGGAGGACATAACTATCACCACAACTCTAACCACTATCATATAGAAAAACATATTTTTAGACATTTTGCGATTGCTGAACATGTACAATTGTGAAGTATTTAAAGATAACAGTATTTCATTTTTGTTTTTGTCTGTACTTAGGAGTACATGTTTGTACTCTTACTTAAAAAATAAAAAATGAGATTAAGTGATGAAACTGATGGTTGATTTTAATACCCCCCACAATCACATTAGTGGACTATTTGTTTTTATGAAAAGGGCAGTATTTATGGTAAAGTTCAATGATACCCAATTAAAAAGCAATTAAATATGATGGAGCTCAAATAATTGAATACAGCATGCACTGTTTAAGTATAGATCTTGTAATGCATAAATTGATATTTTATGTATAGGTAAGGAAAGTTTTGTCATTTTGCACAAGATTTTTAAAGTGTATGTGCTTTCTAGCTGTTTTGTGGTATTATGATTTACTGCATAAATTACTAATTTTTCTTTAATATTTGGCACAATGTGGAGTGTCCCGGGGATTCATGAAGCTCGGCGCAAGGACGGCATTAGCCTTGTGCCGACTGTGCGGCGTAGAGATGGCGCAGCAGCACCACATCCATATTAATGAAGGCATGCTGCCGTAACGGCCACGTGCATAGGAAATGTGTACGAGTGCAGGGGGCATGTCCAAGCGCTGCACAGAGGCGTGAACATGTTGGCTGCATACGCGCAACATAAAATGCTGACTAGTACAGCCTGCCTCTAATAGTAATCACTCCTGTCAGTGTCCGTGGATACTGAAATATATGCAAAGCATATAAGACAGTTTTGCGAACACCAAAATAAAAAGTAAACACAAAGGCACGTAGCTGAATATTGGAGTCTCCGTCCCTCGAACAAATGATATTTAAAACCCCGTGCCCATATTCCATTCTAGTGTTGATAATTATACCAAGTGGAAGCGAAACACATCATGTTAGCGTGCTACCAATTGCTAAGCCTAGCCCAATGGTTAGGGTTACCACCTGTCCTACATTGTGAGGGACAGTCCCCCTCTAGGCAGGTGTGTCCATACCAAAACCATTATAAATGTCAAATGTTCTGCGATTGTAGGACATAATTATGTCCCATATTTTATGTAATAGTCCCATACAATACTTATTTCCATATATAAAATACCTAAATGTTACAAGAAACAGAATAAGCAAGTAAACAAAACAGAATAAGCAACTACACCGCTACAACAATAAAAGCTTATATTTAGGCATAAAACTAAATTACTATCCTTTGTATTGATCGTGGGCATGTGTTGGTCTGTAAACTCTGATGTGTGTCCCGAAAACGTCCCATCCTGGTCATATGAAAAGGTGGCAACCCTACCAATGGTCAGAGCATTCGTCCAATATCTGCCCATTAGTGGTCCAAGTCGTCTTTGTCAGGACGGCCCATAGATTAACGGGTATTACCCGGGTCTACCTACCATGTCATGAAAGATAAGGATTTGCGTGTACCTATGTGCGTGAAGTACAGCATGTGGATGATCAGAAATGCTAGGGTAGTCCTCACAACCATATTGGTACCAGAGATATGTAGTGTATGCAATGTGTTTTGTTGACTGTGCCATGGGCCATCAACTAGAGAAGGGATGGATGGTGTCTGCGGAATATGGGAGTGGGGGTGATGGGTAATGTAATACTTCACCAAGGGGAGACTGGGTTGGATGCACAATAGGTGAACTGGAGGTCTACGAGAGAGCAGTGGGTGAATCAGGAAGATAACCAAAGAACAACTATTCACATCTGTAATTCAATCCCACAAACATATGAACATTAAAAAGTGCAATACACATGTACAGAAATGTTACCGGCACATACCCACATAATGGTCTGGCCTGAACCAAGTCATCCAAACCCAACACACCTGGATACATAACTGAATACCCATCAACCCCTTCACAGCACACCACCCCCCTTCCTGAACGTCCACCAAAACCACCCATACTCGGGCTGCTAGATAGGCGCAGCCATATCTGCACATAGTGACCCCTACCCATATCTAGTAGGCAGTCTCACCTTAGGCAGTCTCAGGATTGCAAACTATGTATCCCTTGCATGTATAACCCTACCTTATTTCCGTAAAGCCAAAGAAGATCATCAGTCTCCACAATTTTTGGATATCCGTCATGGGATAAGTATCTGTTCTAAACATTAGACTTGGTGTCACAACATGATGTCCAGTCCTGTATACATCTGGACACAAGATGTATGAGCAGTATTTGTCCACAAGACTGCGCAGCCTCCAGCCAGTCCTGCAGAACCTATGGCCTGGGATTAAACACCTGACCATGATGCATGTCTCCCCACGTGCATTATCGGGAATATATACCTTACACATTTGCATAGTGGCAGTCGGATATAGGGTGATTAAGGTGCTTTAAAGCAGATGTAAGTAGGGTGACCACCTGTCCCACTTTGCGAGGGACAGTCCCTTTTTGGGCAGTTGTGTCCTGACCAAATATAATACAATGGCAAATGTCCTGTGATTGTAGGAAATATGTATGTCCCATATTTCATGTAACAGTTGCATAAAACAATTATTTCTGTATGTAAAATACTTAAATGTTACAAGAAACAGAATAAGCAACTAAACTGCTACAAGAAAAAGCTTTAATTTAGGCAAATAAGTAAAGTTCTAACCTTTGTACTGACCATGGGTATGTGTCGGCCTGTAAAATCTGTTGTGTGTCCTGAAAATGCCACACTTTGGCCATTTGAAAAGGTGGCATCCCTAGATGTAAGCGGGTATGCAAGTGTGTATGCACAACGGTAAGTGGCTGTGATAAGCATGTAGGTGTATTTGCATGTGTATGTACAGACCGATATATATATATATATATATATATATATATATATATATATATATATACACACACACACACACACACACATATATATATATATATATATATATATATATATATATATATATGTAGATATGAAGAATGAACATGGCACAATATAGCAGTCATAACGAATGTGAAAGGAAACAGCAGCGGAAATCCCCGTAATATTTAGTGCTGTTATATATCAGGATGGCCATAGGTGAGCACACCTCTGCATCCCCAACCACAGGTAGGACACTAAAAGTGGAACGAACGATCTCCCCGTGCTAAGTCTGACTTTCAACTAGGTAGAGGGCTGCCCCTGTCCCCAGTCGGACAAGCCTAAACCCAGATGACCATATGAACACCCTGACAATCAAATACATGTATGTGCCAGGACTATAGGCTTTAGAGGTCTGAATATCCTCGGAGTGAGTCAACATGCGACATGGGTCCAGAGCAGTAAGGAATAGGGAATGGCACATGTGTAGTAGTGTGGTTTTCCCAACAGGAAAATGGATGCCTGCTGTGTAAGTGAAATGATGAGGTGTGTGTTCGGGTAACTATGAACCATGGGTATACATATAAATGAAGAAGAACACCAATAGTGTAGTGGTTAGAGCATCCACCTAACGAAAAGGCATTCACGATTCAAGTTCGACAATAGCACATATCA